>NC_084488.1:90790377-91105366 GCF_030035675.1 Rhineura floridana
CACATCACACTTTTGGCTCATATTCAACAATTCCAAGATCCTTTTTGCATGTAGTATTGCTGAGCCAAGTATCCCCATCTTATAACTGTGCATTTGGTTTCTTTTTCCTAGTTGTAGAACCTAGGCAGGTGGTAGGCTCTCCAACACTCCGAGCAGGACTTGGTTGACTACATCCCTATTTTTTTTTCCAGAAAGGTATTCTTCCATATTCAAAGTTTGCCACCATCTCTCATATATAGAATAGTAGTATTCTGGAAAGGAAGATAATGCAGCTGAAAGAGGAGGAATGATTTCCAAAGAGGCAGGAAGCTCAGATACAACTCTATGGAAATGGAAATAGACTGCCTTCAAGACAATCCTAACTTACGGCAAATAGGGTGTTCATGGTAAGCTGTATTCAGAGGGGGTTTACCATTGCCTCCCTCTGAGGCTAGTCCTCCCCAGCTGGCTAGGGCCTGCTCAGCTTGCCGCAGCTGCACAAGCCAGCCCCTTCCTTGTCTGCAACTGCCAGCTGGGGGGCAACTGGGCTCTTTGGGACTATGCAGCTCACCCACAGCTGCATAGGTGGCAGGGTATGTAACCACTGAGCCACTCACTGTGGGGGTGATCTTTAGCTGGCCATTGATACCCAGGAGACACGAGTGGGGATTTGAACTCAAAGACTCTGGACTCCCAGCCAGGCTCTCCTCCTGACTGTGCTATACCAGCTGTACACATATAAAAATAAATAGCCCAGCAGGTCTGGAACATAGGAACCTGACCTTTCCAAGTCAGATTGATTCATCTCAGAATTGTCTACATTGGCTGACAGAAGCTCTCCAGGGCCTCCAATAGTGGTCTTTTCAAGCCCTACCTGAGATGCTAAATCTTGACCCTAAGACTTTTTGCATGCAAATCAGGTGCTCTACCACTGAGCTATGGTCCTTATCCTCTAACAACCACTATCACGTCTAGGCTAATCAGATGGAAACCTGTAAGGGAAAAAAAAAAGGCCCTCAACTGAATACTAACAAATTGGTTGTCCTAAAAAAAAGAATAGGCTCTGAGGGCCATGTTCCCAAGAAGAATTAAAAAATTCAGGCAGCTGTGTTGATCCATTATTTTACACACACAAGCAGGAGTATGTATAGCAGGTGTGGGGAACCATGGCCCTCCATATATATATATATATATATAGGCATTACAGTTTCTCAAAAATCCCCTAGAAAAATATGCCCCAGAAGTGATTGTCTCAGTTGGCCAAATATTTGATCCATGTGGGTTCAAAAAGCATGTGCACAAATAAGAATTACTATATCATTGGGTATAAAACAGCACTTGCAAACAATACCTTTAAAAATGACCACTTTTCCTAGCAGGACTTATGGAATGAGTAACAGAAACAAAAAACTTTTCTCTCCTTGTGTGTGTGTGCGCGTGCACGTGCAACAAAATTGGTTTCTAGTATCAAGAAACTACTTTGGCTAATTGAAAACTCACTTGAGCTTACTTAGCCATTGTGGTGCCAGTTCTTGCATCAAAGAAATCCCTCCCAAGTTGCTAAGGTACTGCAGGCGTCCATAATTAAGCAGCCATCATACCACCAGAGTATGCCCTGCAGGGAGCAGAGAATTAAAAATGCTCTTTGACTCAGGCTCTGGGGAATCCTCAGTTTATCCTGGGACGATCTTCTCTGCTTTAACTTTATTTATATTGAGGGTGAAGAACCTGTAGTCCTCCAGATGTTGTTGGATTCTGATTCCTTCATCCCTGACTATAAGCCATGGAGACCAGGGGCTGATGGGAGCTGAAGTTCACTCATAACTGGAAGACCACAGGTTCTTGACCTCTGATTTAAAGTATGCATATGCTGGTTTTCAGTGTTTCCATTCTGAAGGCAACTATTTTCTAACTCAGGAATAGGGATGTGCTAAAATTCCACCTAATTCAGATTAGATACTGAATTTTCCACTAATTCACTTATTCTCAATTGCTGAAGATTAGATTTAAATGTAGCAAATTTCGGCAGCTAATTTTGAAAACTGGCTTTTAAAAAAAAATCCCCCTCCAAAACATTGATTGTACGAATAATGTATTGATATTTTAAAAGGAAATGTTCATTCAAAATATTGATCTTTCCTTTAAAAATATTGTTACTAATATTGACATTTTTTTCTGAGCAAAAAAGCCCAGATCAGTAGAAGCAGCAGCTAGTGGATACAGAACAAACTCGCATTGATGCCAGCCTGTTAGGCCGATGGAATTTTGAACTGGCTCTGGCCAATGGATCCCATCCCTACTCAAGAGTGGGCCACCTGTGACCTTCAGGCAGGTGTGGAGAACCTTTGGCCCTCCAGTTGTTGGTGAACTACATCTCCCATTACCCCTGGCTACTGGCCATGCTTGCTGGGGCTGATGGGAGTTGTAGGTCAGTAACTTCTAAAGGGCCAAATGTTCCCCACACCTGCCTCATGGCCATGCATAGCCCCTGGCCTAATTTCATGTGGATGGCAAGGAGGAAAGGAAAGAGGGAGAAAGGGAGGAAGTGGAAAGAAAAGGGAGAGAGAGAAAGAGAAAGTAGCAGCAGAGAGAGAAAGAAAAAAGGTGGGTCCATCCAACTTTGGAACTGGCCCCGCCCACCTCTAGTATGCTGCTCTGAACAGGTTATCCTGGAAGGAATGTGGTCCATGGCAGAAGAAAAGGCTGGCTACTCTTGGGCTCCTCCATTCCCTTGCTACCACCAGCTTCTCCAAAAGCTGCCACTTTGCTTCTTCCTGCATTCCACCATTCAAAAGGATGATTCACCCCATGACACAAATGCCTGCCGCAGACAATCTCAGGAGCTGGATGGATTGCAAGGCAATTCCCCGTGTTGCTATGGTAATGCTTTCATGAGAACATGTGACACCACAAGTTCATATATCTGACATATGCACCTATTCTTTCTAGGAATGTTCAGACATTCACCCAAACTATGTTTAAAGGGGGGGGGAGCATGCATGAAATCCCTATCCCCCAATGTCCCCATGTATGCCCATCCCCATGCACATTGGTCCCAACCTTCCCATGTTGAATTGATTTGCTGATTTAGTGGTTCTAAAAAAAACTGTTACACACACACACTAATAGGCAAAAAAACCCTTGTGGTTTAAGAATGTACCTATAGCTAACAGATATTTCTATCAAACTTTAAAAAGCATGGAAATTGGGCAGCTATAGTGAATGAACCAGGGGAGCAGGAGACCTGACCTCTTCTCTGAGATATTGTACTGCCCTACAAATTTGTCAAAATGCAAACACAATTTGGGTTGGTCTTTCACAGTCCAATCCACTTCCTGTGTAGCTTGGAAGAATTTGGTAGCATGTGCCTCTAAGCAATTGCTTTTAATACTGAATTTTAGACAGCTGTAACCTGCCCTGGGACCTGTTGGTAGGCAATTAATATAATATAATATAATATAATATAATATAATATAATATAATATAATATAATATAATATAATATAATATAATATAATATAATATAATATAATATAATATAATATAATATAATATAATATAATATAATATAATACAGAGAGAGAGAGAGAGATTTGCCATGGAAGACAATTTCCTAAGGCTTGGATCCCATTCAAATGGGAGAGAGATTTCTGCCAACTCCCCATCCATCTGTACTTTCTTGGTCCATACTTTTCCACATTATTCCTAAGACACCCCCCCCCACAACCAAGTTCAAAAAGCAGATTTTCAGGCTGGAAGGGGGAGATGTAAAAATGCCATCCTGTGGGCTTTCTTTCATTCACAGAAGGAAAGTTAGAAAGTTAGTATCCAAGCATTGTAATGCAACCGTATATATGTCTACTCAGTAGTAAGTCCCATTGAATGCCGTGAGACTTATTCCCAGGTAAGTGAGCATTGAATTGCAACATTAGTCTTGAAGGTGCCCCCCACTTGTACTTTGCTTTTGCTACAACTAATGCTCTGCAAAGAATGAAAATGGAAATGGACTGCCTTCAAGTTGATTCTGACTTATGGCGACCCTATGAATAGGGCTTTCATGGTAAGCGGTATTCAGAGGAGCCTTCCTCTGAGGCTGAGAGGCAGTGACTGGCCCAAGGTCACCCAGTGAGCTTCATGGCTGTGTGGGGATTTAAACTCTGGTCTCCCAGGTCATAGTCCAACCACTCTAACCACTACGCCACACTGGCTCTCTTGAAAAGAATATACAGCACCTTATCACTATCAGTGAGTTTTCTTTACGTGATGATGAAAGCCACAAGCCTTGCTGGGGAGGGAAGGCAAGAGTTAAATCCTTCTGACCTTGATATTGTTCAGGATAAATTTAACCTGGCAAGGCATAGCCTATTCAGCATATCTTTGAAAAGAATAGAGTGTGCTCCCTCTGGTGGAATGACGTTTTTAGAAACTAGTATGCCTGTGCCCTCTCCCTCTTCATTTTCTTTCAGCAGTAAAAAAACCTGTGTGTTGGGAATACTTCTGCTGCAGTCCTTTAACATTTTTCCCCTAAGCACAATGTTCCTTGTCCCCATCCAAATATTTTAGTGATTTATATCTAGGCTAGAGCTGTGGGTTCTTTGCATTCTTTGCTGGGGGTGGGGGACCATTTCATCAGATTTCTCCAGAAGAGAAGAAATTCTCCAACAGTTTCTCAGGCATGGGGCTCACCGTTGGCAGTGACAATAGCACAGCTTCTTTTCTAAGGTGCGGATCTTGTTGTTTTCCTTGTGCCTGCAAGTGGCAACAGCAACAACTGTGTTGGCTGCCTGGACACCGTTTTGCATCTTCCACAATACCCCAGATGTAGTGTCATTCCAGGGTATGGGGGGTGGGGATGGTGGCCACCACACACCCTCCAAAATGGTAGAGAATTTTCAGAGACAATTCTACAAAATAGCCTTCTTTTTCTGGAGAGGGGAGAGAAAAAGAAATCTCATAAATTTTCCCAGAAAAAAAATATTTGTTTAAACCCATCAAAGTGCCTAAATTTGCTTTTTCTCCTCCCCGTCCCTTTTCCCTTTTTGTGTTCTGTCATTTAGATGGTAAGTCTGTAGGCAGGGACTGTCTTATTTGGTGTTGACCTCAGAGCTTTTTAAGAGCTGGGTAAAAATGTTCAAAATAAATGTTTCCTGTTGCTGAATCCCCACATCCAGCACTGATTATGTGTCCCTTGCTGCATTAGGACCATGTGTGCAATGTAAAACAGGCAATCACACTTACGTAACTGCAAAATGCAAAGTTCTCCTGTAGATCTCTTTAGTGTTTGAAATGTTTGGTGCATTTTTTTTGTACTCAGAGAGGAACATCTGTCCCCTCCCCCAATACTGCTGCTTCAGTCAAATCTGGACCCCCCTTTGCCCATTTCAAAGTTGTTGTTTTTTAAAAAGACACCATGCAGAAGAATCATATACAAACTTCTCACATTCTATGTGGCTTAGACTTCAAATGTAATGTGGGAACAGAACTCTTGGAAAGACTGTGTGGAATCATCAAAATGGCCCAGAAAATTCCAGCAAAAGAGATCTTTAATGAGGATTCTTATCTGAAAGGCTATGAAACAACCAGCATTTTCAACTTGGAACTCTTTTTTTTTTGGCCAGCTCTTAGCAACATAAAATGGTAAAGCCTAATGGAATCTAGCAACGTTTAGCCATGCCCTAAGAGGGTAAGACTTATGCATAATGCAGCAGTACAAATGCTAACGGACTCTTGCAAGAATGTTTACATTTATTTTTTATGACCTTGAGAAATTGATCTGTAAAATGGTCCTGCTGGAGGTTCTATCTGCTCCCTGAATGACATCCAGAGAGAGATGCCTGTGTTCCTTCCATCACATCTGGCATCAATTTACAGATCTCAAATGAACAGGGGATTCACACTTCAGCTGGGTTGTTACAGGCAAAAGCATGCCCCAAGTTCAGATGTACAGAATTTGGGTTGTAAAACATCAGTTTTGCAAGGTGTTCTTTTGCTGTCCCCATCCATTTAAAGCACACCTCCATGAAGCAAAACATGAATGCCATTACTAATAAACAGTACTGACACAGTACTAAGCATCTGTTTTCAACTACGCATTGTGAAAAACTCAGTTCTCTCCTAATCCTGTTGAATCTCTCAGCACAGTTCCCAGTAGAAGCAATGATAGAGAACTGTGTGTGTTGTTTTTTGGGGAAAAACAGTTCTCCGTGATGTAGAGCAATGATGGAGAACTGATGTTTATCCATCTTTTATTAAAATAATTGGGTATCTGACAACATTTGGAATTATGACCAATTTCCCTTTTGACAGTGAAAGCCATGATCCCCAAGCCACTTAAAGCAGATTACCAGGATTTCATCTGACAGCAACCCAGTTCACAGATCAGTTAAACTGGGCCATGTGGACTTAAGCTGATTTTGTTTAGTTAGCTTTACAGAGACTTTAACTAAACAAACCTGAATCCATGTACTCTACCCTACTTGATGGTGGATCAGATTGCTAGCTTCCTCAATGTGACTGATCCAGAGCTCTTTTGCTACTAAACCACATGTGCCAATATTATGGTTGTGACCAAGTCCCTCTATTTCACAGACCAAATCCTCATGCACAAGGGTTCATATTTTCCTCTGCAAGACATAAATTTTAGGAAACAAGTGGGACCTGCAACACAATGGTGCAACATGACGCATTCCTGTTCAGGATTTTATCTAGTCAGCTGTGTTCTTTTTTTCAGGATACACCAATCCTTCCCCCAGTAGTCAGTCAGCATTCTTTGCCTACTGAGCATTCTCAATCCTCATGGAGCTCTTTGAGGTTCCTCCCTCCCTTTAAGATTTTTCCCCCTAAAGTTTTCTGTCTTTTCTTTTCTTTCTTTCCGTTTTTGTGCTTCTGCAAATCTTGGGGTTCTCCTAAGCCTGCTGTTCTGTTCCTTTTGTATGTAGCAGGAGCTGTTTTGGATATAGAAGCATCCATGCTCAGAGACTGAATTTGATATTAGTATTGTTATGCAGCTCCCAATTTCTGAGCGGTAAGAGATCACAAGGGTCTCCTCGCATATCACAGGTTGTTGTTTCCACAGAATGAAGGCCATTAAAGATTGTGGTGCCTTTGTGATATATGGCTTTATTTGCACCAATTTAAAGGCTGAGCATAAGATGGATGGGCTGGGAGGGCCATAGCCATAGCTTTGTATTCTTGCAGAGAGCAAAACAATCCTCTGATTTTCCAGCTCCCAGTTGCCAGCCTTTTTCTACCCACAGACGGGCACCTCGATGGCATCACTTCCATCTAGGGGAAGGGAAAAGTCCTGCCCCCTTCAGCCCACCTTCTGGAAGCTATTTAGTTTCTATGGAATACTTTGGGCCAAGCTTCACATAACAAAGCTGATACTTAATATACTTAGCTAGAGCCATTAACTGGTTTGATCTCTTTTAGCAGTCTCTCATTCTGCAGAATTCCATCTGATACCTACAAGATCACAGTATAAGAGGGGACCCCAAAATGGCATCCAAATTAACTCTCTAATCCTGTAATGCTATAGGATACCCACAGACTCTTCTGCCTCTCCCCAATATGAAATCCCTACATATGAATATTCCTGGATGGTAACAAAGGACACAGAATTCCATCTGGCAATGTATTTCTAAACCTACTATAGCTTTCAATGCAAAGATCATGCAAATCCCCATGCTTTGAAAAGTCTGCATGTACTACTTTGAAATACTGCTTTTAAAAACAGTGAGTGGTTTGGTTTCACATATAAATCCTCCTGATTTAAGTTGGTTGACTTGTTGAAGAACAAGTGATATGCCAATAAATCAACATGTAAACGGGGGAGAGGATGCTGCTTATAATCAAAAAATTTAGAACTTGAAACGTATCCATTTTCTACAAATACACATGGAAAGAATAATGTTTCACATTTTAAATCTCTGCTTCTTGTTGCTTTACATTCCAAGGATCGATCTTCCAACTGTTCACCATAACCTTTTCTGTTCTATCTGTTGAAAAGTTACTGTACTGTTATCCACATTCTTGGAAATCAATCTTTTATTAGAAGCAACTGTTTAAAGAACTGATCCATATTCGGGGCCTTTCTTACACTGCTTAGAGCACCAGGCAGCATGAAATAACACAGCTACAAGCCAGACTGTGACATTACTTGTTTGGTGGTAGAGAGTGGGCAGAAAGAGAAATGCCCCGTTCCCAAGGTCACTAGAACAGTTCTTGTATAGTAAGTTCTTTTGGGAGTTTCAACTGGAAACTTCAGCACTGGTTGCTTTGAACGATACTCCTGAAAACCTCTCCTCCTAGCTGATCTTAAAACAATGTAATGGTGAGGACCAAAGGTAGCCATAAGTGCATTTCACAGATTTTGCAGAGCTGGAAGGAGCTTTGTAGGCCACAGGGTCCAACCCTTTCCTGGATTCAGGAAATCCCCAAGATTGTTGTCCAGCTTTTGCTTGGAGACCTCCAGCAAGGGGAAGCATACCAACTCTCTAGGCAATTGGTTCCATCATCTAACTTAGGAGTGGCCAATGTTGCAGCTAAACTACATCTCCATTATCCCTAACCATTGGTTATGCTGGCTGGGACTGATGGGAGTTGCAGTCGCAACACATCTGAAGGACTACTCTTGGTTTAACTGACTTAACTGTCAAGAATTTTCTACCAGTGTTCAACCAAAAGCTACCTTCCTGTAAAACTTCAACCTATTAAACCTAGTCATGGCCCCAGGCAGCAGAGAACAAGTCTTTGCCCTCTTCTTTTTATCAGGCCTGATCGACACTATACATTTAAAGCAGTATTATACCACTTTAAACAGTCATGGCTTCTCCCATGACTCCTGGGAATTGCAGTTTGTGAAGGGTGCTGAGAGTTGCTAGGAAACTCGTTCCCCTCACAGAACTACAATTCCCAGAGTTCCCTGGGAAGATGGATTGACTGTTGAACCACTCCCCATACCTCCTTCAAAACAATTAACCTTGAGGATCAGTAAATGTTCAACAATTTGTTGTTGTTGTTATGTGCCTTCAAGTCGACTACAACTTATGGTGACCCTATGAATCAGCGACCTCCAGTAGCATCTGTTATAAACCACCCTGTTCAGATCTTGGAAGTTCAGGTCTGTGGCTTCCTTTATGGAATCAATCCATCTCTTGTTTGGCTTTCCTCTTTTTCTACTCCCTTCTGTTTTTCCCAGCATTATTATCTTTTCTAATGAATCATGTCTTCTCATTATGTGTCCAAAGTATGATAACCGTAGTTCCATCATTTTAGCTTCTAGTGATAAAATGTTCAACAATAGATCCATTTATTTCAATAAAATCTAAAGAAGATAAGTTGTACATACAATTTTGCACATACATGAGTATTTTCAGGTATGGTTATGGAGTCATAACACTCAAAATCCACAGTTAGGAAATACCTTTATCAAGATGAATAAAAATATTACAGAAATAGCGAGCGAGCTTTTTACGTTGGGAAGCATTAACTAGTGGCTGGAGGACATGTGAACCCCAAAAAGTAAGTTCCCATCATCAGGTGCTGGAAAATAATCCTCCTGTTTTAGTATCCTACTGGTGGATAGCTAAATTCAATAGATTCCGAGGCAAACAAAAATAGAGGTATCAGTATTGACCCATTAAGGGAAAATGTCCAAACGCTACAGTAAATGTAATAGGAACAACTAAAATATCACAAAATGGTTATACCACTTAGAGAGCACACCTAGTATCCTCCAGAGGTTTTAGACTACAGCTTTCATCATCCCTGACCATTGGGCATACTGGCTAGAGTTGATGAGAATTGTAGTCCAAAACATCTGAAGGACACCAGGTTGGGAAAGGCTGCTTTAGTTTTTGGGAGTGACATGCCATATAAGTGCTAGGTAATGCAACACATTCTGTGATTAAAACTCATTGATTAAAAGGAGTTTCTGAGTGATGGGCAAGGCTCCAAAACTTTGGGGTGCTGTATATGAAGATCTGAAGGAGGTGTGGACATGCCAGTGCAGGAATGAAAAGACTGAACAAATCAGGCTGCAGATCTCTCTGCACATTTACTAAGGTGTAAGTTACTCTGAAATCAGCAAAGCTTACTTTGGAATAAACATGCACAGGATCAGTCTCTATGATAGAGAGAAGTATGTGAGTGTGTGTATAAGATAGCCCACTGTACAATGGTAAAATTTACATTCATTGTTTCCCCCCCCTTTTGCCTCTGCCCCCCCCCACTACTGGCATGTGACCCTCAGAAGGGAATGCTATCCTTAGGCCAGCGGCAGCTGGTGGCTCCAAATCAGAGGGGCAGTGGAATCCACTCCAGGTTTTAGTCCAAACTTTCAAGAAGCACCTTGGGCAGCTCCTTGAGCTTTTGAACTAAAACCCAGAGTAGATTCCACTGCCCCACTGACATGGAGCCACCAGACACCACTGACTTCAGCTGCAAAAGGTTCCCGGCCTCTAATTCAACCGATTAACAGTGCAATCCTAGAGGCAGATATAAGCCCCACTGAGTGTAATGAAGGTACTGCCAGGTAAATGTGAACAGGTTTGCAGCCTTCCCCTGCATACATTTGTATGTTAATAAATACTTCTGGAGAAAAACTATATTTTTAGATGAGGCAGACACATGAGAGCCCTCACAACTTAGAAGAAGGAGTATCTTCTCTAAGATGTTGTCTCCTACCGACAGCTTTTGTTGCCGTGGTGGTAGTGGTTTTAGAAAGCTATCTGATCAAGCAGGGACATCTTTTTAATAAATTAATCTAACAAAATAATTGACTAACAGTGTGTTCCCAGTAAAACTAACAAAACAAACTGACTGCAAAATAATTCCATTGCAATAATGGGCAACTGCAAAAGACTAAGCAACTTCCTATATACAACACCAACAACTGAAGGCTATACATGTCTACTCAGAGTAGGTTTTGTTGAGGTCTGTGGGGCTTACTCTCAAGTGAGTGGGTATAGGACTGCAGCCCGAGTTTCCTAAATGTGTTAATTTTAATTGTGTTCAATTTTAATCTGGAACTACTTCATATGCATTAATCATAAAATTAAATCCTCTCCATTTTTATACAATCATGGATTTCACAGAGGCAATATGGGCAAAGTAGCTCTATTAAAAATCAATTCTAAAACTTTCTTCTAGTTTTAAAATAATCTCATTTTGAAGACATTGGAGCAGACTTTTCCCATTCAACAGATCCCTATGAGCCATTTTCCTTCCTCTCGTTCAGCAGTGTGAATTGTAAACGTAAAGAATCAGAATTCTCAGCATTGGCCTCAGCAAAGTGGGTCAAGCCATTGCTTGAGGAGATAAATGGCTCTGCTCATTGCTCATTGCTCAACTGGCACAAGAGCTAGGATTCCAATCTTGAGCCCCCTAGGCCATATCCACATCATCATTTAAAGCCCTTGTATTCCACTGTAACAGTCATGGCTCTCTCTACCCTAACAACTCTCAGCTCACATAACAATCTACAGTTCCCAGGATTCTTGGGGAGGGGGAGACCCATGACTCTTAAAGTGGAATAAAAGCACTTTAAATGCAGTGGCAGCTGGTGGCTCCATGTGAGTGGGGCAGTGGAATCCACTCTGGGTTTTAGTCTGAACTTCAAGGAGCTGTCCAAGGTGCTGAATCAGCAACCAGCATGGATTTCACTGCCTCACTCACATGGAGCCACCAGCCGCCACAGTTTGAATGTATGGCGTAATCACTGCCATGCAATTTTCTATGTAGGCCCTATCTACTGTTGATAGATAGGGCCAGTAGAAAAAGTCCCAAGTGTGGGATATTGTGCTTTTCCAAGATCTTCGGAGCATGAACTCATATGCATTTCAATAAAGCAGAAATGGGGGACCTGTTGCCTTGCCCTAACACTTCCAGGATTGTATAGGGTTTTTATGTAATATGTGAATCTGCCTTCTTCAAATATGGCCTTCCTGCCTCTTTGGAAATCATTCCTTCTCTTTCAGCTGCATTATCTTCCTTTCCAGAAAATGACTCCTCTGTATATGAGAAATGGTGGTAAACTTCATATATAGAAAAGGCTTTTCTGGAAAAAACAAAGGGAAGTATTCAGTCACGTCCTACTTGGAGTAGACCCACTGAAATTAATAAACCCAAGTTAATCATGTTTATTAACTTCAATGGTTCTACTCTGAGTAAGACTAGCATTAAATGCCACCCATAATTTTGTCACTTTTTTATTTTACAAACGTGTAGAAATTAGTTTCAATAAAATAATTCTTTTAAAATTTGTTTTGAAAGATCATACATTTCGGTTACTTAACACACCATCGGTGCCCTGTGAAAGGTTCTTTAATCTGCTTGCTTTAACTGACTGTGTGAAGTTGCCGAGGAAGTCTCACTTTGGGGAGTGTTTAAGGCTGGCTTTCCACAGAAGACGTTGAAGGTCATTCTCTGATTCACAAGACTGATGCCAAGAGAGAGGCCTGATCTGTTACTTCGTTTGCCAGCGTTGGTGGACCAGATTTCCTTTGCTCAAACTGGGCAAGAAGAAAAAAGAGGGCAGTTACTCAGAGTGAAAATATAGTGGAAAATTGCAGGAGAGGGGGCTATTGTGTTCATGTTCCGCTTGTCGACTTTCCATAGGAATATAATTGGCCACTGTGGGAAACAGGATGCTAGACTAGATGGGCCTTTCGCCTGATCCAGTTTGTCTTATGTATCCATAAGGGGGCAAATGGCTCCAGAAATAGGCAAGAAGGGGAGTCATGAGAGCCAGTGCGATGTAGGGGATGGTGCCAGTGTGGTGTTGGACATAAGGGATTCAAATGACTGCTTGGCCATGAAGCCTTATGGCAGAGATGAGGAATCTTTTTCAGCCCAAGGGCTGCATTCCCTTCTTGGCAACCTTCTGAGGGCCACATGCCAGTGGTAGGCAGGGCCAGAGGCAAAAGTGGGTAGTTCAACGAATGTAAATGTTAGCTTTCCATGGTAAACTACTTTCTACAGACACCTCTCTCAATCCTCTCTCCAGACAAGCAAAAGACATGATCAGAGTTCAAGGACACACTCCAGCCAGGCAAAACCACTCAGGGTCAGTGAGCAATGTGGCCTGGGGAAAGTTTGGAGGGCCGGATAGAAAGGCCTGAAGGGCCATATTCAGCTGTTGGGCCTGCAGTCATCCGCCGCCGCCCCCGCCCCTGCATTATGGCATTGTAAGGCTAAAATGGGAGGCTTAAGGACAGAATATCAACGATATAAACAAATTATATCAAAATATGGATGGAAAGCTCTGTCAATTTTGGTTCTCTGTTTCTCATTTTTCCAAGCTGAAATTCTATACTCCACATTTATCTAGCAATATGTGATTAAAAAAAAATTCTCATGAAAATTCTTTGGCATTTTAGTGTGAATTTCTCAACTGCATTGCAAACTTCAGATAAGGGCAAATTTCAAAGGATTGCTGTGTTTTGGTTCTCATATTGTTTCAGAAAATCCAGACTTGATAGATTCTGCTTTAAATGCAAATGGAATTAGAATTTCTCTCCCATCCCTAATCAGAAGATTGCATGCCATACAAATTTAATGCAAAGGATGACGATGGAAGTCTCTCCCTAGACAGTTTGGTGTGGACCCTATGTGGTTGGCCTTTAAACACACTGAAGATTTTTCTGTTTCCAGCTGCTGGTTACTGATACATTTTAGTGCTTTGTATTTAAATACTGCTTTTTTATCTCTCTTTTTTTTGGCTGCCTTGATTTAATATATAATGTTATATATTGTTTATGTTTTATATGCTGCTGGTGTAATATTTTTTAAGTGTTAGATTGTAATCTTATATATACTTACCTGGGGTCAAGTACCATTAAGCTCAATGGAACTTACGTCCAAGTAGACATGTATAGGATCACACTGTCAAGTGGTGTGTGTGTGTGTGTTTATATATATTAGATTGTAACTATGTTGTATGAAGTGTGTTTTTAATATGTTGTAAGTTACTTTGGATGGCTAACCATGAAAGGCAGAGTACAAATGCTGAACTAACTTAATAAAGACCAAAAGGTCACATCCACACCATACATTTAAAGTCCTTTTATACCACTCTAATACATCACAGAGAAGCCCAGGAATTGTAGTTTGTTAAGGGTGCTGGGTTTGTAGGTTTGAGAGGTCAACACACTTAACAAGCTACAGTTCCCAGGAGTCTTTGGGGGGAAGCCATGACTGTTAAAGTAGAATAAAAATGATTTAACTATATGGTGTGGATTGTGACATGAATAAAAACCAAACATAGATCAAAGGAAACTGCTGCCTATCCTTTAACCCCCTTTTCACCGTTTCATTATGTCACACTGTCTTTCCCTTAAAACTGCCATGTGAATATTTAAGTTATAAACAGAGGTGACTGGCTCCCCACCACCAAATTATCTAAGACCTGGTTTCAATGTTGCGTTAGTGGTGTGAAAAAAACCAAACTGTGTGAGAGACTAAACCACATGGGGAGCAATTTGAAATGGCTGTGGCTATCACATGGGTTTGTTTTATTTCAGCTATGCAGATAAAACCATTCTGTAATACAAGGCAGCCGTTTCACCACCAGGCTGCTGCCAGAGCCTGCTGCAGACCCACAGCATCACACTCCTCAACACCCCCTCCCAATGCAGGCAATGTTGGGCTTAAATAGGCCTGCCTGCCCCACCTCCCTCTCCCTTCAGCACGCACACATTCTCTGCCCGCTGTTGCACACAGGCCTGCCATGCACAAAGGGCATGTGCATTGACACACTTAGTCAGGAAGTAGGTGGATAGAGCCTGCGCCATCTATAGTGTATGTGTGTGTGTGTGTGTGTTGCCTGGGACCTCCCACTCTGCAATCCATGGCAGTGTTAGGTCGCAGGGTCCTGCAACCCGATGTTGGTGCAGATTGTGGAGTGAGTGCTCCACCCTCCTAGCCTAAGGAGTGGCCCTTCTGGGCTGCAGGGGTCCTTAGTCAGGTCCCAACCTGGTTTCCCACTGGCGCTGGGCCTGTGTTTCACACACATTTCTTCCCATGTAAATTCAGATTTGGATCTTGATGGGAGCTAATCACTGACTCTGATAACAAAATAATCTGTCCTGGATGATTTCCCTTGTTAACCTTCCAGGTATAGCCATTCCCCAAAGAAAAAGAAAATCCTTACTCACAGGTTTTTGAAAGGCAGAAATAATCAAGATCTTTCGTATCGTAGTCTGTTCCATCTATACGTCTGTCTTCACTGTTGCCATTGCATTCCATTATAATTAACTACAAAACAGACAAAGCACACATGTTGTGGGAGTTTGTAAATACACTTGACATTCTTATATGCAAGCTTTATTGAAATGAATGGGAGTTCACACATTCATTTCAATAAGACATAGATGAGAAAACAGATGTTGCTCTGCAGATGTCATTAGACTACAGCTCCCATCATCCTTGACCACTGGCCATACCGGCTGGAGCTGGAGCCCAACAACATCTTGAGAGCCACAGATTCCCCACCCCTGCCCCTAATATCTCATCCACTCTAGCATCTGAATAGTCACAGGTTCCGCAAGTTTCCAGATTTTTTTATTTCAGGTATTTCCTTTGAGGCATATAAAAAAACTTGAATAAGTGCAAATATGAATATTCCTCTACAAATATTTTCTCACCGCTTATCCACTTTTTTGTATATTTGAAGATCCTCCTATTGACCTACAATGAGGTTAGGCTAAAAGACTTTGGATTCTATCAACTGCAACTGGGAATTTCATGGGGAAAAGATTCTTACACTATCAAGCAAAGCAACGTGGGGGACAGAAAATCAACAGTGAAAAATATGTCACAACAGATTAAACTAGATTGATTTTATTGACTCAGTCTACTGTTTAGAAGTTTAATTAACCCTCATACTCAATGGCAATTATATTACTAGCTGGGATTAACGGCAGCAACAACTGCTGCAAAGCGCAGCCTTATTCAGTGATAATGAAAAGTTTGAAATGAACAAGACAGCTCTACTGTGTCTTTTTGGTTTTAGAAGTTCTAGATGAAATGACTAATTACATTTTTCACTGATGGCCTCATAGAAATAAAAAAATGCAGGTGAGAAAAATATTGCAAGTAGCAAAGGAGGAAATATGCAGGTCGGAAAATAACACGTTGGGTTGCAAAATGCAGCATTACAGCAACTTTTCAAGGTGGTATAAAAATGGCCTCCAAGTAGAAGTTAATGAGCAACGTAAAGAGATCTCATCAGCTCATTTCTCATTCTCTTTATTTCACTCCTCAGCTGCTAAAATAAATGCAAAGCTATTTCCGATACAAAGGCATTTTGTCGCTTCTGCCCCTAGGTAGCACACAGAAACCTTGGGCTGCAATTTGGTACCTAGTTAAGTATGCTTCAGCTTCCCAGACTTGGATGTGGAGCAGGGCCACCTAACTGGTTTCAGGATTGCAGCCTCAGTCTCTAAGAAACGGAACCTGTTTACATCACCGCTGTGAGGATCAGGCATGTCATCACATTGGTATTGCTTAATTTAGAACACACCCCCTCCAACTGTTGTGTGCAGCTCTAACAATAACACTGTCTCCTGCCCGCATTGCACCCAGGCAGCTGTGAACTTAGAAGGATAACGTAACAAGGAGGTAAAAGGAACTGGGGCTCATAGCAAAGCACTTGATGATCCCAGCGGTTATTTAATATATTTAAGATGTGAATTATTTGATAGAGAATCTCAAGTGGATCCCTAAAGCCCTTTGATCTGTCCTCCTTCTCTCACCACTCCATGTGTTAATATAGAATTACCAGTGGCTTGCTGCTTGGGAGCTTCATGTTGTCGCTGTCAGCGCTGCTGCTGCTACTGTCTTGTATTGCTTCTGCACATAGCTCCTTCTTGCAAAGCCTCTGTTGTCTACTGAAAAACAGAAAGGGACCAAGAAAATTAAATGTCCTCAGGGGTAAGGAATGCTGGCTGTACAACGCAGCTCAGACACTCAGTTTGCTCTGGCACCTGAGCTTCATTTCATCACTACCAAGAGCCAATGTAGTGGAGCATTGCTCTTCAGTTGGTGGGTCAGGGGTCACTACCGCAGGGCTAGGTAATGTGGTGCCTTTCAGCTGTTGGTAGACTACAACTCCCATCAGCTCTGGCCAGGCTAATGGTGAAGGGATGGTGAAGCAACATCTGGAGGGATGTGGCTCTGTATCTGTATTTTGACCACTGTACTTTATAGGAAATGTAATTTCACCAGTGGGAAGGAGGGGGAGTTTTCAGTGTTCAAGATGTAATATTATTTGTGGAGAAAACCTAATATAAGATATATATATAAATATCCACACAGCTATGAAGCCCACTGTGGGTGACCTTGGGCCTGTGATTCTCTTTTAACCTAACCTACTTCACAGGGTTGTTGTGAGGATCAAGTGCAAGGGGGAACCATGTATACCACCTGAAGCTCCTTAAAGTAAGTACACAATATGAATCTAATAATTAAATAACACAAAACTTGTAAAGTGTTATATCCTTCTCCAGACAGCAGTGCACATGAATTTGAATACTGGTCAGAAATCCAGAAAAAGCCTCCAGAATAGAGATGGGGAAGATGTGTCACTCTGGATGTTGTTGGACTCCCACTCCCATCAACCCTTGCCAGTGGTCAAGATAAGTCACATCTGGAGGATCACAAGTTCCCCATCACTTTAGAAAACTTGTTGAGAGCAATATTGCACTACTACTACTACTATTATTATTAATAATAATAATCATTTTGAACACTTTAAATGCACAATATTATTAGTACCAAGTTTTATCTATCTATTGATCACATTGACACAGAGCCTTATCCTTCCAAAGCCTATTTTATACTTTCTCACTGAGGGTGCTTTCCAGACGGTTGCTATTTTCAGATGGGATTCATTCACATACCAGCAAATTATATTGTTCAGTTACAGATGATTAGGAGGTCTTGTGCAACAAACCCACTTCCTCAAAAGATCAGACTTTTTATAAGGAAAATGCACTGGAAAGTGTGGGATGACACCTGCTTTGACACTTGAAATGTCATCTAACCTCGCCGTAAACAAATCAGAATGAATGCTTATTAAGAAGTCAACATCATCTACTCTCTGTACAAACAAATCAGGATGAATGCTCATTAAACAGGACATCCGAAAGCACCCTCAGAGCTAACTTTCTGAATGTGGATCTTTCTGAAGTAAAAATGGCACCATACCCACACATACTGGAGGTATCAACTGACTTGAGGAAAACCCATGTTGTTTGGCCCATTAGCACCTTCAACATGGGGTTCCTCAGGGTTTGATTGTATTCCCCATGCTGTTTAATACCTACATGAAACTGCTGAGTGTAGTCATCCAGAGATTTGGAGTACATTATCAGCAATACACTAATGACCCACATCTCCACTTCTTCTTTACATCTGCAAGTATGGCAGTGCTAAATTGGTGTCTTGCTTTGGTAATGAACTGGATGAGAGCCAATAAACTGAAGCTTAATCCAGACAAGACTGAGTCGCTGTTAGCCGGTGGTTCTCTAGACTGGATGAATGGGTTGTGGCCTGCTCTGAAGGACAAAGTACGTAGCTTGGGAGTACTCCTGAATCCATTACTGTCACTTGAGGCTCAAGTGGCCTCAATGGCATGGAGTGACTTCCATTAACTGGTAGCCCAGCTGCACCCCTATCTGGGCAGGGATAGCTTACCCTGTGTTGTCTATGCCCTGGTAACCTCTAGGTTAGACTATTGCAGTGTGTTGTATGTGGGGCTGCCTTTGAGGATGGTCTGGAATCTTCAGCTAGTGCAGAATTCGAAGGGCAGATTGTTGACCGGAGTAAATCAGTCCATACATATAACTCCAATTCTGGCACAGCAGCACTGGCTACCAATTAGTTTCCAGGCTGAATTTAAAATGCTGGTTTTGACCTATAAAGTCTTCTGCAGCTCAGGGCCTCAATAGCTCAAGGGCTGCCTCTCTCCATATGTGCCAACCCAGACCCTGCATTCATCATCAGAGGCCCTTCTTCTTGTGCCCCCTCCACAGGAGGCTCAGAGTGTGGCAACACAAGAACGAGCCCTTTCAATGGTGACCCTCCAGCTGTGGAATGCTCTCCCCAGGGAGGCACACCTTGTGCTTCTTTATCCATCTTTACGGGCCAGGCAAAGACTTCCCTTGCCACTCAGGCGTTTGACCCTTGATATGGGCTGTTTTAGTTATTCCTTTTGTTTGGGTTTTAAGTTTATATATTGTATGTTTTAAAAATTGTTTTATATTGTATGTTATTCAATTTGATACTGGGTATTTGGTGATACTGCTGGATACTTGGTGACTAAATAATAATGATAACAGAATTACAACAAAAAATCTCTAGAAAACACACACACAAGGAGGGACCTGTAATGTAGCCCAGAGAGGACCGAGCATGGTCACTCTCCACAAAACGTTGAGTAACTGTTGTGCTTTTGTATGGTGTCCCCCTCTGGGCTCCGAGTTTTAACCATAAAATTGAATCAATTTTATCAACCTTTTTAAGATTAATTTTTGGAGTTCCCCAATGTGTCCCGGCTACTGGCCTCCAGCTAGAGGCTGGTCTGGCCTCACTTGAATCTTATGCTTGGGCTCTAACTTTCAGATATTGGGTTAAACTAGTTTACAAAAACCCTCCTTCTGGATACTTACACGTCCTCTGGCTTGATGCCTTTTCCAGCTCATGGTCCAAAAGCTCTCCTCGCCAAACTTGCCACCCTGGGCTTCTCAGTACACTACCTATCTTCACTGGATCCCGAGACAGCCAGATGGACCATCGAGACTCGGATTAAGCTAATCTACCACCAAAGTTTGATGACCAATGCTGCCAAAACTTGCTCCCCTATTTACTCTGGCTTAAATTTTACCTTTCCCAACCCTGCCCCTTATGTGGAATACTTGATCACACCCAAACTTCACCATGCTTTCTCTAGGGCCCGATTTAACTGTATTTCTTCCTCACTCTTAGTAGGCCGCTACCAGGGCACACCCCTAGAACTTCATTTATGCCCCTGCAAGAATGCAGATGTCGAGTCTTTGTCCCATGTCTTCTTCGTCTGCTCCTATTATTGCGCTGAATGCTATTTAAACCCTATTTTAAAAAACCTTCCCGGCAGGCCCCAAACCACATTACTGCAACACCTTTTGGCCGGCCTAGATAAACCAACAACTCTATCTGTTGCCAAGTTCATCTCCGCTGCCCAACTGATTCGTATGAAGATCCCCTCCTCTTAGCTAATCAGTCTTTTGTTTAACACCTATGAGCTCCGTTTGATAAATATATATTTTATAACTATGGTTTTTATTATCTGTAAAATCCATTGTATATTGGGTCTATGACCGCATAATAAAATTTGATTTGATTTGATTTGAGTAACTGTTGTGGGTGGGGAGGAACCAGGAAGAGTGGTGTTGAATTCTATGTACCAAAAGATGTCATGATGAACAAGACCACTCTACACAGCAACATTTTGTTGCAGATCAATTTGTAAATATTCTGAATAGGTAAACATAATTGGGGAGGGGAAAGAGTCTCTCTCTCTCTCTCTGTGTGTGTGTGTGTGTGTGTGTGTGTGTGTGTATCTTTAAAAATTCTTATCACAGTAGCTCATTTTTTCCTACAAGCATTACATTAAGGGGCAATATGAGTTTATGTTTTATGGATGAAGGGAAGGACTTTTACTGACCTGTTCACATAACTTAATCAATATGTCTTAAAATACAGCAGAGTATGAGTAAAAATGAAATAGCAATCCCAATCCAAATATTGGTTTCTGGACTCCTGCTAAAGGGGGATTTAGATCAGTGGTTTCATTTTGATCTAGTTAGGCTACTAATAGCTGTAGTAAAAACCCAGCCGAGCATGTAATTGAAAACTTGCTTTCAAGATAAATAATTATATTGATCAAAACTATTTGGTAAAAGACTTAAAATCAGGGCAAAACAATGACTTTTTATTTTCGTTTTTAAGTGAGAACAGGTTGTAGGAGAAGATAAGTATGTATGAATCAAGGTACCCAAATTATAAAAGCCAACAATATTTTCAATATAGATTAAAAAAAACAGTTTTAGTGCAAGTTTACCTGCCAATTTAGGAGTCTTTTACACATATATCACTCGGGTTATTGGGAAGTGGTGAAAGCAAAACAATCAGCAATCGGTTTTCAGTGCAGAACTCTGAAACTGGCCTATACAATCCGAGAAGTATGAAAGCAGCACTTTCAGGTATGTAGTCTAAATACTGCACACACACACTACATTAGGACAAGTCTAACCTACCTCACAGGGTTGTTGTGAGGATAAAATCAGGAGGGGAAAAGCCATGTATGTACGTCACCTTAAGGTCCTTGGAGGAACGGTGGGATATAAACATATAAACAAACAAACAAATAAATAAATAGGACGTCTGGAGGGCCCTTCAATTTGACATCCCACCTGTCCCCTAGCATAGTTCTTGACTCCAAAGATCCTCTCCCATGCACATCAACTAGTTTCTAAAAGCATTTTGCTACTGATGGTGTGAGAGATGAAGGTACTTTTTCAGGGGAAGACCCTGGAAAAGTAGGCTTGGCAATGCTTGGAATGAAAACAGATGAATACATGAACCAAAAAACTCATACCAAGGCAGGGTCTAATGATGGAGAACAATAAGTGGAATGAGATGGGGGGGGAGGGGGTTCTGAAGGTGGAGCATGTACCCATGTGTGGGTGGCTTCAAGGAAGTGGCTTTTCGGATTAATCCAGGGACCGAGCCAAGAACTCACCTAAGGCAAGGATAGCCAATGTGGTGAGCATCAGATACTATTGGATTACAACTCTAATCATGCCTGACCACAGGCCATTCTAGATGGAGCTGATCGGAGTAGCAGTCCCACAAACAAATCAGAACAAATCCTCCATAAAGACCAGATATAACCTAACCTCCGCATAAGATTTGTGGAACCAAATCAGGACAAATGCTCAACAAATAGGTCATCTGGGGGAGCCCTATGAAAGGCCTTCCAGACAGTTTTACCTGTAGCAATAGAGAGCACCAACTCCAAGAAGAAGGGTCAGGAACAACACAGCCCAGCAAGCTGCAGTGGCGACATTCTGTTTGTTTCTTTGCATCACGTGTTGCTGCTCCCACCATTCCAAGTCACTGAACTGGCAGCGCTCTCCCAGGTAGCCTCTCACACATCTGTCAAACGAGCACAAATGGTAGCCAATAAGATGACTACAAATATCATCACTGTGATTTGATTTCACCAATTGCAGCCATTATGGAAATGCTGGACTGGAGTCATCTCAAGCAGTTGAAATCAATATGAGCTTTGCTAATGGCTCCGGGAGTATGTCAGTTGCAACTTCTGGTGCTGAAACTTTCAAAATTAGGTTTACCAGTTCTTGAAACAATCACTGAAATAAAAACGAGCCATTTCCTGCTGCGTAAGACACCCTCTGAAACCAATTTACTCCAAACTATACTGTGTAGAGAAGCCAGACACAAACTGTATGCAAATAGTCAACACTGAGGGTGCTTCCAGATGGGTGTTTATTGTGGGATGGGTGCTTCTCATACATGCATATTCTTCACAGTGTCCACAAGGTGTCATTTGAAAAGCAAAATGCAGTTGTGTCTTCCTGAAACATATTGTGGGAAGGAGGACCCAGGGAAAGATGGGGACAGAAATATCTCCTGTTAATTTTCCTCATTTAATCTAGAATTACCTTTTCCAGAAAAAAAAATCTGGTCAAGTTTTTTAAAAAAAGAAAAATGCCAATGACCTGCTTGCAATCTGATCTATTTATTATTTTAATTTATGTCTTTATCTGAGACATTTATATACCAATTAATCATTCATATTTCCAAGCTGTGTACATAAAAACAAGACATACATAATACAAAACAATAAAATCATCACAAAACCAAACAGTATGTTAAAATGCCTGCTGCAACAAGAAAGGCTTAGTCAAGGGCCTGAAGTTTGACAAGGAGGGTTCCGTCTAATCTCAGTTGGGAGGGAGTTCCACAGACTTGGGCCCCCATACTCCCCCAAATATTATAATATTAAGATGCAGTGTAGAAGTACGCTTACTTTCATTGAGCTCTGCAGACCTATCATAGCTATCACCCAGCAGTACCACCATACACATTTAAAGAATTAGCTCAACTTTACTGATTGCTAAATATTGATCATATATTCTCATTAGGGATGGGGGGGAATTCAATTCAGTTTGCATTTCAAGCCGAATCTATCAAATTTGCACTTTCTGAAACCATATGAGAACCGAAACACAGCCATCCTTCAAAATTCACATTTATTCAGATTTTGGGATGCGGTTCACCAATCAAATAATGTTTACCAAAATGCATATATTAGGAGAAAATGTGCATAAAAATGAATATATGAGTGAAAATAACATACACAAATGCATTATATGGTGACAAATTGCTTGCAAAAAATGTATACATTAGTCAAAACTGCCTACAAAAATGTGTTTATAGGGAGAAATTTGCACTAAATGCTGGAGAATTTCCATGAGGATTTTTTTTAAAAAATTAAGCAAATTGCTGCAGAAATGTGGAAAACTGAATTTAAGACTGGAAAAATGACAAACTGAGAGGATTGAAATTGACAGATGTTGCCATTCTTAATTCTGATATATAATGATGGCACTGTATGAGGCATACCAATACCTTTATATCTCAAGCATGTTTCCTAAAGTAAGGTGTAAATCATGCAGTTTTGTCTACTTGCAACATACAATAGGGGGAGGGGACGGTGGGGACAGAATATTTCCTGCAAGGTTACAGAGGAATCAGTGTGTGCATGTTTTAGGGATGAACAATGAAACATTGCCACCTAGTGTAGAATTAGAAACAATAATCCGAACAGAGAGTCCTGTGGCACCTTTAAAAGACAAAAAAAATTATTATAGCATAGGCTTTATCTTCATCAAATGCATAAAGTGTCATCCTGAATTACAGGGATATTGGGAGGAGAGGAGGGAATATAAACAGTGAGGTCAGAGGGAAATGAAATGCAGGAAGTGAATTAGATATTAACTATTGTTGGTGATGACACAAACATCTTGACCTTGGCATGCTTTAAAAACAAAACAAATATATATATATATAGGCTAAACACTATTGCTAAGTATGTTATTAACATGCTCATTAATACTATTCAACCCAGATGTTATTCCCCTGGGCCCTAACCAAAATGTTAAATCTCATTGAGAAAGGAATGCTCACTGAGACACATGGCAAAACGCAGCAGGGCCAGTCCTACCATTAGGCAGAGTGAGACAAGTTGGGATGTCATGAAAGGGCAGCAGATTGTTATTCATTTTAATTAATTTTATTGTATTTTTACTGCCAGGGAAAAGGAGAAGCACTTGTGGGATTTTCTGCCTCAAGTCCCAAAATAATTGGACTAGCATATGATACTATGTACTTTGACTTAAGACTTTCAGACAGCAAAATGTCTTGGGCTGGCCTTGCACCACAAAGTTCTGTATGTACTTACTTGCATGCAAAAGCTTGCAGTTCTGAAAAATAAACACAAAGTCCCTCATGGAGACAGTACGACGATGGGCACCCAGCAGGAATTTCCTGCTCCGATACAGTGGACTCATCACGGGTTGGAGTGGGAGGAGGTGTGACAGGTTCTGAAAGACAGTATTCCATAAGTTTTGTTTTGTTTTTTTGGACAAACTGGTTTATATTATAATGCATAACAAGATTTCCGTAGTAAAGTCTCTGGCACAGCAGTCATGATGGCATGGAATGCTTGCCAACACTCTTAAGGCCAAATTAGATACAATGCAAGGCACATGTGATCAACATCTCCTTTTTTAAAAAAAATATTAATAGTCGCTATGTGAGAGCATGGAGAATCAAATCGGATATCATTCCCTCTGTTTCCAATGTTCAGGCTGTGAGTCCCATTACTTATGGAGGCAAAACAGCACTACGCATTCCTAAGAGGGATGAACTGGCAGGATGGGGGAACCTCAATGTTTGCAGAAGTACAACAAGAAAAATAAGGAGGGGGGGAAACACTGTGGCTGTGAAATACTGACTGCTGGGTGGATAGCAAACTGGATGGGAAAGAGAATAGAAATGCAAGCCTCCTTGAGTACAATGATGTAGAAAGGCAGTATACATATTAAAAATGAAATGAAATGATAATGAATACTGATGATTTAACATCAGACCTCAAGTTCTAGCTGTGGGGTTCAGTTATTCTGGCCTTAATTGTGAACACAGCTTTAAATTGAGTACATTTAAACCTGTGTTCAGCACTCTGAACCTCTAGCCTATTAAATCAACATAAAATTATTTGATGAGTATTACAACTGACTCAGTACTTGCTTTTGTTTATATGCATGGTAATAATTTCCAATAAATCTCTGTTGGGTCATTTCAGTGAGCTTAAAATGTGAAACTGCACATCCTCAGAGTGCTTCTTTTCTTTGCTCATCAGGGATGGCAAACATTTTTCTTTGGGTTTTTTGCTCTAACATATCAAGACGACAGAAACAGTCGTAAAACACGGAATGGCATTTATTTATTTATTTATTTATTAAATTTATTAGTCGCCCATCTGGCTGGCTGTCCAGCCACTCTGGGCGACGTACAAAATAAAAACATACAAATACATTAAAACATTAAAAATCTCAACAACAATAATAAAACCTAACCCACCCCAAAAGCCTGCCTGAAGAGCCAGGTCTTCAAGGCCCGGCGGAAGCTTATCATAGAGGGGGCATGGTGGAGATCATTTGGGAGGGAATTCCACAAAGTGGGGGCCACAATTGAAAAAGCCCTCTCCCTAGTCCTCACCAGTCTAGCTGTTTTAACTGGTGGGATAGAGAGAAGGACTTTTGAGGCTGATCTTGTTGAGCGGCATCCCTGATGATGTTGGAGGCGCTCCTTCAGATAGGCATAGCATGGGGGAGAAGAGAGCTGTGAACGGTGTGCTTCAAAACTGACGTAATGCACATGACCATCTAAAGCATCCCTGTAAGACCATTAAGTCCAGGCTCTAAAGTTATCTAGCTGTACTACAGCATTACAGTTCTGAAGTGTCAATAACTCCTCAGGACCTAAAGCAGGGACAGAGAACCTGAGGCTTGAGGCCAAATACAGCTATCCAGGCCTCTCTATTTGGCCCTCAGGACTCTTCTCAGACCACACCTCTTACTGCTTCTGTCCCATGTCCTCTCTGAGTGTTTTTGCCTGGCTCGAATATGTCTTTCAGTTGTGATGATGCCTCTTGCTTACCTGAAGAGAAGACAGAGAGATGAGTGGGGGTGCTGCAACGTAGCTGACTGTGCACAGGGAAGAGTTGCATCTGTTACTCAACCCACTTCTGCCTCTGCTTGCATGCACCACTGGCATGTGGCCCCTGGAAGTTGGCCATGAGACAAAATGGCCCTCAGGCTGAAAATGTTCCCCACCCCAAACCTAAAGGCTACTATTACATTATCCTTGTCCCTCATTAAAGCTGGAGGCCATGTATCCCTTACCCTTGCCCAGAGGTGGGAATTGGTAGTGTGGACACAACAGTCCCAGGGCATGGTTTTAAGGTACATGATGAAGCCCCTTGCAGCCCCTTGCCCTTGTTTTAAGGTACATGATGCAGCTAAGCAGGTTTGGGTTTGCTCAGTACCTGGATCTGAGACTTCCTGGAAACTCCATGCCTGTTCCATGATGGAAGAAAGGTGGAATATAAATGCAACTAAAATAATCAAACGTACACCAAACAGAAGCTCCTTACCTTTCCTATGATCATCTCAAGCCTCTTCTAATAAGAGGGTTCTTGTTAGGAGGCCAACAAAAGTGAATTAATTAGAATGCAAATTCAACAGGTAAAGTTTCATCACTACAACTCGATATTGTTTTTTTTTTTTTTTAAATAGCTCACATTAAATTTTGGCTGTCAGAAGACTGCCATAAAAAAAATCCTTCTGTATGATATGGACAAATCATCCCAAATGCAAGATTTTAGAGGGAAAGCATTAACAGCCTCCAGTTCACTAGCTCACCAGAACAATGAAGTCCATCTTCAGTATATCCCACAAGGCACTCACAAAAGTAGCTGCCTTCCGTATTGATACACCTTGACAAGCTCTGATTGCATTTGCCCATGTTAAACACACACTCATCGACATCTACAACAGAAGCAGTGTTAAAAGTTGGTAGAAGGAAGGGAATTTTTGTCAGAACTAAAAATAAAACAGAGTTGACTGCATTGAATTCTTTTTCTAAAAAAACCCTGTTCCTAACTAGATGATTATTTATTCACCTGTTTCTTTAACAGTTCACTTTAGCTTTTGTGGGAAAGCATAAAACATTTACTCCAAAGCAGTAGTGGTCCACAGACTGGAGCTGGTGGGGTTGTATTGCTGTCCATGCAGTGCTGCTGGTTACCAAGAAAAGGAGGGACAAGGCAGCAGGGAGCTCAGTGTGGTGAGGTTGCAGTGGCAGAGCCAATCTGACACTCTCGATGCTGCCGCTGCGCTGTACCAAGCTCCCCACTGCCTTGCTGCTCCCCCTCTTGGTAGCCAGCAGTAACTTAAGACTTTTCCAGCAGTATTAGCCCTCTTCAGGTGTTCTCTACACATGAGAAATCCTTTGGAAAATTTGCCGAAGTAAACCAAATTAACTATTAGAATGCTTTAAGAATGCCTGGGCTGGCTCTGGTGAGGTGGAAGGTCAGAGGATTCAGGGCTGAGCTCATAGAGAGGTAGAATATTTTTAACTTGTAGGCAGTGGAGGCTGGTGGATCCAATGTCAGTGGGGCAGTAAATCCACTCCACGTTTTAGTCCATATTTCAAGAAACACCATGGAGAGCTTCTTGAAAGTTCAGACTAAAACCCAGAATAGAGTCACTGCCTCCCTGACATCAGAGCCATCAGCCTCCACTGCTTGTAGGGTAATCTATTTTAACTTTTTATCGAGGCCCAGCTATATAGTTAGGCAAAATGAGGCAACTACCCTCTGACTGTTCTTCCTAAGCCCTCACTGGCCTGGCCCCTCTGTTGAAGGGCAGAGCTGTGTACACTCCATGGCCTCTCCTGGCCATCCTAAACAAGTTTGCTACATTAAATGTAGTAGAGGATACTATCCCAGCATCATTGTTGTAGTAAGATGCAACTGTCAGTCCAGTCAGTTACTGTACATGGAATGGGTAAGAGGCACCATCCTGTCCTTTGCCTCAGGCAGCAAAATGTCTTGGGCCAGCACTGGTTTGATCCTCTTTTCATGTGACTCATCCCAAAATATATGAGTTGAGGCTAGTATATATACAGTAGTGGTTGGTGGGGCAGGACAGCACCAGTCACCTGATCTCCCACCACTCATGTCATTGGCTGCTTACTGGGAGGTAGAGGGGGAGAGGCAAGGTCAATGTGGTGCAAACACAGGAGCAGAGACAATTCTCTGCCATTGTTCTAGAAGGCTTAAGGTTATTTGGTTTTCTGATATCGGTTGGATTGTATATTGTGGGTTGTATCGGACTAATTCATACTCAGAGTAGATCCATGGAAATCAAAGGACTTGACTAGCTTTTTTATTTATTTATTACATTTATATCCCACTCTTCCTCCAAAAAGGAGCCCAGGGTGGCAAACAACACGTGGGGAAAAAACACTAAAAACATCTTCAAAACAATTCCCATACAGCTGCAGACTGGGGTTAGCTTATGTCCACTGATTTCAATGGGTCCACTCCTAGCTGGATGCAACCCTACATGCTTTATATTGGGGGTGGGAGTAATGAGGTGAGCCTTCTTGGAAGGGCTGTGTGGCCCTGAAAGCTCATATACAAATATTCTTATCAATAAATAATAATAATAATAATAATAATAAAATTTTATTTAGCAGACGCCCATCTGTCCGACTGAACGGACACTCTGGGCGACTTACAATATACAATATAAAATACAATCTACTCATATACATAATCATCACATTATTAATATCATAACATCTCATCTGAAGACCATCTTACATTAATACAATGTAAAACCTAACCCACCCCAGAGATCCCATAGGCCTGCCTGAAGATAAAATAAAATAATGTGATACCAAAATTACCATAGCACAGTTGGCCTTCCATGATGAACCCTGTCTGGCATTGGCAAGTAGCACCATCTTCATTCAAAATGCACTGGGCATTGACATCACATCCCAACCATATACAATTGTCCTGGTCTGTGGCACAAAACAAAACATGTTCACTCCAAATGTCCATAGTAGATGTGCTCAGAAAAGTTAATTACTCTGGACAAATTAACTAGAACCGACCTTTCCAAATACAGTCCTGTTAGACACTGTGTTTAACCACCCATGTTAGGGACATAGAAAGCTGCCATATACTGAATCAGAACATTGGTCCATCTAGTTCAACATTTCCTACACTGACTGGCAGCAGCTTTCTAGGACTTCTGATGGGGCTCTTCCTTAGAGATGCCAGAGATTCAGTCCAGGACATTCTCTACCACTGAATTAGGACTTCCCCCATATTCTTGCTATCTAGAAACATGTCCTCAAATATACTGGCGAGGAGTTGTTTTTATGTGTTGCCGCAGCAGCACCTGCTCCCTGCCAATTAACATCAGGCAGGCACCTTTGCTGAACTGTTTTCCATGACTGCTGAAAACGTTTTTGTTTAAGACAACCCTACCTAAACATGTTAATCTTATTTATTTATTTATTTATACGTTTGCTTACCCACCCTTCACCATAAGGTCCTAGGGCAGGTTACAGCAAAAGAAAACATTTATGTATACTTCTTAAATTCTGTTGATTTTCTCTGTATCGTAGTAATGTTTTTGTATCTACCTGTTCTGAAATGTTGACTTAAGTGGTATTTTCTTATAAATATTATATACTATTTTCTGTAAGCTGCTTACAGATTTATTTATTTTTACTGTGGTCTATAAATTTTGTGCAATAAATGCATTTTGTTTTCTTGAGAATAATTGTCCCTGTTTTGGGTAGAAGGACAGTTTGAATCCTGCACTGTATGTTTTGTAACAGTTTCTGTAGGACACAATAATCTTAGGAGCAGGTGAACAGATTGGCTGTAGTAAGCAATGAAACACAAGGAACTTAGGAAACATCTTTTAAGGATCAGGGTTTGAAGTTATATGTGAGTAATTTCCTAATAAAGGCAAAAGACCATTGATGGGTTCTTTTAATAAGATGGCTAGATTAAACATTCTGCTCAACAGCTCTAGGGTCTGAAAAAAGGCAGTACACTCTCTGACCTTACAAAAGGTGTGGGGTTGGATTCAGACTTACTCATGCTTAGAATAGACCTGTTGAAATGAATTGGATGGACTGTACACATGACTAAGGGGTGGATCCAGATAAGTCTTGTTCTGAATAGACCCTTTGAAATTAATGGACATGGCTAACTTAGGCCCTTTAATTTCAATGGGTCTGCTCTGAGTAGGACTTAATTGGATCCAAGCCATGTTTTCTAGAAAAGTGATGGCTGATCATAACAGCCATTCCTAAGTTTTAACAGTCACAGGCAAGCCTATCCAGGGCACAACTTTCTGAAACCACTTCGCCCATCACTGGATGCATCAGCCACCCCTGGTGTTATGAAATAGGAAAGTGCAATCTTTACTAGACACAACGATTTCAGCAGTCAGCGTCAGTTTCATCTGGCGATCATTCCCATTGCTATCTCCATATGCACTGTTACTCAGAGGACGTTGGTAGAGTTGTTCCAGTGCTAATGTCTTGTTACTCAGCACTCCCTCTGTGTATATGAACCTGCGGCCTAAAACAGTAAGAACAAAAGAGTGGGACAGACTGCTGTACTCAAAGCATTTCAAAGTTTAGTCCTAAGGTGGCATCCAATTGGTGCCCTTGCACTCACAGAAGTGTTTTTGATCCAGTGGAGGCCTCCACTAAGAGAAGAAGAGGGAAGGCCATTTTTGCTGATTCGTTTTTCCACCTTTACCCCCCCACACACACACACACACATATCCTCCACCTTCCATCCTATTCCTGAGTGTCTCCCAACTCTCTAGAGCTGATCTTCAGGGGATAGGAGCTGCAGGGGGAAGGGGGAATGGGCAGAAGTCACCTCTCCTCTTCCACTAGCACAGAGACATCCAGTGGCTCAAAAGCTCTTTCATACAAGCAAAGGTAGCCAACTGGATTTCTCACATAGCTGACTGGCGATGAACAAATATCACAACCAGGGTTTATTCTAAGCTTTTTTTCCAGCTGCGCAAGCATTATTATCATCTCAGTCAAACCACCTAACGGACTGGAATGGATCTGATAATTAAATGACTGCATAACCCTTGAAATATACCTGGTTTTGCTAAAGGGTGAATGACTGTCAATGACGAGGGCCTCAACATGTTGCCTCCAAGTCGGACCTTATTTAGGCCAGTCTTCTTGTCCATTCTCAGTAACGAAGGCCTTGCCCAATCAGAGAACCAAATGTGGTCCCCAAACACTGTTATGCCAAATGGATGACCTAAAAATATAAATATGCATGCTGTATATAAACCCATTGTACAAACATAATGAAGAAGGCATCAATGAATGTGCACACAAGCATCTATTCCTAACATTATACTTATGTTGTACAGAGGCCAAAGTCTGATACAGAGTGAGACAGATCCCACTGATCCCGTAGTTCAACCTCTTTCCTGAAGAAGCACATTCAAGAAAGGTCTATCTAAAGCAAAGATCACCATCCTCTTTGGGTTAGTGGGTACCTTTGAATTTTGAGAAAGTGCTGCAGAAATCAGTCACAAAAATACTGCCATGAGGGGTGTGGCATAACACAAAATGGCTGCCATGGCATGGCACAAAATGGCTGCAATGAGGGGGCATGGCATGACACAAAATGACACATTATTGAACCCTAATCTAAAGCATCACCAATGGTTTGTCAAATGCTTAAAAGTCTCCGAGGAAGATGTCACAAACTTGATGACAGCTTGTTCCAATGGAAAATGGCTGTTAGAAGTTCTCACTAATGTTCAAACTGAATTTACTTCCCCATAGTTCAAAACTGTTGCTGGTTGCATTATCCGCATTGGACAGGAAGGCAGCGGCTTCTTCACTTTTTAAAGAAACATTTAAATAATTGAAAAAACTGCCAATATCTTGCTACATTTATTATTTGTCATGGTCAGATCACTGCTTGCTGAGGTTTAGACTTTCAGTGGCCTTTTCCCTCTGCAAGGGTGGGGGACCTATTAAAATGGTCCGCCCCCGGAGACTAATGAATCCTGATGCTTTTCAAAGGGCTCTGGGAGATTTTCCAGCTGATAGGACTGGCGCTCCTGTCGAAGCCCTGGCTAATCTGTGGAATGCAGAGATGACCCGGGCAGTGGACACGATCGCTCCTGCGCGCCCTCTCCTTTGTAGAGCTCATACAGCTCCTTGATATACTCCAGAGCTAAGAGTGATGAAGCAAGATAGGAGATGGCTTGAGCGGAGTTGGAGACGAACTCCCGACGAATGCAATTATGCGCTGGTTTGTGCTTCTACCAAACGGTACGTAGGTGCGGTGAGGGCGGCGAAGAAACAACATTTCGCCGCCACTATTAAGTCATCTCTCTCCCGCCCAGCAGAGCTTTTTAGAATTGTCCAAGGGCTACTCCACCCTGGCCCACAGGACATGGTAGATACATCGGTAGCCCGCTGTAATGAGTTTGCTAAGCACTTCCAGCATAAGATCTTATGCATTCGCCGGGACCTAGATTCCCATTTTATGACAGTTAGTCCTAATGAGGTGTCTGGAACACAGTCTAGTCATGTTTTGTTGGATGAGTTTCAGTCGGTTCAGTTCGAGGACGTGGACAAGGTGCTTGGACAGGTACGTGCAACCACTTCGGTACTTGATCCTTGCCCCTCTTGGCTTATAAAAACTAGCAAGGATGGAACAGCTGGCTGGGCCAAGGAAGTGATAAATGCCTCTTTACGAGAGGGAGTGGTCCCTGGCTGTCTGAAAGAAGCGGCGGTGAGACCACTCCTGAAAAAAACTTCCTTGGACCCAGAGGACTTTAACAACTATAGACCAGTGGCAAATGTTCCATTCTTGGGCAAGGTCTTGGAACGAGTGGTTGCTGACCAGCTCCAGGCGCTATTGGATGAAACCGATTATCTAGATCCATTTCAGTCGGGTTTCAGACCTGGTTTTGGCACTGAGACGGCCTTGGTCGCTCTGTGTGATGACCTATATCGGGAGAGAGACAGAGGGAGTGTAACTCTGTTGATTCTCCTTGATCTCTCAGCGGCTTTTGATACCATCGACCATGGTATCCTTCTGGAGAGACTTGCGGAGTTGGGTGTTGGAGGCACTGCTTGGCAGTGGTTCCGCTCCTACTTGGCGGGCCGTCTCCAGGAGATAATACTTGGGGAACATTGCTCGACCCCGTGGGTTCTCCAATATGGGGTCCCGCAGGGTTCGGTCTTGTCTCCCATGCTCTTTAATATCTATATGAAGGCGTTGGGTGCAGTCATCCGGAGTTTTGGAGTGCGTTGTCATCAGTACGCTGATGACACGCAGCTCTACTTCTCCTTTTCATCTTCTTCAGGTGAGGCGGTCGATGTGCTGAACCGTTGTATGGACGCGACAATGGACTGGATGAGAACTAACAAACTGAGACTCAATCCGGATAAGACTGAGATGCTGCTGGTGGATGGTTTCTCTGGTCAGATGGTGGATACATACCCTGTCCTGGATGGGATTACACTCCCCCTAAAGGATCAGGTTCGTAGTTTCGGAGTTGTTTTAGACTCTTCCCTATCACTCGAGGCCCATGTAGCCTCGGTGGCACGGAATGCGTTTTACCAACTTCGGTTGGTAGCCCAGCTACGTCCCTATCTGAGTAAGGAGGACCTTACATCAGTGGTTCATGCTCTGGTAACCTCACGTTTGGACTACTGCAACGCGCTCTACGTAGGGCTACCTCTGAAGACGGTTCGGAAGCTACAGCTAGTGCAAAATACGGCGGCCAGACTGCTAACAAGAACTAAGCGGTCTGAGCATATAACACCTGTTCTGGCTCACCTGCACTGGCTTCCAATATGCTACCGGGCCAGATTCAAAGTGTTGGTATTAACCTATAAAGCCTTATACGGCGCGGGATCACGATACCTGCAGGAACGCCTCTCCCATTATGAACCGGCTCGTACACTACGGTCTACTACGAAGGCCCTCCTCCGGGTCCCGACCCATAGGGAGGCCCGGAGGGTAGTAACAAGATCTAGGGCCTTCTCAGTGGTGGCCCCCGAATTGTGGAATAGTCTCCCCGAGGAGGTACGCCTGGCGCTGACACTATTATCTTTTCGGCGCCAGGTTAAAACCTTTCTCTTCTCTGAGGCATTTTAATCTAAGTTATTTATGTAAATGTTGTAATTGGTATTTTAGATGATGTACTTTTATATTTGTTATATTGATCTTGTAATTTTATTATTGTATATGTTTCTATGTTTGCCGCCCAGAGAGCTGTTTGCTAGTCGGGCGGGATATAAGCTGAATAAAATAAAAATAAAAATAAACAATTATTTTATCTAGAAAAGGCTGTCTTCCTGGGATCTGGTATTTATACTTGTTTATCACTTCTGATTATTTCCTTTAAATCAACTGAATTTGGCTTCATCCTTCTTGATCTGCCATGCCCAGACCTGACGCCAGCATTCCACATAATGTTTGGTAGCTTTCCCTTGTATTGTTGCCGCCCAGGGCTCCTGCTGGGAGGAAGGGCAGGATATAAATAAAATAATACATAATTTAAATAGATAAATTGTGTCGAGGTCACAATTTCATTACAAAATTTCAGCCACGCCTAATATAGCAGCAAACAAGGAATTCAAAGCTGTTCATGAAACTGATGCCCGGGTCTCATTATTGACAGATCACAGTAGCAAGAACAACACTAGGTGGCAGTAGTGCTACAGTAAGAAGCCTTGCTTTAAAAAACTTTGCAGTCAAAATATTTGCATATTAATGATACTGCTGGGCCAAAATGAGGTGAGTGTGAACATTTTCTCTCCTGTAATTTTCCAATTTTTTTCCACAACCCTTTGCAAAAGGGGGTAGAACTGTTCGCAAGATAGGTGCCAGAGGGAAGAAGGAACACATCCCCATTGTCAAGGCAAGCATATTTATACTTAAAATCATGGAAGCACAGTATTGAGGGGCTTGTAGGTCATCTAGTCCAATCCCCTGCTCAATGCAGTAAATCCAGAAACACTCCCAACAGATGATTGCCCAGTTTCTACTTGAACACCTCCAGCAAGGGAGAGCTCACCACCCCTCTAGGCAATTGGTTCCATTGTCAAGCTGCATTTACCACCAAGATGTTCCTCCTAATGTTCAACCAAAACATCCCCCCCCCGTAATTGCAGTCCATTCTGTCTAGTTATCTCAATGGCAGCTGGTGGGTCAGGGGAATCTGCTCTGGTTTTTCATCTGGACTTTCAAGGAGCTGTGCTAAAGCACCTTGGACAGCTCCTTGAATGTTCAGACTAAAACCCAGAGTGAATTCCACTGCCCCATTGACATGGAGCCACCAGCCACCACTGAGTTATCTGCTGTCCCAAAGGGCAAAAAGTTTTTGCCCACTTCATTGCCCCAATCCAATCACAGATTGTTGACGTTGGGACAGAATGTGGATGGAGATGTGGACAGGCCATATCCCATTGAAAGTAGCAGTGCCAGCCAAGACCTTTTGCAGCTAAAGTGGATCCCAAATCCAGCCCCCCCTCCTTTGCTAGGGCCAATATTTCACAAAGTCTTGCTGCACAGAGAAAAGACAGGTAAGAGACAACATGATCAAAGTGTAAAAAATTCTACATGGCATGGAAAAAGTGGACAGAGAAAGGTTTTTCTCCCTCTCTCATAACATTAGAACTCAGGGAAATCCCAATGAAGCTGAATGTTGGAAGATTCAGGACAGACAAAAGAAAGCACTTCACATAGCACATAATTAAACTGTGGAATTCAGTTCCACAAGAGGCAGTGATGGCCACCAACCTGTACAGTTTTCAAAGAAGATTGGAGGATAATCTAATATAATCTAATGGGGGATAAGGCTATCAATGGCTATGCTCTGCTGGAGGGGAGAGTGCTCTTGTGCTCAGGCCCTGCTTTCAGGCTTCCTATATTATTATTGTTATTGTTATTATCCTATCCTTCATCCCAAATGAGCCCAGGGCAGCATCTGGTTGGCCACTGTGAGAACAGAATGCTGGACTAGAATCATAGAATCATAGAGTTGGAAGGGGCCTTGTAGGCCATCGAGTCCAACCCCCTGCTCACAGCAGGAAATCCACAGCTAGAGCATCTCCCGCAGATAGCTGTCCAGCCTCTGCTTGAAGACATCCAGCGAAGGGGATCCCACCACCTCCCTAGGGCTAGGCAGTCAGTTCCATTGCCGAACTGCCCTTACTGTAAAGAAGTTCCTTCTAATATCCAATCTGAATCTACGCTCCTGCAACTTAAAACCATTAGACCTAGTCCTACCCTCTGGGGCAGCAGAGAACAAATCTGTACCCTCCTCTATGTGACAGCCCTTCAGGTACTTAAAGAGTGCAATCATGTCACCCTTCAGCCTTCTCTTCACCAGACTGAACATGCCAAGTTCCTTCAACCTTTCCTCATAAGACTTGTTCTCCATACCGGCTATCATCCTTGTTGCCCTCTTCTGAACCCACTCTAACTTGTCTATATCTTTCTTAAAATGAGGCGCCCAGAACTGAACGCAGTATTCCAGATGAGGCCTGACCAATGCAGAATATAGTGGGACTATTACTTCCCTCGACCTGGAAATTATAGCTCTGTTTATGCAGCCCAAAACCGTGTTTGTCTTTTTTGCCGCAGCATCACACTGCTTGGTCATGTTCAACTTGCGATCCACTACAATTCCAAGGTCCTTCTCACACGCACTACTGCTAAGCCGGGTATTTCCCATCCTGTACCCGTGCATTTTGCTTTTGTGGCCTAAATGCAGAATCCTGCATTTGTCTTTATTGAATGTCATTTTATTAATTTCAGCCCAATTTTCTAGTCTATCCAGGTCCCTTTGGATTTTATTCCTGTCTTCCATTGTGTTAGCTATCCCTCCCAGTTTTGTATCATCCGCAAACTTCATAAGGCTTCCCTCCACCCCATCATCTAAGTCATTGATAAAAATGTTGAAGAGTATCGGCCCCAGGACAGAACCCTGTGGCACTCCACTCAAAACCTCCTTCCAGTCCAAAGCAGAGCCACCGACGACCACTCTTTGAGTACGGTTTTCCAACCAGTTGTGAATCCACCTGACAGTATTTCCATGTAGTCCGCATTTGACTAGTTTGCTAATCAAAAGGTCGTGGGGGACTTTTCTCAAACGCCTTGCTGAAATCTAGATAGATGACATCTACAGCATTTCCACCATCTACTAAGCTAGTGACCTGATCAAAAAAAGAGATGAGATTAGTTTGACAGGATTTTTTCTTGACAAACCCATACTGGCTCCTTCTAATCACAGCATTGTCATCTAGATAGTTGCCAATGGACTCTTTTATTATCCGTTCTAATATCTTTCCCGGTATTGAAGTCAGACTGACCGGCCTGTAATTCCCCGGATCTTCTTTTTTACCCTTTTTAAAGAGCGGGACGACGTTTGCTCATCTCCAATCCCCCGGCACCTCTCCCGTTCTCCAGGATTTCTCAAAGATGATGGCAAGAGGTTCCGAGAGTACATCCGCAAGTTCCTTCAATACTCTGGGATGCAGTTCATCAGGCCCTGGAGATTTGAACTCATTTAGGTTAACTAGGTATTTCCTGACTATCTTCTTATCAATCTCGAACTGCAGTCCCGACTCCTTACTGAGATTGCTACTGATGCAAGGTTGCATACTGTTCCCTTTTTGGGAGAAAACGGAGGCAAAATAGGCGTTGAGCAGTTCTGCCTTTTCCTTGTTATCTGTCAACATTTTGCCATCTTCATTGAGCAGCAGTCCCACCGTTTCCTTGGTCTTTCTCTTGCTTTGAACATATCTGAAAACCCCCTTTTTGTTGTTCCTTGCTTCCATCGCCAGCCTCAGCTCATTCTGGGTTTTAGCTTTCCTTACACTATTCCTGCAAGCTCGAGCTGCTCGTCGGTACCCTTCCTTGGTGATGCATCCTTCCTTCCATTCTTTATACATGCTCTTTTTTACTTTTACCTCCTCCACCAGTCTTCCATGTAGCCACATTGGCTTTTTCCGATGTCTTCCATTTTTCTTCCTCTTTGGAATTGTTTGCGATTGCGCTTTTTGTAATACGTTCTTCATGAACTCCCACGCTTCTTGGGCTCCTTTTTTCTTTAGTCTATCTAGCCATGGGATCATACCCATCATTTCCCTGAGCTTGCTAAAATCGGCTTTCCTGAAATCCAAGGTTCATGTTTGACTATATTCTTCTTTGGCTTTCCCCAGAATCCCGAATTCCAGCATTACGTGGTCACTTTCCCCCAAGGTACCAACCACTTTAATTCCCTTGACCAATTTGTCCGTGTTAGTTAAGATCAGGTCCAGGATTGCTGATCCCCTTGTTCCTTCTTCTACTTTTTGAAAGAGGAAATTATCAGCAAGGCCCATCAGGAATTTGTTGGAGGCTTTGTGCTTCGCAGAGTTTGTCTCCCAGCAGATATCCGGGTGGTTGAAGTCCCCCATCACTACTACTTCTTGCCTCCTTGAGATTTCAGAGATTTGTTTGAGAAAGGCCTCGTCTACCACCTCTTCTTGGCCGGGGGTCTGTAGTAGACACCTACTACCATGTCGGTTTTATTTGTTTCTCCATTTATTTTTACCCAAATGGTCTCTATCGGACCCCTTTGTTCGCTCTCTTGGATTTCCATAGAGGTGTATTTGTCTTTGACGTATAACGCTACTCCCCCTCCTTTTCTGTTGCTTCTATTCTTTCTGTAGAGTTTATATCCTTGAATGGCTATATTCCAATCATGGGAGTCATCCCACCAAGTTTCTAGATGAGCCATTGGCCTGATCCATCAGGCTTTTCTTATGTTCTTATCTTCATCTATCAACTTTTCAATGTGCTTCCTGAAGTACATCACTTTACCCAGCTGCATGGCACTACCAATACTCAAAAGTAATGTATTGCGGATGGGAGATCCACAGTCTCACATCTGAATGTGGATGTTACATACCTGTCATCCCCTATCAATGGATAACAGTTGATGTTATCCATTTTCACTGGAATGCACATTGGGATGTGATCCATATGCACATCCCCACACACATTCTGTCCCAATTAGTCATGTGTACAGCATGCTCACCAACAGTTAGCGGCATCAGGGCAAAAGCTTTGCCATGCAGTACTGGGGGACAAGCCAGTGAGCCTCAGTCCAGCTGACAAAAGAATGGGGATACATTCTCTTATTCCCCCCTCCTGAATCCAGTGAGGACAGTAAGAGAGCTTCATTTCCATAAATGGCTGGGATCATGCAGTGAAGATGTTCTTTTCAAGTAACACAGAAATAGAAAAAAAATCAGGGAAACAATGGCTGTGAGCAGATACACAAAAAGGAAGGAAAGAGGGGAAGGTAAGGTTTTGTCTGAAATGATGCATTTTGTAGCAAAAAATGGAACATCAAGAAAATTAAGCAGAGCACTAATTACCATATATTTTAGTTGCTTTTTGTAAACCTTTGTTTTAAAAGAAAACCCTCTTCCCCTCATTTTGTTACAAATATCTCTTTTCCTTTTGTAAAACTACAGTTTATTTATATATTTACTTTTAAAGACATGTCCCACTTTATCCAATTTGCTCAAAGCAGTTCACAATACAGACTGAGAACAGCAGTAAAACCACAGAATAAATATATAGGTTTCCTGAAACTGAGCTAAGAATTTGCCCTTTTTAAAGTGACATCAACCTCTGTAGAGTTCACAAGACACTGATTAACTCAGAAGTTGGCCTCCCACTGATATTTTGATATGTGCAGCATACAAGTGCATTGAAATTCTTGTATCTACAGTCAGAAAACTATCAATCCCAAAGCCTCACCTACATCATTCTGTGTGAGTATTCGCCGTTCAGAACCATCCAGATTTGTAGTTTCAATAACAGACTTTTGTGCATCACACCAATACAACTTGTCAGCAAAGTAGTCAATCGTTATTCCACTGGGCCAAAGTAAATCTGTCTCTGCTATAATGAGCCGATCAGAGCCTTGTAAGGAAGATCTTTCAATTCGTGGATTAATTCCTAGGTCTGTCCAAAATAGTTCCCTTTATTGAAGGAAAAGAAAAACAATCTTGAATAAATAAAAGGGGAATTAGGCTTTTTGTGTGTGATGAGTTCAGCACATGAGAAAAGCCTTTGGAGTCAATTTAGGTAGATCACTTCCACATGGTGAATTCAACTTTGGCATGTCATTGTAAACCACACTAATCAGAGTTTAGGAGCATTTGGAAGGCCATAGCATAGAGCATCTGCTTTGCATGTAGAAGATCCCTGATTTGATCTCCTGCATCTCTGTGTAGGGCTGGGAATGTTTTCAGACTGAAACCTGCTGCCAGTCAGTGTAGACAATACTGAGCTAGATAGACCAATTAGTCTGACTTGGTAGAAGGCAACTTCCTGGGTTCCTGGGTGTACCAAAAGTTGGATTCAACTTATTGTGATGGGTTCTCATGACTTACACACATACACATAATGCACTTCTGTTTTCAGAAACATTATTATCATCACCATCATCTTATTTATTTAATTAATTAATTTGTATCCCGCCTTTCCTCCCAGCAGGAGCCCAGGGCGGCAAACAAAGCACTAAAACACTTTAAAACATAAAAACAGATCTTAAAATACATTAAAACAAAACAGCATTAAAAACATTTAAAAAAAACAACTTTAAAAAAGGGTTAAAAACATTATTTAAAAACATATTAAACAATTCTGCCATAGTTCCCCACTCTGGGATTGAAATACTCAGTGAAGAGTGGGTTATATATTACAAAGAAATTTAAAAAATGAATCCCTGCTTTGAGTGGCTACCTTTGTAAAGTAGACAGACACCCACACTCAATAAAGCTGTGCCAAAACAAGAATATGAACAATAGTTTCACATACATTATTCAGTGGCGCATTCTGGGCAGGACTTTGGGGCAGAAGCCAAGATCCCCACTCAATAGAATTATCCAGAGGGCTCCCAAACATACCAGGGCTGACTAACCACATTTTGTGAAGTACAATAATACACATTGTGATCTAATGCAGATGTGGGGAACTTTTGGCCCTCCAGATTAAGGATGTGTTAGAATTCTGCCCAATTAGGATTTGGTACCAAATTTCCCACTAAATGGTTAACTCTCTCTGTCATTGTGGATTGGATTTTTATGTAGCAATTTTCCACTGCTATTTTCAAAAACATTTTTTAAAAAAAATCTGCCTCTAAAACATCAATGTTAAGAATGATCATTTTATCGATATTTCTTTTAAAAATATTGATATTCGCTTTAAAATGTCAATATGGATATATCAATATTTTTGGCAAAGGGGAAAAACGGGTTGATAAAAGCAGCAGCTAGCAGACAAAGAACAAACTCAAATTAATACTGGCCTGTTAGGTCAGTGGAAAGCTTTTGAACTGGCACCAGCCAGTGGATCCCATCCTTTCTCCAGGTATTGCTGAACAACTCCCATCAGACCTAGCAAGCATGGCCATTGGCCAAGGATTGTTCAACAATATCTGGAGGGCCAAAGGTTCCCCACATCTCTAAAGAGAGGGAGCCTGTAAAGCTGCAATCCTAACCATGTATACTAAGAAGCAAGTCCCACTGAATTCAATAGAACTTACTCCCAGGTAAATGGGAATACGATTGCAGTCTAATGACAATTAAGCCCAGAATCTAAAATAACCCAACTGCACCACTGGCTTTATTCTTTCATCTTTACACATCCTTCTGCCAGTTTCAAAGAATGTTTCACTTCTTACTCAGTGAATGGATGAACTGCAATTCCTCGAGGCTGAGACACATCCTCCTGGATAATTATTTTCCTCTGCATTCCATTTAGATTGCTACTTTCAATGCAGGACTTTCTGTGTACACATGCAGATAGATTAGCTACAATAGTGTCTTTCCATCAAAAGCTACTGCTTTAGGCTCTGATTACAGACAGTTCACTTTTTTTTTTTACATCTTATTTCACACAAGCACAGTTCACTTTACTTTTTCCATTTCCACCTGATTCTGCTCTACACCCATCCTTACTATTAGTTAAATTCCAGTTCCTGATCTCACTTCTGTTTGATCCCCTTCAACATGAATTATAAGCTGTTGGGGTAAGACTACGTCTACTCTGTTCTGCTATGCTGCCAAGCATCCTGTTTAAATAAATGATATAATAGTCATTGTAACAGGATCAAGAGCCAATTTAGCATAACAGTAAAGAGAATGAGCTATGAGTCAAACCATCCTGGTTAAAAATCAGTCAAAAAAGTCATTGTTAGGCTTAAGCAACACACTGTCTTATCCTGCCCCCTCCATCCATAACATGGGAATATTATTACTAGTTTACCATCATAATATGATGTAAATCATGCTTCTGTGTCAGGTGTGGGGAACCTTTGGCCCTTCAGGTGTTGCTGAACTACAACTCCCATCATCCCTGGCCATTGGTCATGCTTGCTGGGGATGATGGGAGTTGCAGCTCAGCAACATCTGGAGGGCCAAAGATTCCCCACACCTGTTCTATGGAAAACATTTTGTACACTTTTTGTAACTCCCATATAAATGCTAAGTATTATTACTAGGTGGAAATAAAAGAGCATCATGACTTCATGATATCATGTGTCTTTGGGCAGCTCCTCCCCCTGCTTTCCTAATTTAACTCAAAAATTGTTCCCTCTCTTTATGGTTCCCAAAAGATTTAAGATAAATTATAAGCAACGGCACCATTAGTTGGGCACTTTTCCTTCCAGCACTGTTCCCATTTCCCTCAATATATCTTAGGTTTTCCCAAAAGGTATAGACTGAGGCTCACTGTTCAGTGTTGACATTGCCCTACATGACCACTTCTATCTAGCATATTGTTTAGCAAAAGGTCTATCTGACCCTTTGACATTGAGCCACGGCATGTTCTGTTGCTAAGCCTTTCTGTTATGACCAGAGTCAAGCACACAAAAACTAGCTGGCATTTTAGAACAACGTTGCTATTGTTCCATTTTGTCAGTCATTTCCCCCCTATAATGTCTCACGCCAGCATTAAGTGTGCAGTAATAAGCATGAGAAAAGCATACCCCCAGTCAGTCCAGTACAATTTACGGTTAATCCAGTCAACAGCAAGCCCTTCAAGTCTCTCAGTTGCCTCGTGGATAACTTTTTCACGGTCTGAGCCATCCAGACTAGTTCTCTCTATCCACTGCAAAGCTGTGTGGGCAAAATAAATCTGTAATGAGAAAACAGAAGGTTCATAGCTGATTAATGCATCTTATTTGAGGTAGGATTTCCTTATCTACTGGTTTTACCTTCCGCAGTGAAATTTCTTTGGAGGGAAAAATAATAGCGTAATTACAAAATTGTAGCCCATGATTATGGATCAAATAATCAGGCACTTATCCTTCAAACAGAATGACTTCTACAGCCTGAGCATGCTTAGCAAGGAAATCCTGGCTGCCCTATATATCATCTCCTCAATAGGGTCTGTTTCATTTTCAGCCTATAATATGAAAAAAGGCCCTAAAGTAAGATGGGGGGGGTGAAGTAGTACACTTTCACAGTTTTTCATATTGGTCCTTGCTTTTGCTTTTGAATAGTTAATGAAAATGGTTAATGAGAACCAACAACTTTTGAATGCAGCAATAGACCTCTAAACATCGCTATTATCATCTGAATGACTTGGTCAAAATGGATTTTTCCATTCCAGAGAAGAAAATAGTAACATACCAACTGCAGTTTTTGGACACAGCACTGAGGCTCTTCTCCTGGGTCCATGGTCTCATGTGCAAAGAAAAAGATGGTGGGCACTATATTTGTAAGGGTGCAAACCAACATTGACCTTTCAACATATCCAAATGGCTCAGTGAGATGTCCAAGAACAGAGGCAGGGAATTCAACAGCCTGTTTAAGCATCCTTGCAAAAATTGTCATGACTTGAATACCACCAGAAGCATTTTAGCACTCTTAATTTAATAGTAAAATGGTGGCATCTCCCATGCCTCACTGAGCTCCTGGGCTTGCAGCACTTTCTCATATATTACTAGAAACAAAGTAAATATAACAGACCATCTTACTTATATTATTAAATAGCAAGTATTTATTTATTTATTACATTTATATCCCACCCTTCCTCCCAAAGGAGCCCAGGGTGGCAAATGTAACAAAACAATTTAACAACAACAAAAAGGAAAGCATTCTAAAACCAGTTAAAACATTCTAAAAACACAATTATAGTTTAAAAACATTCTTCCATCCAGTGATCTCAAGTTGCCAGGAACAGTCCACTTCACCCATCAAATGCCTAGGTAAACAGAAATGTTTTCCACTTCCTCCTGGAAGTCAATGGTGATGGCAACAGACACACCTCACTAGGGTGGGCATTCCATAAACCAGGAGCCACCACTGAAAAGGCCCAGTAAAAATCTTTCCAAATGCCACATAAACCAAAGGTAACTGGGTGTGTCTCCAAATGCACTCAGTGTCACTTTAGATGGCAGGGTGGAAGGATCCTTATAACTTAAGGATGCAGTCCTGAAATCCACTGAAGCAAACGGCAAAATGACATTGAATGGAATAGAACATTTCGCTATAAGAGCTAAAACAGTACACAGGTATGATCCACAAATTATTTCAGCCAGGAATCTTAAACTGAATGTAGGCCTGCATAGATCAATGCAATGGGGAAAATAATAGTATTGATTTCAGTAATGGGACTGCCTTGCTTTACTTACTTGTTCATTGCAACCTCAGTTGCAGTTATTTATTATTTATTACATTTATATCCCGCCCTTCCTCTCAGTAGTAGACCAGAGCAAAAAGTTATCACCTTTCATAGAAGATTTAAAATTTTATATACACATATAAAAACTGAGTATAAACTAAAAATGATCTTAACAATAACCACAAAAACCCTAAAGCATACTTATATTTCCTTTTCAATGTTATGCCTACAATTGATGAATTATGCTTTAAAACAGCCTTCCCAAATCTCCAGATTTTTGAACAATTTCTATCAGTCCTAGTTAACATAGATTATAGTCAGATGAAAGTTGTAGTCCAAAATATCTGGGCACACCAAGTTGGGGAGGACTGCTTTAAACTGATAGCGGCTGCTTAAAGGGCTAGTTGTCCTGTAGGGCAAGCTGGGCATTGGCCACTTAAGAGGCTCATGTGGTCAACCACCAGACCCCCCTTATTGTTTCTTAGGCTGATAGTTCCAAAAGCAAGAGAAAGGGAATGAAGCAGCATTTTTAGAAATAAACCATGCCCTGGAACCATTAACCAGGGGAACTATCAAAACGTAAGAAAGAGGAAATGTATTCCATCTGCAGTGTATATCCTTGGAGACGACACAGCTCTGGAAAAAGCACAGTTACCACACTGAAGAACAAAATGCATTTTGTGTGAATCCCATTTTGCAGAATTTGGATGGGTGTTTTATGAAGGAGCAGAAGATTTAAAGAGATCAACACCACTCACCAATTAAGGCAATTTTATCAAAAATAATATAGATGGAAATTCATTGTCATTCCCCTACCCCAACCCCAACCCAACCCCAACCCCCCCACCATCTGCTATATGCTTGAATGAGAGGACACATTTATTACAGAGCCAAATTGTACAACATGTTGTCATGATGGCTTTCATTCCATAAGATATTTAAGGATACACTCCCAGGAACACCAAAACCCTCAGTTTTCAGGCCAAATGATTAAGGAAATGGGATTATGTAATAAACAATACATCTGGTTCCCCATCCAATCCACAAGCAAATCAATTGGGTAGACTTGCCGCATGCATGGCTAGATCAAAGTTCTCAATTTTCTCTCTTTATGTTACAAAACAGAATTGTTATAGGATCTAGGGGTAGCTCAAAACTTGTGATATCCTCAACTAGCTGCTCTGCAATTTTCTAGCAATCTGAATTTGGGTGTATTGGCATCAAACATGGATATTATCCATGATTCTGAAATCAGATGGGCTTTCAGTAAGGACCTGCAACAAAGTGTTACAGTGATCCTCTTCACTGCTGTAGTCACTTAGCTATGCCATTTTCCATGATACTCCATTCCATTTCCCCTCCCACCTGGGGGAATCAGTCAGCACTTCATAGACACTCTGCACCCTCAGTCTTCCTTGGGAAGTTTTGGGAGTTCCCCCCTTTCCCCTAAAGATTTTTTTTTTTTTTTGCAATTTTGAAAACTTTGGTTTCATCCAAGGCTATTGCTACCTCCCTCTTGTGCAATGATGGTGTTGTTTTGGCTACATAAGCATCAGCCTTCATCCCTGCACACTGGAAATAGAGGGAATGATTTCTGATACTTTTGAAACAAATTTCAAAATACCAAGTATAACAGGTATGTCATATTCGCACATGATGAAAGTCAGCCTACAGATTGCAAATGAAGAACCGTTGATGGATGCTCATGGTTCAGAAGACACAAGCACAAGATATTCACTGAAAGGATAGCAGGTCATCTACATTACAGAGCACCAGTAACCAAGAGATTAAAATGCAAAGAAGCAAAAGCCATGTGTCCTTCCAACACTTCAAAATCCTCTAGTTTGTAAACCCCTTACCTTATTTTCAACAGGGTCATAGTCCAGCGCTAAGACTATTCCCATCTGCCAGTCAAGTAAACTTGAATAATCTGTTCCATCAAAACCAATACGGCGGATTTCTTGGCTGTTTGCAAACAACAGAAATGGCTTCAGCCCTGTTTGTGAAAAAATTCATAGCATGTTAAACCCTTCTAGTCCCATAATAATAACCTGTGGAGTATTAACTTTTAAAGGTAAGAGGCAGATTACACACCATAGTTTCCTTTTTTATTTCAAATTCTTAATTAGTACCAATCACAGCTAAATTAATTGCAACAAGAAGATTATAATCATGGAAGCTACAGAGGAAAGTTGATCATCAACAGTGATACATGTTAAATGTTATACCTGGTATAGATTTCTTTTTTTAAAAAAGCTGGTTGAATATTGTCATATGCTCACAACCTTCCCCAAGTGGCAACAAATTCCAGAAGCTGAGCTACTCAGGTTTGGCTTAAATCCACAGCTGGTTAAATCTTCCCTTCCCTGTGATTCCAGTGATTATTGACCCCAATAAGCTGCTATTAAGCTTTTTCTTGAGCTTGAAAGCATGTGAGAATGTTGAAAAGAGGGTTGGACTAAATAAAAAAGTTAATCTGGAACCTCACACCAGTAGGAGGGTATGTTGTGGGCCATGTAAGATTAGGCAGTTGACCAGAAGCAGCCAGGAGGAGACAAATTTCACACTTCTGAAGAGGAGATAGGAGAAAAAAGACATGCTTCTTGGAGACTGTGCATACTGACTGGAGACTGTGCACATTGCCCAGAGAATGTCCAAAATGCAGTCAAGATATGTACATTCCCCAAAGCTGTTAGAGAGTATGTGTAATGGCTGGGGAATCTACAAAATTCAGTTAATATATGCACATTCCCCAAGGCCTGTTCAGGATCCAGAGAATGTACAAAATTCAGTTGATATATGCACATTTTCCAAAGCCTGTTGGAAATTAGGTATATTGACCAGGAAATGAGCACAATTCCCTCTACCCAGAAGGTTAATGTGCACATTCTCTGTGAGGCACAATGGCTGGATATTATGCACATTAACAGCTCAATTTCCATTTCCCTTATATATACTTTTTATTCAGGTAAATCAATGTTGAGCAAGTTACAAACTGCTTCAGATGTGAAGAGATATAGGAATGGTGACATCAGGGTTGTCAGCCAATCAACATTGCACTGAGCCAACTTCAGCTCCAAAGCAGCCAAACTGGTTTTCTCTTAGCTCATCCCTAATGAGGAATAGTTTTATCAGTCAAGAATGTATTCATATTGCTTTTCGAAAATATGTTCGTTTATAATGAAGCCAAAAATTGTGATACTAACCTGTAGTGATGCAATGCCTTTTGTCCTCCTGGAGACTATAGCCAGGAAAGCAGCTACATTCCCAGGATGATGGACTCAGAGAAATACAAATCTGGCTACAGCCACCATTATCTGGAGATGTACAACCTTAAACAGACAAAACTTGAACACTAAAACTAAAGGTAGACTACAGTAAGGCTAACAATAAATATCACAACTCTTTAGCAATATATGTAAGATTTCCAGTATAAAAAGCTTTATTCATCCTGCATGCTAAATTCACAACACAGCAGCAGTTTACAACGTATTTTCTGGTTCTGCCCATGGGCTATGAAGTGTTGCCCTTTGGTGCCCATCTTCATCAAGGAAGGAAAAAAGGCAAAGATCAGCAAAAGGGACTTGGGGGAAGGGAACCACCAGAAGACACCAGAGTGACACCACCCACAAAATAACTCTCAGCAGATAACCATCTGAACATGTATTCATGCTGTTCCCTGAAAGAAAGATTTCCAGAAATGGCCCACGTGACCTCAAAAAAATATCATTGCCACATGGCATAGAATCACACAAATAAAAATATGGGATGCACTGCAATGTTCATTGCCATGTAAATACTGAGCAGCAATTCTGCTTAAGACAAATACTGGCACAGTGATGGCTCAGAAACTAAAGGGCTTCCAGTGCAGATTGTACCCTTGTCAAGGCTGGGTTGCCAGGCCCACTGCTACCTGCCCCCCAGTTGTGAGGCATTCACATCATAGAATGCAGAGAATATGTGCTTAGATTTGCATGGTTTCTTTTGTATATAACATGCGGTTTTTGCTCATCCCTAAGTATAGCCTGTTTCATTATGCTGGAATGCAAGGTAGTTCATACGTGTCAAGGGAAATATCCATCTCTTAGTGTGAACTTCAGCATCCACCTCTTAGTCCAAACTTCAAAGATTCTCAGGATTGAGGATGAGTAAACACTGGATTTAGAATGATCTTAGGGAGTTTATCCAATAGTAGGAAACCTGAATAATTAAATCTCCTCTCAAGAATGATAACGCACACATTGCTCCTTCTAACAGCGAACTCAGGTGATGAGTGCCAACAGGATAATTGCCAAAAGAGGTGCATTGAGAAACAGAGGAAGGTATCAGCATGCTCAAGGGGAACCCCAAAGTTTGCAGAAATACAAAAACTCTTTTAAAAAACTTAAGGGAACAATCTACCCACCCCCACACAGCCCAACTGGCATGCTTAGAACCCACTGAATGTGGAGTGTTGGTTGGAAAAGAAACACGGGAAATGGATGAAAACTCCTTCCCCGCTTGGAAGGAATGGAAGGCTGGAACCCTAAACAAAAACACTCCTTTTAGGAAGGATGATACGCCACGAAATAGTTTTGCAGATCCCACATGTCCACTACCCAAGAATCTCTAAGGGCCAAACTGCATGTCACATGCAAATATGGTTTAAAAGCTGCTTCTTTTAAAGAACGATAGCTTTGGGGTTTTCAGCAGAGAAGCAGACATCCTGCAGGGGCAAAAGCAGCTTTGGGGAGGTGGGTTGTAACTCAAAAGTGGTGAGTAGGTTAAAAGCACCCATTGTTGCTTCTCCACTTAAAATCACCCTTTCCCAAAGTGTCCCACCCCAGAAGAAAGATTTCAAAACATGTAGGTGTGTGTAACATGTAGTTTGGCTGGACAAAGAAAATAGCTCTATCTGTAAGCTCCATAAAACATTTGCAGTAAAATGGACGAAGAGCACACACATACATGCATGCACACACCACGGAGGACAACATATTTGTATTTAAACTCTGTTTGTGGCACACAGAAGAATCTCTGCTGGGAAAAAAAATAGTGAATTCCAGGAGGCATTAAGCATCCGAACCTCATTTAACGACAAACCAAATAAGTCATTCACATACCGAAATATGAAACGGCTTTGGATAATGAAGCAGCGAAACGCAATGATCCTGAAACTTGTCAAGAGTGTGCTTCATGTTTCATTGCATCTTTTACTTTTAAATCTGTATCTTTCCCAGTGTTTCCCCACTGCAATCCAGCCCTCTCAGGATTGACACCATAGAAGATCAGAATCCCAGAACAGGCTGGACAACCGTTTTCTTGGTCAGAACATTTGAGTTAAAGTCTGTCTTGAAGCCTGCCTGTAATATGTGCTGGCTCTTAAGAAAAATGAGTTTCTTATTCCTTTTTGCAGCTGGGTTTGTTTTAGTCAGGATACTAATCTGGACACAGGAAGCTGGACCTGCTCAATATTATCTACACTGACTGGCAGTGGCTCTCCAGGGTTTCAGGCACGGGTCTCTCCCAGCCCTATCTGGAGATGCCAGGGATTGAACCTGGGACCTTCCTGCATGCAAAGCAGATGTTCTACCATTGGGCTATGGCCCTTCCCCTAAGAACAGTGGACAGTGACAATCTGGACAGTGCAAGAGTGATGGTGGGTAGGGCTGGGCGAGAAATTCAATTCCTCTGCAAAGGTGAATCTGCCTAATTTGCACTTTCCAAAATAATATACAAACTGAAACACAGCCATCCGTTGAAATTCACACTTTTCTGAATTTTGCAGTGCAGGTTCCCAGCCAGTTAAATGCGGATTAACATGCATATACTAAGGTAAAGTTTCCATAAAAATACGTGTATTTGTGAAAACAACATACAAAAATGCATTCTATTATGGAAAATAGAAATATTGGGGGAAATATGCTTTGCAAACGTGTATATCAGGCAAAATAGACACAAAATTGTGTATATTAGGAGAAATTCATGCTAACATGATGATTAATTTTCATGGACTTTTTTAAAAAAAATCACAAAATGATGTGGAAATGTAGAGAGCTACATTTACAATTGGAAAAATGAGAAAGGGAGAGAAACTGAACTTGACAGATTCCCATCCTGAAGGGTGGGCACTGCAAGCACCCCCTCCCAGACAAGTAGCTCACTCCCCTTATGCTTACCTGTGCATGTTCTTCCATCTGCTTTGAGAATGGACCCTTCAGGGCAAAAGCAAACTGGTCCCTCAGGTGTCTGTGCACAACCATGACTGCAGTGAATGTAATTGCTTGGACAGGAAATAAGTTCTACAGTAAGTTTAAAACAAAGGAAAAAAGAGCAAAGGTGTTGGGACAAACAGCTGAAATAATGGATTGCAGGAGTTAAAAGGAAGAGCTAGATCTGAGCCACACTGTCTCATTAAGCCTCTGCCCTTTAATGTCTGATAAGAGAGAGTGCCTCTGCATATACTGCTGAGTAAATTTTGTTTCATCATTTCTCCGGTGCACATGGCATAAGGCAGCCTTTCAGCTGTTTTGGACTACATCTTCAGCCCCAGGCAACACCATCATGCTGGTTAGGGCTGATTGGAATTGTCATCCAAAACATCTGGACGGAACCAGCTTGATGAAGGCTGGCATAGGGTATCCAAGCCAGGTGTCAGCTTCCAGACAGGTTTTATATATAGCACCTCTATCTTTAGAATTAAGCTGTGTGCAGTTTCTATATCCAGAATAATCCATCTTGCCTTTTTGAAATTTGGGGGCAAGGATTGCTGTCAAGGGAAGGAAGAAGGCTGGATGGATACTAAGGCATGGACATTGGTTAGATGGTCGGGGGGGGCAGGATGTGGGAAAGTCCCATGTCCAGATAAATGGAAGGAATTTCCACTTCTGTAAGAGCTCTACACTTTGATCTATACTATATGGTACACCTGAGACATAGAGCAGTTGCTGGATATAAGCAACATTTACATAAAGGAAGTAAGACAACCAGCTGTGAGTCAACTACAATAAGACCAAATGTTAATAACAAGAAAGCTGGACATTTCACTACCAGGAAAAGTAAAGAAATCCATGATTCACCAGCCATTTTGACCTGGAGGGAAATCTCATCCATACCCCCATATGTGATGAACAAGGGATTCAGACAAACTCAGAATTGTTGTTCTTTAATCTCACAATGAATATGTTTCTCATTTTGTGTATGTGTGTGATTTTGTAATTTGGAAATAAGCAGAAAATAAAAGAGTATTGCCTGAAGATGGCACTGCACGATGGATTTCATGGCCACCATGGATCCTCACGTGATGGAAGCATTGTTGCTATAGAGCAGACTTCAATAACTTGGTGCCCTCTAGATGGTTTAGATTACAACTCCCATCATCCCTGACAATTGGCTATACTGACTGGGGCTGAAGGGAGTTGCAGTCCAAAGCATCTGCAGGGCACCAAGTTGTGGAAGGCTGTTATAGATGCAGTTCATTGGATGACACAAATTTCATAGTAATGATTATTTTGCATGGTGCAGACATATGTCAAGGTGTGGCAAAAAGATATGAATAGTTTAGAAGTATTATTGCATGCATTTGCATGTAGGGACATTGGTTAAACTCACTAAAACTGCTGGAGCAGTCCATTTTTGTTTTACAAATATTTTAGGTCAGCAAAATGATTGTGTAGAGCACCTTTTATATTATTATTATAATAAGTAATAATTAAATTTATTAGTTGCTTTTCTTCACAGAAGTGAACCCAATATAAAGATTAAAACCAATAAAAAACTGAAACAAATAAAAAGTTTTAAAACACAGTACATAAATATAAAGGGCAGTGGAATAGCCCACCCTGTGAAAGAGGCTACAACATCAAAAGCCCACCAAAATTAAGAGCTGAATGTCTGGGATTTAACTTTAATCATAGGTACAGATGACATATTTTACTGATTCAATCCTCGTTGGATATTTTACACATTGTTTCAAAAACATCAGTTTTTCACTAGCAATAGGTAATCAGGGCAAAATTGAAACTAAAAAGATTTTAAACTGTATACATATCCAAGTTCATGGAACATCTCTTGGGTTCTCTGGGAACAAATGAGATTTCTGGAAAGATGATGTTATAAAATTTTATTTTGATTGATTCTGTTATATGCAGAGAAGACATGGCTTTGATTTCAAGAATCATATTGCAGAAGTACTATGACTGCTGAAAAGTGAAGCACACTTCTTTTCAGTTCCACTTTTGGGTTGCACAGTATATTTATCATTAGACTATAATGTACAGAATAGAATTCTGTGACTCTAGAAATCTTGCATACTGTTATACTAATAGGCGTTGGCCAATAAAGGATTTCACCCTAACTCTCTTGCATTTCTTATTCATGAGTCTAATATATGACCAAAACCTCTGACTTTTCAGTAGTCAAGAAACAGAATAACCTCAGATATTCTACTTCTGTACTGTATGCTGTCATGCTGCTACTTGTTTTCTAGTCTCCAAAGCACCATATGGAGATATCTGCTGAGATGGCCTAAGACTGAAACAAATTAGGGTTACCCGCAGCTGTTTCCCAGAATCCATGATAGGCATTGGCTTCACCAGGACATAACAAAAATTAGTCATTATACCTCATCCAAGACAGCAGCCTTGATTGTGCAAACTCAAGACTATTTACCTAGAAGCAAGTTTCACTGAATTGTTCATAGGATCACAGTCTAAGCTTCACAATAATACTAGTATCAGCCCGTTGCCATAGCCATCTTGGGAGTGTGGACACACAACTGATCAAGCAACTTCAATGGTCCTTGGGTTGTTCTGTGCCTTGTGTCCAATTCATTCATTTCAGGTTTGCCTTGTACATTGCTCAGAATAGCAAATCCACTGGTGAGTTTCATTGCTAAGTATTAAAACCAAACCACATTCTCTTCAAGCTGCTACGTAGCGAAGAGATATATTCTAGCATTAAAGAGGTCCAGAATGTTGAGGGTGAACTTTTAAGAAGGCATAGGAAGCTGCCATTGGTCCATCTACCTCGGTATTGCCAACACTGACCGGCAGTAGCTCCCTAGAGTTTCATATGGAATCCTTTCCCATTCTTACCTGCAAATGCCAGAGATTGAACCTGAGACCTTTTGCATGCCCAGTATGTACTCTACCACTGAGCTATGGCCCACTGAGATAAGGGCAAGGTGTGAGTGAAGTGTATTTCCCTTCCAAACAATATGTGCATGTATTTATTTATTTATTTATTATACTGGCAACCACAGACCAAACATAGTCAATTGGGAAGTGGGAGGAGCTTCTACCCTTCGTAAAAGAACCAGGTAAACTGGAAGCATATTTACTAAACTGAAACTCATGGTATGTCCTTTGCTCACAAAGGCTTTCTGAAGACATATCAGTAAAAATATTATGTGCCCATCAACATGTTTCCATTTCTTGACTTGTCCTCCATAGGTTTGAGAAGATCCCTCAGACTCCCATCGTTCAGAATTACATCAGCGATAGCAGCAGAACACTGCAGAACTTACCTCACTAGAAACAAGGGAATGATTAACACATGAGAGTGATTTCAGACATGTTAAACCAAGGTGGTAGAGTCCCTAACAATAGCCTTGCTCAGAACACACATTTCTCTTCAATGCACAATGTGTATGGGGAGAATAAGGCCACACCCACTGGCCTGTGCATGTTGTATGCATGTAGATCCTGTGTACAGGTTCAGCTGAATGTGCAGAAGTCAGAGTGCGGCTGAATCCCACTCCACATGTTCATTGAAAAAAAGCATGCCTTCTGAAGAGGGTTAATATAAGAATCTAGGGGCCTGTCTACGCATGCAACTACAACTCCTGCACATGAAAAACATCTGGGAGAGCCAGGCAGCATAACAAGATGGCTATCTGTACTATGCATGTTTCTCAATCAGCAAATCTGCACACATGAAGAAAACAAATAAGACTGGTTTGTGTGAACCAGCTCAAAGACTAAGCCATTATTTTGAAGTGGTTCTTAAAATGGCTTTTGCACATTCTACATCTGTAATTCGAACATTACATCTATATTGGCTAGAATATACATTTGGCCTGTTTTAATCTGAAAATGCCTTGTTTCCACCTTCTATGCTGCATTGACAACTTTCAGAAGAGATTCATACCAGAACAAAAGGCACTCTTAGCATCGTTGGCAACAACAACATGACCAATTGCCATTTCACAATTAAAGGTTCCCCACATTTCCAGCATGGGTTGACTAAATCTCCTCTGTGGCTTCTGAAGCAGCACTCACGTGTCTGAAAGCATGATGTTCTCACTAAGGCTGGTGTCTGTGTGTTTATTGTGTACTTTTAAACATTAAAAATATCCTTCAGCCATTATAGAAATTACACAGTGAGCTCACAATGAAAATTACAGTCTTTCACTTAATTTTCACCTTGAGATTCAGTCCTTACTAAATTGGGTCTAATGATCCATCTCAAATATGTTTGCACACACAAAAAAAGTTGCTTTGAGTTCATTGGAAGTTTCTCCTTGTAAGCATGCTTATGATTGAAGCATGTGGAACAATGCACATATAGGACTTCAACAGCTCAAAACTTCAGTAACGTCAGCCATCAAACATATGTACACAGCAGGGAAAGGGTCGTAGCTCAATGATAGGGCATTGGCTTTTGTATTAAAAAAGTCCCAAGTTCACCCCATGGCATTTCCAGGAAAGGCTAAGAAAAACCTCTGGAAAAACCATGGAGAGCCACAACCAGTTACTGTAGACAAGACTGAAATAGATTGACCAATGGTCTGGCTCAGTGTAAGGCAGCTTCCCACCTGACAAAAGATTCAGATCAGTTGTGACAATGCTGATAAACCTCCACTGATATAGATGAGGATTTTGGAAGGCAGGAACAAACATCCAAGTATTTGTGTTTGACAGCTACCTACCATGGCAAGTTCTCTTGTCAGGGAGTAGAACAAAATTCCTTGGACAAGTACAATAATAGGAGCCTGGGATATTGACACAGCCTAAAGTACATCCATGGTTCCATAATGCACATTCGTTGACATCTGATGGGGAGAAAACACAATCATGGCATGTATAATTGCCAAATAAACACAGAGAGAGAGAGAGAGAAAGAGAACTTAATGACATCATGGGCACTTCCAGGTTGTCACTATTTTGTGGTGGGATTTAGTCACATACTGGCAATTAAAATTGATTGGGAGCTCTTGTGCAACAAACCCACTTCCCCCCAAAATCAGATCTTTTTTGTAAAAAGGAAAGTGATGGGGAAATGCATGGGAAAGGGTGGGATAACACTTGCTTTGATGCAACATTGTCTAACCTCCCAACAAACAAAACAGAATGAATGCTCATTGAACAGCCAACATCACCTAATCTCCCTGCAAAGAAATCAGGATGAATGCTCAATAAACATGTCATCTGGAAGTGCCTGGTATTCAAGTTTGGATGTCCCAAGCAAGAGAAGGCAACTATGCTACTGGCTACTACTATGGAAACTTTCTGTAATAAAAAAAACCCTAATGTGTGAGAAATAAGTGTGAGTTTAACTGCAGTAGTGTTTGGCAGGGCAAAAGCTGGAGGAGTCAGGGGCTGGTGTTTGTGCATTTCTTAAAGGACCCCCTCATCTCTCCCCTGCCCCCAATAATTCAATCACTGCAAGCCAGAGTGAAAAGTCTAACAAGAGCTGCCTTGTGTTCTGACATTTTTATACATCTGTCCCTAAAATATACAAAGCAGAGAAACACAGTCTATTTTTCTAATTCAGTGCATTTGTTTCCGGTTTAATTAAATACTAAGGGCAGTTAACCAGCACGGATGTTTTCCCACATTATGTAATCATCCTATAACCAATTCTCCTGCATTACCTTCACAATATCGCCTGTTTTTGCTTAAGGTAAAGCCGCTCATACATTTGCACTGACTGCTCTTGGAGTCTCGCTTGCAGGTACTTCTCTTGCAGCTTTTTTGGGTTGAAAGGCAGGGTCTCCCTTCTGGAAAAGAGGATTATATCAGGATAAAGAAGGACTCAAATGTGCTGGGTTCTCATTCATATATACAAAATGCAGCTCCATGGCCACTTATTTACAAGGTATCTGTGAAACGACTCTGTCAGATGCTGGCACTCCCCATTTAACTCAACAGCTGAGCCAAGTACTTCAAGAGAGAAACGATCAGTGTCTGAGAAGAGTGGGTGAGAGTTTCATAAGGGAGGAGGAGGAAGAGAGGGACTGGAGCAACAGAGGAAAAATGCTTAGAAAGAAATTAGGGCCTTTCAGAGATTAATAAGGAGAGGAGGAGGAGGGGAAAGTGGCGAGGTACAAAAGGAATTTGGGCTGCCTCAGTGAGGAGAACAAAGAGGGGGAAGAAGATAAGTGATGGGTCAGAAAAGTCTAGGGTTGTCATCCCTAGTGGCAAGCCAGAAAGAGGGAAAAGGATGAAAAAGCACACAAGAGAGAACACAGAGTATATACAGCAGAGCAAAATTAATGTAGCAGAGTGCAGTGATGAAAAGGAGCAATGGAACTCTTGCCAGTTCCCCATCAGGGGGAGCTCTGAGCACAAGAGACCACCTGGGGTTCTGAAGACTCCTAGGACCAGAAGCAGGGACAAGAGCTGACACTATCCTGTTGTGGCTTACTGCACTTTTCAGTAGCAATAAAGCTTTATGGCAACGCTAATGACTTCAAGCATTTTTAAATCAGCTGGTTGGGACTTACAAGAGATGCACTTTGTTGTTCTTATGTGCCTTCAAGTCAATTACGACTTATGGCAACCCTATGAATCAGTGACCTCCAATAGCATCTGTCATGAACCACCCTGTTCAGATCTTGTAAGTTCAGGTCTGTGGCTTCCTTTATGGAATCAATTCATCTTTTCTTTGGCATTCCTCTTTTTCTACTCCCTTCTCTTTTTCCCAGCATTTTCTAGTGAATTTCTGGTGATCTGTAGTGAATCATGTGGTCTCATTATGTGTCCAAAGTATAGAATCATAGAATAGTAGAGTTGGGAGGGACCTATAAGACCATCAAGTCCAACCCCCTGCTCAATGCAGGAATCCAAATCAAAGCATTCCCGACAGATGGCTGTCCAGCTGCCTCTTGAATGCCTCCAGTGTCGGAGACCCCATTATCTCTCTAGGTAATTGGTTCCATTGTAGTATGGCTCTAACAGTTAGGAAGTTTTTCCTGATGTTCAGTCGTATCATAACCTCAGTTTTATCATTTTAGCTTCTAGTGATAGTTCTGGTTTAATTTGTTCTAACACCCAATTATTGGTCTTTTTGCAGTCCATGGGTATGCGCAAAGCTCTCCTCTAACACCACATTTCAAATGAGTTGATTTTTCCTTTTTCACTGTCCAACTTTCACATCCATACATAGAGATCTGGAATACCATGGTCTGAATGATCCTGACTTTAGTGTTCAGTGATACATCTTTGCATTTGAGGACCTTCTTTAGTTCTCTCATAGCTGCCCTCCCCAGTCCTAGCCTTCTTCTGATTTCTTGACTATTGTCTCCATTTTGGTTAATGACTGTGCCAAGGTATTGATAAATGAAAATAAATCCTTGTCAAGTTCAATGTCCTCGTCAACTTTAAAGCTACATAAATATTCTGTTGTCGTTACTTTAGTCTTCTTGACGTTCAGCTGTAGTCCTGCTGTTGTGCTTTCCTCTTTAACGTTCATCAGCATTCATTTCAAATCATTACTGGTTTCTGCTAGGAGTATGGTATTATCTACATATCTTAAATTATTGATATTTCTCTCTCCAATTTTCACATCATCTTGGTGCAATCCTGTTTTCCTTATGATATGTTCTGCACATAGGTTAAACAAATAGGGTGATGAGATACACCCCTGTCTCACACCCTTTTTGACTGGGAACCAGTCGGTTTCTCCATATTCTGTTCTTACAGTAGCCTCATGTCCAGAGTATAGGTTGCGCATCAGGACAATCAGATGCTGTGGCACCCCCATTTCTTTTAAAGCATTCCATAGTTTTTTATCATCTACACAATCAAAGGCTTTGATGTAATCTATAAAGCACAGGGTGATTTCCTTCTGAAATTCCTTGGTCCGTTCCATTATCCAACGTATGTTTGCGATGTGATCTCTGGTGCCTCTTCCCTTTCTAAATCCAGCGTGGACATCTGGCGTTTCTCACTCCATATATGGTAAGAGCCTTTGTTGTAGAATCTTGAGCACTACTTTACTTGTATGGGACATTAAGGCAATAGTTCGATAATTACTGCATCCCCTGGGATCCCCTTTCTTTGGAATTGGGATATATATCAAACGCTTCCAGTCTGTGGGCCATTGTTTAGTTTTCCATATTTGTTGACAAATTTTTGTCAAAATTTGGACAGATTCAGTCTCAGTAACTTGTAGCAATTCTACTGGTATACCATCTATTCCTGGTGATTAGTTTCTTCCAAGTATTTTAAGAGCAGCTTTCACCTCACATTCTAAAATGTCTGGTTCTTCATCATACGGCTCCTCTGTGAATGAATCTGTCATCCTTGCATCTCTTTTATAGAGTTCTTCAGTGTATTGCTTCCATCTTCCTTTTATTTCATTTCGGTCAGTCTCTTGTTGATTATTCAACATCCCTACTCTTGGTTTAAATTTCCCTTTCATTTCTCTAATCTTTTGGAATAGGACTCTTGTTCTACCTTTTTTGTTGTCCTCTTCTATTTCTATAGAATAACTATTGTAATAGTTCTCTTTGTCCCTACATACTAGTCGCTATATTATTGCATTTAGGGTTCGGGCCATGTTTCTATCTCCTCTTGCTTTTGCTTTCTTCTTTCTTTAACCATTTTAAGAGTTTTGTCAGTCATCCATTGAGGTCTTTCTCTCTTTTTAACTAGAGGTATTGTCTTTTTGCATTCTTCCCTGATCATGTCTCTGACTTCAATCCGTAGTTCTTCTGGTTCTCTATCAACTAAATTTAAAGCCTCAAATCTGTTCCTTATTTGATCTTTATATTCTTCTGGGATGTTATTTAAATTGTATTTTGGCATTATGATTGCTTTGTTCTTCTTCTTTAGCTTTACTCTGATTATTTATATTACCAGTTCATGATCTGTACCACAGTCTGCTCCTGGTCTTGTTTTCGCAGAAAGTATGGAACTTTGCCATCTTCTGCTTTCAATTATATAATTGATTTGATTCCTATATTGACCATTTGGTGATGTTCACATGTACAGACGTCTTTTCTGTTGCTTGAAAAATGTGTTCGCAAGAAACAAATTATTGGCTTCACAGAATTCAATAAGTCTCTCTGCTGCTTCATTTATATCCCCTAAGCACCATTTCCCCACAATTCCTAGTTCTTCTCTGTTCCCTGCTTTTGCATTCCCATCCCCCGTGATTATCAGAACATGTTGTTTTGGCTTAGAGAACCAAAATTGACAGTTTTGTCCATTCCTAAGAGATGCATTTGGGAGTGGACAAAACTGTCAATTTTGGTTCTTTAAGTTTCTAATTTTTTCAGTCTTAATTCTGTTCTCCACATTTCTGCAGCAATTTGTGATTTTTTTTAAAAAATCATCAGGAAAATTAGTCAGCATTTTAATGCAAATCTCTCCAAATAAACATGTTTTTGTATACAGTTTTGGCTAATATAGACATTTTTGCAAGCAATTTTTGCAAGCAATGGATTTTAGTATGTTATTTTCACTAATATGTAAGTTTTGATGCACATTTTCCCCTAATATATGTATTTTTGTACACATTATTTGGCTGGAGAACTGCATCACAAAAATCAGAGAAAAGCAAATTTTGAAGGACAGTTGAGTTTCAGTTCATGCATTTATTCAAAAAGTGTGAATTAGGTAGTTTCTCAGTAAAATGCAAACAAAATCAAATTCTAACTCTGTCCCTAATTGTAGTCCAAAATATCTCCATTCATAGTTGCAGTCCAAAACATGGGATCTGAACTGGTGGCGACTGACCAGGAATGAGACTTTGGGTTGTAGCAGATAGCTTGATGAAGATGTCAACCCAGTGTGCAGCAGCAGAGAAAAAGGCAAATTCTATGCTAGGGATCATTTGGAAAGGTAGTGAAAATAAAAATACTGATATCATAATGCCATTATATAAATCTATGGTACGACCACATTTGGAAAACTGTGACCAGTTCTGGTCGCCTCACTTCAAAAATGATATTGTAGAATTGGAAAAAGTTCACAAAAGGGCAACCAAAATGATCAAGGGGAGGAAGCTACTTCCCTGTGAAAAAAGGTTGCAGCACTTGGGGCTTTTTAATTTTGAGAAAAAGCAAATAAGAGGTGACATGTTACCAGTGTATAAAATTATGCATAGCATGGAGAAAGCGGACAGGGAAAAGTTTTTCTCACTTTCTCATAGCACTAGAACTTGTGGACATCCAATGAAGCTGAATGCTGGAATATTCAGGACAGCCAAAAAAAAGTACTTCTTCACACCGTGCATAGTTAAACAATGGAATTCGCTCCCACAGGAGGCAGTGGTGTTCACCAACTTGGGTGGCTTTAGAAGAGGATTAGACAAATACAAGTTGGTGACCATCACTGCCTCCTGTGGGAGCGAATTCCATTGTTTAAGATAAGACCATCAGTGGCTACTAGCCATGATGGCTATGATCTGTCTCCACAATCTGAGGCAGTATGCTTCTGAATATAGGTGCTGGAAACTGCAGGAGAGGAGAGTGCTTTTGCACTCGTGACCTGCTTGGGGGCTTCCTATGGTTGGTAACTATGAGAACAGGATGCTGGACTAGATGGGCCATTGGCCTGATCCACCAGGCTCTTGTTATATTCTGATCTGGAGGGTGCCAGGTTGCTTTAGGCAGTAGAACTGCTGTTTTATAATCTGAGTCAGAGATATCATCCCTTGTAAACAGAAGTGGAGAGACAGCTTACATACCAGGCAGATAAGCAAGCAATGAACTAGAACTGCCATTCCTCCTGGCCATCCCCAATCCCTCAGTATGGCCAAAGAAGCCACAGTCACCACCGCCGCAGTTCTTCAACTCACCTCTGATGAAATGGGATATGGAATGAACAGGAAGCGTTGCTATGTCTGCAGAATTCTTGGCTTGCACAAACCATGTGGAACTAGGTTGTGGGACGGTGCTGAAATGCAGTGGCTTCTACGTTTCAAAATTAGCCCCTAAAACTCATGTTTATTTGCAACCCCTTTTTAGGGTCCAATTCCACAAGTTTCTTCACTACAACACTGTTCTGGAGAATAGATTGATTTGAAAAGCAGCTCAGAGGGTGGTATTCAACATTAGGCCTTCTCTGAAGAAATCCACTGAAGGTAATGAACCTAAATTAGTCATGTCCTTTAACTTCCATGAGTCTATTATGTAGATGTATATACACACACACCAGCAAGGAAGGTAAGCAGCAATTATATATATGATTATCCACACTGCTTCTGTGCTGCTCCATCGTAGAACACAATTGTTACAACATAAAGCTGCACTATTGCAAAAGCATATTGTATTGGCACTATAGCCAACATAGTTCTCCAGCCTGCCATGCAAAAGTCCTGACAAAGATAAGATAGTGTGCTGATGGATTAGTAGGTAAAACAGTAGGAAACATCCTAGTTTGACCTGTTGCAAACAGCGCACTAATCCAATAGAAGGAAAAGAGCTTGCAACTAATAACCCAAATTTGACCTTTGCAGACATTTAACAGTTAAAGCAGAGTCTGCATTGTACATGAAAAACACATTAACAACTATTTCCTTTTTTTAAAAAAAAAAAACAGTGTTAGATTGTGCACTGTTAACTCCAGCACATGTTGACTTAATCTCTGCAGGACATCAAATCAGAGCTTACATTATTTCATTTCCAGATTTCCTTGTTGTAAGATCACTTTATAAATCCCATTTGTACTTTAGACAAATTAGCCTTCCCTCAATTCTGTTCCTAGGGCTGGATAAGCTAAACAAAGCACATGCAAAGTCCAAAGACTTCATCTGCATCGGGGAACTTAAGCTTCTTTCCACCCCTTCAGTGTTTTATAAGAAGCGGGGGGGGGGAGAGAGAGACCTATATTACAAGCACTCCAACTTCCTATGCTTCAGTCTATCCTGCTGTAAAAGGAAGGTTCTGGAGTCAACAAGCAGCTGGTTTTAAAAGCTAATTAAGAAAAAAGGGAAATGGCGTCTCATCTCAACATCTTTATACCATGGTAGGTGAAAAGGGCTGCATAGACCATATTTTTAAAGCACAAGGCTTTCCCCAAAGAATCCTAGGAACTGTAATTTGTTTAGGGTACTGTGAACTGTAGCTCTTCAAGGGGTAAAGTACAGTACTCAGGATTCTTTGGGAGACGTCATGTGCTTTAAATGTGCTTTAAATGTACACTATGCATGCAGCCAAGGTCAGGAGAAAAGGCAACAAGGAACATGTATATGGGTCAGTAAAGTATACCTATTATGTACCTTCATTTGGATTGACCATTTATTCACCTGAAAGCCTCTGCCACTCTGTTGTCAGGCATTGTAACCCATGTTACTTATTTATTTATTTTTATTTATTACATTTATACCCCGCCTTTCTTTCCATGGTAGAAACCCAAGGCGGCTTACATACGGTTCCTAGGCAGCCTCCCATCCAGGCACTGACCACACCTGACCCTGCTTAGCTTCAGCAGGGAGCTGGCCTATCCCCCAGCATATGCAGAGGTACATACACTGAAAGGCTTCCTGTCAACATGAGCATGAGCTGAGTGAGGTGATATTATGCAACAACTTCAACTAAGCTTACATCAGCTGATTGCATAAGTCTTCACAATGGGTCGACCCCTCAGCACCAGCCTACACTTGTCTATGTGGCTGTGCGCACAGGACTGATTAGGATTTCCAAGGTTAAACAGTTATCACCTATTATTTCCAAAACAGCAGTAGTGCCCAAGGATACAGGCATAGGAGTTATTGATTTCTCAAACTTTCATAAGCTTTGCATTTGCCCAAGCTAACATTTCCCCTTTTCTCTGCTCCTGTTTGTAAAGTTCCTGTGTCTGAATGCACAGGGTGCCAAAAGAGAGTAAGGGACAGGGCTATGGGAGGAAGTGGTCCGCAGATGGGCAGAATCCAGAATTTTCAAAATAAATCACTGGCAGCAGCTGAAGGCTATACGTGTGCACTGTGACACTCGTGCTGTCAGGCAACATTGTAAGCGGACAGCAGACAGTACACAAGCATAAACCTTCACATGGCAGATTTTGGAATTAGGCTGAAGAGGTAGTGGGCTCTCCGACACTGGAGGCATTCAAGAGGCAGCTGGACAGCCATCTCTCTGGAATGCTTTGATTTGGATTCCTGCATTGAGCAGAGGGTTGGACTCGATGGCCTTGTAGGCCCCTTCCAACTCTACAATTCTATGATTCTATGATTCTAAGAGAAGCAAGCAGACATGTTCAAGTCCACTTTCTTCAAGCTGAGTTCCTTCAGTGTTCAATTGTGTTCCTACTGTTGTTTCAACTATTGTCTTAATTGCAGTCTTATAAATTGGAGTTGGGATTGGTAGTCTTCTTGATGAAACAGGGAAATTTCCTTGATTCATAGCTATAATCTCATAATACATTAAACTGAGATGTATCCACAATGACATCTATTACTGTATTCATTTTTTAACATGAAGGATAGTTTGAAAAAACTGCAAAATTTGGGGGAAATTCACATGACAATATTTATATATTTGATCAAAATGGACTTTCAGTTATTATATTGATTTTCAGTGGTTGATTGTTGTACAATGTGCACTTCCAGACTCACTATTTTTGGGTGGGATTAAATCACATACTGGCAAATTCAGATTGCACGATTATGGTGGATTGGGAGGTCTTGTGCAACAAACTCACTTCCCCAAAAGATCAGACTTTTTGCAATAAATGATGGGAAAATGTATGGGAAAGGGTGGGATAAAGCTTGCTTTGAGTAGTTATCCAACCTTGCAAACTATGAATGCTCATTAAAAAGCATTCTAATCTCCCTGTAAACAAATGTTCATTGTATAGTGTCCAATGTGTCTGTGAAGAACAATTGGTAAGCTACATACTGTCAATATGTTCTTAGAGGAAGAAAACCTTCAGATGAATACATATATAAATAGAAAAAAAGTGAGATATTCACGTTCGTCACATTATTGGAAATGGAAACACAAAAATAAATTGAAAGAGCTGTTGTGTTCCAGTTTGAATGAAAATGGGATGCCAATGGTTTTTACCAATATATGCATACTTCTTTAAGAATGAGGTGCTAGAGATGATGTGATTTATTTTATTTATTTATTTAAATTTATTTAAATTTGTATTCTGTCCTTCCTCTCAAAATAGTTGAGGTGAGCAGATTAATAATGCAGATTTTATACTTATATGATGAACATGTTTAGCTAAGAAATTTGTACAGGAGAAGAGATCAAAGAAATTTCTAGATATATAAACATTCAGTTGTGGTACTGTTAAGGCTTTTGAAAGGTTTAGCTGAAGATGGGTCAGGAATGATCCTTAAATCTCTAAGCAGGAAAAATAGGATGATACAAGATAATCTGAGATGTGACACTAAAGGCTGAGCTGAAAATTTATGCAAATCTGAACGGAGTTTAAGCATTCTCAGATATTTGACAATGCAATTGTTGGAAACTTACCAAATGCTTTGTAATCCCTCCTTATGCCAAGCTGTTGCAATGGATGCACTACCAGTATCTCAGCAGGTGGAGGAAGTGATGGCTGCAGGTTAATTACAACTATATCTTTTCCTGTGTATTTACTGGCTCTACGAATACTACCAGTGGTTGAGTCAGAATAGTACATGTGATCAGCAAAGAGAAATATGTCAGAAAGTTGGTTTCTACAGAAGAAGAAAATAAATAGTTGCATTCATTCATTAAATTGCTGAAAGTTCATGAAGACCTCAACAGTCTAGCCTGTTCAATAGCAATCCAGAGACAACTGCATGAACAGCTCATTGAAATCAATGGAACTTAAATTGCAAATAACTTTTCCCCGCAGAATTCAGTGACAACAAAGTATAACTTAACTTTTTCTTGGTTGGGGCACAGCCTCTTTGCTTCAGATTTTGTGCAGTTTGGGCCAGGAATCCCTTTTTTTGCTATGGGCTCATATAGTACCTTCATTTGAAGCATGTTTGAGGTGTAAATGAAACAAAAACTGCACTCCTATGCCTACAAGGCATGGGATATTTTGGACCATGGCTTTTTGTAACATGTTACTGTTTCATAAACACCTCACACAGAACAGCTAATGTCATCCAAGTTATATTTTGCTATAGAGAGGAACAAATAAATTACAATTGGTATCTATAAAACAAAGAATCTGTTTATTGAATCATAAGTGTCTTACTGTCCTGCCATTACACAGTCCTTGAATATTATCAATCCAATATCAAGGCAGGTTGGTATGCTCTCAAATTAATCTAATCAATATATGGATACATGTTTTATTTCACCTAATTTCTTCTGCATGTTTTGCATCAAGACAAAATTAACATACAGTATTGGCCTTAATCCAGTTGTGCGCTTGAATAGCTGCTGTAGCTGCAAGCAGAGCTAATTTATAAAGCAGCAATTGCACCAATCACTTATTGATCAGCAAAAAGAGAATGGATGAAACTAAATCTAATCCTCAACTTCCCTTTCTGAATAGCTAATCAGCATTACTGCCAGTTTTCTACCTGTATTCCATGCATGCATCATTGCCAGATAGATCAGGAAAGGAATCACATGGTATCATGCACAGGAACCTCACACAAGGAAGTGCCCACCCATGCAAAGTTCCTTCATCCAATTTCAGGCAACCCCCATCTCAGAGTCCACTATAGCCCACAATGTTCAGAAGATCTCCCAACCCTCTGGACAGGCTTTTTGGGGAGTTTAGGAGATTGTAGCAGGGAGGAAAGGAAAATCAAGATTGCTCATGAAACACCGGATACAACTCACAGTTTCTCCGCCAACTTACAGATACGTGTGCAGAAAGTTGTATCCACATACATATGGCCCCTAGCTAGATTGGGGCAATTTTCTTTAACTTTGGCATTTCATATCCATAAACATACCGTACTATATACTTGAATAAATGGGCAGAACTACCATCATAGTCACAGGTTCCAATATTTGAAATTTCATCATTGTCATCGTACTGGATCCAGAAGAGCCTTAGATCAATAAAATCTAATGAGATACTTCTGATTTTTCCTGTGCTTCTTAGAACTCTCCACACCTCTTTTTCATTCAGAACTGCTCTATAGATGCTGTTGATGGCTCCTTCAGAAGACCAAAATAAAAACCTGTTGATAAAATCAGTCAGCAAATCATAAATCTCACACTTAAGTAATTCCTTATTTATTTTTCTTCATTTTTATCCCCGTACTGAATTTGCAGTCCTCTGAAGGTATTCAATTCTAGCCCTACTCAGAGATGAACCATTGAAATGCATGAAGGTTCATTAATTTCAATGGATCTACTCTGAGTAGGCCTTAGTTGACTACAAACCCTGGCATGTCCCACACAAACCACAGTTTCCCGGTTCAGATGCAAGAGGAACCAAGGTTTGATCACACCAGAAAATTACTCATTAAATTGAGTACATAAGAGGAGAGAAAAGGGGAGAAAGAGCACCCAAGTACAGGACTCATTGCCAGTCTTCCAAACCATGGAGGATCCTCCCAATTACATTTCAACTAAACTGCAGCTCTTTTTGTTTCAGCATTGTGGCACTGCAAAGTCATAATGCCTATCTGAGTTACCTCTTGCTTGGATCAACTGCAATACTGGTGGGATGGTGTTCATCATTTATGATGATTCGAGAATTTCCATTCATGTTGACTGCCTCAATTGTGGCCCTCTGATAGTGAGCAAAGTAAATTTCTTGGTTTATCCAATCTACTGCAAATCCAGAAACATCTTTTCCTATGTAGCAAATTGTCTGTAACACAAAATACACCCCACTCCCAATTGTCATTATACTAAAATACTTGATTGCTGGTTGAATCAGTCTTTTGAATACCAAACAAAGCATTGGAATCCATGCACCTAAACCAAACAATGAGTTAAATAGTTCAGGATGAAAGCCTCCTGAGATTACCACTAAGGGATATACCCTTATGCAGTTACCAGGAAAACAAGAAAAAGTGTGTTAAATGTGTACGCAAATAAGTGCAATGCTGTTTTCATAGGCTGTTTCATGAGTCTAAGCAAGTTTTATAGCACATGTGTTATTAAATTTTTGAAACTCAGTATTATTATTATTGGTAGTAGTAGTAGTAATTTGATTTTTTATATTCTGTCCTTCCTCTCATAAGACCACTCACAGGGTGGCTAACAACAAAGGGGCAATATTAAAAACAAAGTAATAGCATGGCACAAAACACAGCAGACCAATCAACATTAAATTATACAAATGCAAGTACAAGTGACGTCTTCCAGATTATGCTCCCCAGGCCTATCATAACAAATAGGTATTAAGCTGCCATCTGAACACATATAATGTGGGGGACAGTCTCACTGCAAGTAACATCACCTTGAATTGGGAGTTGTAGTTCACTAGCAGCCAGAGCAGAGGTTTAAGGATCGCTGCACAGTGATCACATCTCGTCCCACACAATAAGCAAGCAGCAGCATTCTACACCAGCTGTAGTTTCCAGATCATCTTCAAGGAAAGACCCACATAGAATGTGTTTCAGTAGTCCAATCAGGAGCTTATCAAAACACAGACAATTGCAGATAGGTCATCTTAGTACAAGAATGGCCATAATTGGTGAACTAACGAGAGACACAGCAGCCTCATGAGACTCCAGGGACAGTTTGGAATCAGGAGGACCCCCAGACTACACACCTGTTCTTCTAGGGCAAAGGCCAACCATCAAGAATGTGTCATCAACCTAATCCTCAGACTTGGGAATCCCTTACCTACAAAGACTCCAAATCTTATCAGCTTTGGTTTTTGGCTCTGATGCAGCCCACCGCAGCCTTCAGGCATTAGTCCAGCACTTGCACAGCCTCTACTGAATTAAATAGCATGAAGAGAAAGAGCCGGGTGTCATCATGCCCTAAATGTCCAGATGACACCTCCCAGTGGTTTCATATATAAATTAAATAGCATGTGAGACAAAGAGCCTTATGGCACAGCTACCATGAGGCCATGTAGAAGTCACCTAATGCTGCTGTCTGATAGAGATCCTTTAAATAGGAACAAAACCATTGCAATACGGTGCCTCCAACTCCCAGCCTTCAAAGCCGTTCTGGGAGGCTACTGTGGTCAATGGTACTGAAGGCCTCTGAAAAGCCAAGTAGAATCAAGAGGGTAGCATTCCCCTCCCCACATCTCTCTCCCCAAAAAGATAATCAATCAGGGCAATCTACGTTGTTTTGGTGCTGTAAAATGTGCAAAACAGTTTAAGGGATATTGGGAAATGATATTTCAGGTTGCTGGACTAAAAGGGACTACTTGTTAATCTAAGCTTTAACATTGTGGCTTGCTTCCTCAGCTGCAAAAGACAACAAACTCCAAATATGAAGAAAACCAGCACCTTAATTGCACAACCCTCATCAAATTCTAGCTGATTTCAGCAGGGCTTGCTCCCTAATGATGCATCCGAGTGTGTATTTAACTGAATTTCAACAGTTCCAGTGGTAGTATTTTCTGTCATGACTCCTTTGCCTTGGCCTTGACTTCCCTACAAATAGAAGCTTCCTCCCAGGGATGAGGGCATCTGTGGGGAAGATTTTCTTCAGGACTGCCATGGGGAGATGGTTAAACCACACTGCCAATCCTAACCCCACTGATAATTTTGAAGAATAATAAAAAAAACTAAACACACTAAATGCAATCACACACTTAACATCATGTCTAGTTTGGTTGAGCTGTTAACCAGAAGTCTCATTCGAAATAGCATTTAAGACTGCATGTAAATGCACAAAACACATTTAGCTAAACGTAAGAATGGGAGAGAGGAGGCAGAGATCTTTTTTAAACACCAGGCATAGGGAGACCATTACAGAAAAGAAGAAACAGCTCTGCATAAAAAATTATATGCTAATCTATAGGTATAGATGCAAATTTAGAAATAATTGCTCTATTTTAAACAGAAAAACAAATGCAATACATGTCACCATAATGGAGAAGACTTCAAGTGGGTGACTTGCGTGCCTGCCTGCTCAAGTCTGCTGTCTAGGTGCTATTTGTTGATGAGCAACTTCAGAGCCCCCTACTCTATCTTCTTAGCATTCTTTATCTTTAAACTGACTTGGTTTATACTTCTAATAGAGGACTCCTCCTGACAGCCTTTCAATTAGAGGACTGTCCTCCGTTATGTAGGACACATGGTCACCCTATCAGAGCTTGGAAAAGTTACTTTTTTGAACTACAACTCCCATCAGCCCAATCCAGTGGCCATGCTGGCTGGGGCTGATGGGAGTTGTAGTTCAAAAAAGTAACTTTTCCAAGCTCTGATTATTAATAATAGAATGTCCATCACTCCTTCTACTAACACACTGAGGTGGGGAGTAGCTAAAATATAGCTACAATATATAAAATAAAATGGAGAAACAGACTGAGCCATCAGCACACTCAGGGGGAATGCAAAAGTTATATATTCCATTACCTCTTGATTTGAACCATTCAGGGACACTCGTTGGAGAAGACCTTCTTCAGTGTCCACCCAATAAAGATGATCTTCCTCATAATGGAAATCTATTAACGTTGCTAAGCCAGCATCAGTCACCAGTCTTTTGTGATTGGTTCCTTCTGTATCTATTCTAAAGATTGCATTTCCTTGGCTGAAAACTAGGAATGGTGTAGGTTCTAAATAGGAATAAAAAGAGTTTACAATGCCTGTGATCAGAAAAAATGAATGAAATCAAGGAGTTACAGCATTTGAGTGATGATGTCCAATGTCATGCGAACAGACTTCCACTCACATATTGGGATTTCCCCTTCCTCTGCACCCCCCCTGCAGCCCCATGTGTGTCTTCAAAATTTACTCTGGAGCAGATTTCGGGGGCACATGGGGATCTGCAAGGGGAGGAGAGAAGAGAGAAGTCCTATGCAGAAGCTGAAGTCCATTGCAATGATAGGCACATACAGTTGAATGTTACCCATTGATATTAATAAAATTAAGTACCTGTAGTTCAGGGCTTCATTTCAAATTGCTTTCATCAGGGTTTAGACTGCAATCCTGTACACACTTACCTGAGAGTAAATCCCATCAAATTCAGTGGGGCTTACTTATCCACACCTTCTAACCATGCTTTAATATCCTGATTTACTCCAAAGCTGGTAAACACAGCTACCTGGTCTAGACAATACAGGAAACTATTAGAGGTTTCCTAGTTGAATTATGTCTTAATAGTAAAGAGAGGAATTAAGGGGCTATATGCAATGGCAAAATGTTTCTGCATGTATTGCCTTCATCAGCTGAAATATGATAATCTGAACATGACCAGTTTATTTGGCTGTGTATTTCTTCTACTACAGTTGGTCTTCTCACATGATTTATCTCCTCATGTGAGCAGTGTGATATGTCATCTGGAAATTCACAGCACTGAGTGGTTAGAATCCCTCCTGCAAAATAGTCACAGAGCTTATCCACATGGGAGCATTACGTCATACTAAAGAAGCTGTTTTTACCTCCATTTTCTATTTGCACCATCCACAGTAAGGGCTCAATGCCAGTTGCAAACACGGTATCTTCTATTCACACTGAGGGGAAGGATCAATCACACATTCCTAATGACCACACCCTCTAATTTAACATTTCCACTCCCTCTGGTTACTTGACAACCAAGCATGCTCAGTTTGTTCTACCAGTTAGTTTCATTTTAAAAAAACAACCTGGAAATGTGATTATTTGTATTTTCACTGGTACAATATTGCTGAAATACAAATCTTTGTTTAAGCAGTGTTATGCTTTTGTGTACAAGTTATGCTTTTGCGTACAAGAAAAATAAGGCACTGTTTGCAGCAACATAAAAAAAAGCTTGCAGAATGGGCGAGAACAGCCGGAAGTTGTTTTGTCAGCCCACAGGACATAAAATCAAGGAAGGTAGGAGGAGGGAGTGGCCATGGAGAGGGGAACGATTGATACACCCACCTAAAAACATCGGAGCACAGACTTTTTTTTCCTTTTCATATTATCAGAGGATTGGGTTAGTATGGATTTACAGGGGGGAAACTGCATGATAGTTTCTGTTTGCCAGTAACATCATGTGAACCATGAAAATTAAAAAAGAATGTGAGTAGCACCAAACTCACACTAAACCACTGTGTGGATGAGCCCAGAGTCTGGATACCCTGAAATGATTGACCTGGCACTCACCGCATTACCCATGTACAGGTAACAAAATCCTGATGAACCCCAAGCACACCTGAAAGATGGATAACACATGACTACAAAGCCATCTTTGTTGGGACAGGTCAGCACCTATGATAGGGGTGCAGCCTGTGAACTACAGTATCCCATACTCTCATGTGAGTAGGGTTTGCCAGGGCTTGGTTGTTGGTACTGACATGGGGAGGAGAAGAGCATGGTTTCATTACAGCAAATTAAAGTATTTTTGTAGATTACACTACTTGCTATCTTTCCATTTTACATTACTGTGTGTGCTTGACTTGCACAAGCATGTGTGTCTGTGCATGTGTGTTTTAGTCTTTGTCAGTTTTTAGTTTTGAGACCAAACCAGTAAGTAAGCTTTCAGGAAGTTGTTGGACCAAAATTTAAATGAAGTAGTAGTGGCCTTCTAAAATTCAAGTTAACTGTAGTTGACTTTATGTATCTGAGCTTAAAGCATATCATACCTATGATGTGGCTAGACATTTGTTTCTTCTGTGCCTAACCCAATCTCCATTAATCTATTTTTTTAGTTATCTAAAAGCCCTTTCAATAAACACTAGGCTAGTGGGTAATGGTTGGTTTATGGCTACTCAAGGAAATCATGAATTCCCCCCCCCCAATAGAGTGTTCATTCTATTATGTGAGTTGTTTCTGCATATGAAGTGATGCTGTTTTCTGCTATTTGCACTGAACATGCGAGAATACAAACTATGTGAACTTGTTTTGCGTAAATCGCAAATGAAAGCTGAACTGCAACAAAGTAGATTTGTCTCAGTAATCTGACAGCTGTACTGCTTGCATTTTTTCCAGTTACTCCCTTGACCAAACATTTACATATATTTTGTTGCTAAGTTGCCCAAGACATGGAATTTCCCACTAAGCTATCCTAGTCTAACAGGACATTGGAGGGGCAAATAGCTATGATCAGACAAATCTTTTTGTCATCATTGCTGCTATCGGAGTAGCTGATGGGTGTCCAGATATTCTAATATGTTTTTTGTTGTTGTTACCATAATGAAATTTATATCATTAATGTTGTTGATATTTTTCTAAATAAGACATTTTGCTGCACCTTTCAATATATGGGGAAAGGGGGTTATAAATATTTAAATGCATAAATAAAATTATGCTATGCATTTTATGGTATCTTCCCTTGCAAATCCTAGAGAAACACTGCCCAGCTGAACCCATCTCAGTCAAAACAAGGTAATAGTTTGAACATATCCCAATCAACTTGGGAGGATTGAGTTATCACCATTGCATAGCCCTTTGAACTTGAAGAGATTCCATGCCTTCTGTGTCCTACAATTAAGAATCAGTTGTTTCCCTTAAAATTATCTTCCGCTAACGACCCCCTATTTATGAAACTCCCTCCATGATAATTCAAAAGATGACTTCTGTACAAAAGACACACACAATCCACACAAACTGCATAGGACACTTGCAGGGCCAGCTCCAGCTTTTTGTGGTTCTTGGGCAACAGTGTATCAGTAGTTCCCCTTTGGTATTGCCCATCTGGCACACCCCTTTCTCCTTTAAACCCACACCTTCCCTATTTGACTCCTCCCACTTGAACCCCTTCCTTCTTCTTCCAACCACTTCTCTCCTTCTTTAGCCCCTTCCCTTTCTCCTCTAATCACATCCCTACTCTCTTTCACCCCTCCCCTTTGCCACTTCCCCATCTAAGTTAAATACAACTTTTGTCCAATATGGCAACACTTACACAACATAGCACAGAAAGGGAAGGACCCTAGATCAATAATAGAGCAAATGCCTGGCATCCAAAAGGTCACAGAATCAATTGTTAGTGCATCAAGGTAGGGCTGGGAAAGAGGCCTGAAACCTCGGAGAGCTGCTGCAAGTCAGTGTTGTTAATACTAAGCTTGATGAACCAGTGGTCTGACTTGGTATAAGGGAGTTATAATGCTCTTATGCTCATTTGGGGAAGAGCCATACTTCAGTGGCAAAACGCATGCTTTGCAAGCAGAAAATCCCAGGTTCAATCCCTGACATCTCTATCCAGGACATGTACTTCAGAACTTGTTACAAAGGACTGGCTCACACATGCATGAACTTTGCATGAACTTCACTTGATTACTGTGCACTTAGTGACTTCCAGTTGATTGTGTGTGTACAACTCCACTGAAACCATTGAGTTCGAGGTGATATGAAAGTTCTGTCTGTGGTGTTTGATCTGTGATGGCCTATTCAGATATGCATGGGGGATCTAGCCCATGTTTATTCACCTAGACATAGATCAGCCCATGAATCCAGGTTAGTGATTCTAAAAATAAACTGCTGAAGAAAATCCACTTTGTCTATGGTCAGGTCACCTAGGGTGTAGCAAAAAAAAGCAAATTTAGCAGCAAAGAACCACTCTCTTGAGTAGAATGGGTTTGTTTCATGCATTCCTGTTTCCTTTTCAAACCACAAAACTATCAAAGCTATTTTCAACAGGACACTAAAAACCACAGTGATGTCCCATTAAGAAAATTCCTACCAGCCACTCCGCTTGTATATACATTTTGAGTGACTCAAGGCCATAATATAATAATCAGCCACTAGAAATCCTCCTCTTTGCATATGTGTTATATTGTATAAGCAAAAACAGGAGGTAAAATTGTAGCATTCTCTTTTTGAATTGTAACACTCACTGTTAGATACAACAGAGTTGTTTGAATTGAATCTCTCAACGCTCAAAGCATTTGTAAGAGAGGAACAGGATCACATCCACTGGCCACACCTCTCTGATGTCGATATGCCTACTGGCCACCTCCACCCCCAGCAGCAATGGATTTGGCTCAATGTGAATAGGAGCCTACATGCATTCCTCCACATAAGCAGGAACTCTGGCCAGTTTCCGGTTGCATCTAAGGCTGCTTTCACATTGCACTTCATTCCGTTATTCTGACTATTTCTTACCTGGTAATTTGCACCTGATATGTGATCTTTCACATGATGTGCAAGCTAATTATGGCATTCTAATGGAATATAGTGCAAGTTTAGTGCTACCTTTCGTGATAATTAATACCAGAAACAATCTGTTTGCAAGCCGGGGAACCCGGAAAATTGCAGGAGTTTTTCAATAGTTGCAGCTGCTCATATAACAGGCATCACAGCATGCAGTGCATGTCCACCCTTTAGGCACCCTTTTTTTAAAACTGTACTGGTATTCTGGCATAGGCACAGATAGCAGCAGCATTTCCCACACACACACCTGTGTCTATACAACTAAAATAATTTTAAAAGTCAGATGCTAAAAGGAGAGGGCTTGCATGGTTACAGGACCAGATCTTAGACCTCCTACACAATGGGAAACAGTGTGCAAGTGTATAATAGGTGAGGGATGAAAATAAGACATTCATTGCAGCCGTGTGAAAGACAGTTGTGCGAAATGCCAATATATCGGCTGAAAAAGCTACTGTTCCTTAATGCGACAGATACTGCAGTGTGAAAGGAATGTTAGAAATCGGGACAGAAGCACTGCCATTTAAATCCATTAAACTAACGCAATAAGTTCCATGTCTGAAAGCAGCCAAAGAGTCCTCAGTATGTTACACCTGTGTGGGCACAGGACCTTTTTCATGCTTAACATGAATGGTTGTCAACTGCCCAGAGAGCTTCGGCTATGGGGCGGTATACAAATGCAATAAATAAATAAATAAATATAAATAAATAAATATGTCACTGACAAAAGATGTGGCCAGTGGGTGTGTCAGTGCTGAGAGGTGTGGCCAGTAAATATGACCCTACTTCATTCTTCCCTTGTAATAAAGAACTATCAGTCAAAAAGAACAAATAACCTTACTGTTTGTATAACAAGACCAGTGTATAGCCTGGTAAACAGGACCATGTATAAGATCCTGGCATATGGACACAATTTTGACCACAAACACTAAGTTTCCCTGTTCCACGGAGACAAAGTGTCAACCCTGCCTTTGAGGTGATGTGATGGTGATATATAGATATAGACAGATATGTGATGGTCCAATATAGATAGATATAGATATGTGGTGGTCCATTCATACAAGACAGTCACCACTTGATATAACAGTCATCAAGTGACTTCTTTCATGTAGCCACAACTTGCCATTGTACCCTATCCTGACAGTCTCAGCAATTCTGGCCAGTGCTTCGATATCTGTGGTGCTGGAATTTACAGGCTTTACATCATCTCAAGCCAGTCTTGAGAATACTCCAGTACCATGTAGTTGTGCAGGTTGAAAAACATGCAAACTTCACAATAGTGCTTGTTGTGTTTTCATTTGATTTAGCAATCCTGAGGATCACCGGTTTTAATCAGCAGTGGAAGGCAGCACCACACAGGATCAATCTCTTTGCGAAATTGCATAAAAGAGGTTGTTTCTTAACAACTAAGCTCATTCAAAAACTATCAGGTATAACTGAGTTTTACTCATCATCACCTACCTGTCCCTCCCCCTCCCTGTGAAGTAGCTGCTATCTTGCTGCAGCTGCTCTAGATATCCTGGCAAAAATTTCCCTGTAATGAGAACTTCCCCTGTGTTAAATAAATCCTCTTAGGGGAGAACAAAGGTTTCCTACAATGCCCTGGCAGGCAGTTCTGAATGGAAGAATGAGGTTTTGCTCTGAGCTCAAAGGCTTCTTTATGCCATCTCAGCAGAGACAGTCTTGAGAATGAGTAAAAACGATGAATCATGTCATTGCAATGCTAGCAGACAGTTCTTAGCATCTTCATACACAAGCAACCTCATTTACCAAGAGTCCAAAAAAAGACCCAGTTAGAGAAGGTGAGCCATTAGTATGCATGGCAGGGAAGCAGAGGCCACATTGGTGTATTGTGAAGTGAGTCAGAGTCTGCCTTCATTTATTTCCTCCACACTATCAGCACTCTGCACTGAACCTATACAGAGTCTTTAATGAGAGGGATTCAGTCATTCCAAATTCAGTCCTTAGGAAGTGTAGTGAAATACATCTGAATTAAAAAAATATTGTATCCTCAACATATAACTTAAAACTGGAAGGACTTGTAAGAGACAGCAGATAACATGCACCTGTTAGCTCAGAATGTGTCCCATGGCTTTTGTGTTCAGATTGACACAACAATTTTTTCATTTGAAAAGTCAATGGATTGGATCCAGAGTTGTGCAGAGTGAAACTCCCCAAACTGGGTGCCCCCATGGGTGGAAGGATGAGAGGAACATTTTGCTGATTTTTAAAATACTTTATTTATGTATTTATGTATTTATTTATTTATTTATATATTTATTTATTTATTTTGCCCTTGAAAATCTGCTCCAGAGGGTTGGGCACCCTCCAGGACAGTGTGTGAGATGGCACCGAGGGATACAGGGGAGAGCAAAAATCACTTTCTCCCCACTTCCACCCATGGGAGTGTCTACTGAATCCAACTCCCTTCTGCAAATCCAGGGCGCACTTTCATCTATGGAACAGAAGGTGCACATCCAGCCCAATTTCTGCATTCACCCAAATGGTGAAGATCCATGTGGATCCTGGCCTGGCATTGGTCAAACTAAACCAAGTCTGCCAAAGATGGGTAGAAAATAAATTAAAAGTAAATAGTTATACTGAGTGGAATAAGGATTGTCTTTGCCAAGCTACTGTTCCCAGGTTTCTTTGAGGGAGGGGGTGGCATTTGTACAATCAATATACATTAGATATGCCTTTGGAATAACACTGGAAACAGTGATCATGTTTACCTATATCCTGGACTCTGATTCCTAATTCTTATTCTTTTTTCTTTTCGAGCACTGCTCAGTTTTCTCTGTGGTGTATAGTTTTATTCTGTTTTTATTTTGCTTTTTAAAAGTTTTGTTTGATGGCTGCTTTTGTGTTTTTATATGAATTTATATTGATTTTTTTCCTGGTTATATCTTATGTAAACTGCCTAGAGATTTCTTTTTCTATTAAGCGATATGCAAATTTAAAAAATAATTTTAACAAGCTATGTTGGCAATTAATAAAAGGCCCTTATGCAACATCCATAATTGTGTCCCAGCTTTACTGCCCATTCTGAAATAGGGATGGAGGAGAAATTCAATTCAGTTTGCATTTAAAGCCAAATCTATCAAATCTATACTTTCCAAAACAACCTGAGAACTAAAACAAAGCCATCCTTCAAAATTTGCACTTTTCTGAATTTTTCTATGCAATATTAAAATCAAACAATGTTTAAAAAGGCATATATCATGGGGAAAGGTGCATAAGAATGAATATATTAGCGAGAAAATACATTACATGAGGCGAAATGAATGCTAAGGTGTATACATTAGTCAAAACTGCAGCCAAAGTTGTGTTTAATTAGGAGAAATTCACACTAAAATGCTGAGGAATTTTCATTAGGATTTTTTTTTCAGCAACTTGCAAATTGCTGCAGAAAGATGGAGAACTGAATTTAGAACTGGAAAAATGAGAAACTGGGAGAACTGAGAGAATATTTCCATCCCTAGTCCCAGTCTTACAGTTAAATACCGCCCACTCTGGAATTAGACTTAATGTTGAATTATTCCCAAATCATTGTGCTCACAGGGTCTTGAACACCAAAAATTAAACTTGTAGAGGATGAAATGGTCTAGTGAATGCAGGAAATCAAAGGACTGCTGGTTATGAGGCCTTAAAAAAAATAACACAGCAGCAAATAATACATAATGATTCATCTGATGAAAACCCTTGTTATGGTTTTGGCTTTCACTGGTTTTGTGACACTTCCCAATGAAGAAATCTCAGAAGCAAGTCCCATTGAGTTCATGGGATTTACTCTCAAGTAAGAGCGCATAGGATTGCTGCCAATACCCGCTACACACACACACTTTAAACTGCTTTAATAGTCATTCCATCTTCTCAAAGAACCCTGGGAATTGTAGCTCTGTGAACTATCTTCAGCAAATTACAATCCCCATGATTCTTTGAGGGCAGCAAGGACATTTAAATGTTTCTAGAGATGTATGAACAATTCCTCCAGAAACAGTTGTGACAAATTACTAAGATGTAGTTCCTTAAGGACCCACATGAACCTAACTTTCATTAAATGTATAATGTGTCATCAGTACTAAAATGCTGTTGTCCAAACCAAAACTCTCTCACCCTGTCTTTCTCATGCCTGCTTTTTTTTGTTGTTGACAAGTTTCTTGGCAGACGTCTTGAGGCACCTGTTATTATTCCACGGGAAACGTATCAAGGTTGGAAACCCAGCTATGAATGCATTTCTTCTAAAAATGCACAGCAAGCTTAGCAGAGAATCCATAACATAAAGGTACATAAATACTATTTTTAAAAAAAGTCCCATATTGTTAAGCCTCTTAACTGACCTAAAGTTATGAGAAGGAAAAAACATTATTCACTCACCTACGCATGAGGAATTTTCTTTCTGTGTTTGATATCCTCTGGGACAACTCCCGGGCTCCTCCGGTGACACACTGACCAAAGTGATTTTTAAAACCACAAGCAAAAGATGTGTGACAAACATAGCCCTGAACCACTTTTTCAGTGTCAATAGAAGAGAACAGCTTGCTCGACTTCAGGCATCTTCAAGATTAAAAAAAAGAAGCAGGTGTCATAATTGCTAAGGTGCATTTAAGACAGCAAAATTAGACACATCTTCTCTCAGCTCGACTCCCTGGTCTTGTTTTGCTTGACCCAAAAGCACAGAGGAGCTTGCTAACTCCAGCTCTGACACTCAAAGAAAGTCCAGGATGAGCTCTTCTTTGCTCATGTACACACTCCTTCTTCTTCTGACTCTTTTTTGGAAGCCAAGTATGAAATGCCTGACCCTCTTACTACAAATTTAACATGGCTTAAAAAAAAAAGATCACGTGCTACTGCAAAATGCTAGTGCAGAGGCAAAACTATACAATAAATATGTTGCAGTTTTATATATTTATATTTTTAAAAATCATCTGCTGTGAAAAATTTGAAAATAATAGATAGGCAGAGGCACTGTAGTCCCAAAACATAGATCCCTTTTTATACACACATTAGAATGGCTCTCCTTCTGTTTCTACAGCTTCTCTCCCCCAGCCACCAGCCACCCCACTCCTTCTTGTCTTTTTAGTGCCACTTGAGTGAAGCTTGTGTTTGCAAATACAAATGTAGCCAACTCCATGCTCCAATCGCCCCCAGTTAATAGCCTTTTAAAAAATAAATCAATAAAGGAAGGAAGGAATGGAAGAGAAAAGCAGCAGCAGCATAGTGTAGTGGTTAGAGTGCTGGACTAGGACCTGGAAGACCCAGGTTCATATCTCCACTCAGCTGTGAAGCTCACTGGGTGACTTTGACCTAGTCACTGTCTGTCAGCCTAACCTACCTCACAGGGTTGTTGTGATTAGGGATGGATGAATCTGTCAGTCTCAGATTCTCATTTTTCCAGTCTTGAATTCAGTTGTCCACATTTCCACATCAGTTGTAATTTATTTATTCTTTTAAAAGTCCTCCTGAAAATTAATCAGGATTTAAGTGAGAATTACATTTTGTATGCAATTCTGCCTAATACTTCCATTACTGCAAAACAATTCCCCCTAATATAATGCATTTTTGTGCACACATTACGCTTGTATATGCATTTTTGCACACATTACCTGGCTGGAGAACTGCACTGCAACATTTGGAGAAAATGCAAATACCAAAGAATGGCTCTGTTTTGGATTGTGTATTGTTTTGGAAAATGCGAATTAGGTAGGTTTGCCTTTAAATGCTAAATGAATCCATTTTCCCCCTTATCCCTAGTTTTGAGGATAAAAAGGGGAGGGAGAGAATGAGAACTGTGTATGCCACCTTGAGCTCTTTGAAGGAAAGATAGGATATCAATGTAATAAAAGAAAAGAAGTTTGTAGGTATCTTGCTGAGTAATTTTGGTTTTAAACCTTTTAGAATCTTTATACCTTTTTATAACTTGTTGCACGTGTAGCCTGTTATCTCTAAGGGGAATTTGGGTAGCAGCTTAGGCCATGCAACAACCCTGTGAGGCAGAGTAGGATGCAAGATAATGACGTGCCCCAGGCCACACCATCAGTTGCCTCACTGAGCAGAGATTTGAATCTGCGAAGACTGCATTAACTGATCCCATAATCACAAATGGAGACCTCCATAATGAGTAAAGAATTCAGCATCCTGGGGATCTAAAATTTAATTTTAAAACAGGGAAATTGCTCAAACCATAATTAAAGCATCTCCCACGTCCCACTGATTTCAGTGGCCTGAGTAAATATAAGGCAGCTTCATATGGTCATTTAAGCACTTGCTGGATTTTCCTACCAAAGTCAATGGGACTCAGATGTGCTTGGGCTTTGACTAGGCCAGGCATGGGGAACCGGTGGGCTCCCAGATGTTGCTGGACTACAATTCCAACATTCTTGAGCATTGACCATGCTAGCTGGGGCTGATGGAAGTTGGAGTCCAAGAACATCTGGAGGGTCACAGGTTCCCCATCCGTAGACTAGTTCATGCCCTGAGAGCCAAGCACAGAGTAAAAACCTGATGATGCCCAACTAAGCAGTCAGATGTGGTCAAATAATTTTCATATTACTTTCAATGCATGAACATTTCACTTGAATGCACATTTGAATCTGTTGTTTGCAGGGGCAAATAAAGAAACAGACAAGCGATATGTTACAAATTTTCTGAATAAAAAACAAATGATAAATAACAAAGTAACCGGTGTGGAGGGAGATTCTAACTGTTGCCAACCTTTCACAGGGGAAACTGGTCTAACTTTCCAGCTGCAAATGTCCACCTGGCACCCTTCCCTGAACATTGTGACTATTGAGAAGTCTATGTCCCTGCCATTAAACCTCCCGTTACAGCTTTGGCATCCCACATTATCTACTATATGTACGTCCATACACCATAAGGGAGAGCCATAGTTCATGGGCAAAGCATCTACTTTGCATGCCAATGCTCTGCCCTACAGGTTCATTCTCCTGCATCTCCAGGTAGGACAGGGAAAGATTCTTTGCTTGAAACCCTTGGAGAGCCACTGCCAGTCAGTGTAGACATTGCCAGATGGACCATTGCTGTGATCCAGTATAAGGCAGCTCCCTGTGTTCCTCAATAGGAAAAGATGGAGAGAGCTGAGGGGCAGGGGTGGCACCAGCCCGCCACAGGCCACCAGCTTCCCCGTGTGTGTGTGTGTGTGTGTGTGTTTGCCTGTGCGCTTACATGCACACACTTAAACATGCCCAGTTGTGCCACCTTGCTGCCATCTTGGGTGATGGCAGGAATGCGCGCTGACATGTGAGGTGAAGCAACCAGGCATATTTAAGCACCCTCTGGTTGTGTGTGCATTCAGGGGTGATTTTGGCTGGGAGGGCGGAACTTCTGCTCTGTAATCTGTGTCACCGTCTGGTCATAGCTGCTTTGTCAGTGCCTCTTTCTTTGCTAACTTTAACACCTCAGTCTCTTGGGCCCTGTAAAACTAACTTGCTTTTGACTGGAAACAGCTCCTTACTCTCTTCAGGGCCTTCATTTCTAAACAAAACGGATCTGGATCAGCATGAAATCTAAAAGCAACTTGAACTTTTTGTTCATCTCTAAATAAATGTTTCCGTAGACCCTTCAGACAAATTCTTGGAAATGTTGAATTGACTACTATATCATTAACAGCGCAACCCTATACAAGTCCCATTGAGTTGCATGGAGCTTGCTTCCAGGGACGTCAGTATAGGATTGCAACCTAGAATTGCACAACCCAGCAGCTGGTAATCCTGGCATAACCCAAGAGACATGACAGCTGTACGTGAAGCCATTCCTAGGAATGTTGGCTCTGTTGTCCTAAACTGACAAAAACTGATGGCCTTGCTCTCTTGGAAAAGAAGATACAGCATGAAATAGCTGATTAGAAGCTGTGTCACTCTCTCCTATCCTCACAGTAACAGCATGAAACTGTTTCCTTGCTGTTTATACATCTATGTACAGTAACCTCCTGTTTGCGTAATCCTTTCCACCCATTACTACAGATGGGGAGCCTTTTTCAGCCCAAAGGCTGCATTCCCTTTTGGGAAACCTTCTGGGGATCACATGCCAGTGGTGGGTGGGGCCAGAGGCAAAAGTAGGCAGAGCAACAAATGCACATTTTACCTTTGTACTATAAGCTAGTATAATAGTCTCTCTCTACCATCCAGACAAGCAAGGGGCATTATCAGAACTCAAGGGTTCCAGCCAGGAAAAACTCTCGGGGAAGATATGAAGCAGGGCCGATAGAGGGTGTGGCCTGTGGAGAGTTCAAAGGGCCAGACAGAGAGGTGTGAAGGACTACATTTGGCCCCCAAGCCTGAGGTTTCTCATTGCTGCATCCCTGTCAGGATGGCAAGAGAAACTAATTGGATCGCCTCTGGGAAGGTAGTTCTCCTATATCACAAAAGGGAAATAGTAGCTGGTTGGCCATTGTGAGAACAGGATGCTGGACTAGATGGGCCACTGGCCTGATCCAGCAGGCTCTTCTTATGTTCTTATGAGAATTCATGCCTTTGGATACAACTCTAGGTTTGTTCCCCAAATTCTATCCAACAGATCAAGTGGGCTGTCTAACATTGCCCAGCATTTGACTAATGCAAATATAGATTTCTGTCATTGTTTGTTATTATTCTGTTATTATTTTATGCTGATATTCTGCATATATTTTGGGAGTGCCCTATCATTCAGGGGTGGTTTTTTTTGGAATACTATCTGTAATATCATCATGGAAATGGTAGGCTATCCTATTCCTCATGAACCCAAGATACTACTTTTAGAGTTTTTAAAAAACACAATTCTGGAATATGTTTTGGAAGTGGTAGTAAATTTGTTAACAGCTGCAAAAATAATTATAGCAAAGAACTATAGCATGTGTTTTTATTTTTTTTAAAAAAAAATTAAATTGTGTTTTTAAATTGTTTTTGTGTTTTAAAATTTGTATATTTGTTTTTAATTGCTGTAAACCGCCCAGAGAGCTTCGGCTATGGGGCAGTATATAAATATAATAAATATGTTTTATGTGATCACTACATTCTTTTGAGGTTTGCTGGTTTAATGGTGGCATTGTGTAAAGACTTTTGTCTTGCAAACTTCCTTGCAGGGCCCTGGCAAGGCAAAAGGTAAGATACGCATGCTCTAAAATAGTGCAACGTGGTGCTAAGAAAGAAATGTTAAGATAAATTATACAGATGCATAGGTTGTTGTTGTTTAGGCTCAACAGCGGCTTCTGATTTTCTATATACATAGGTTCAGATATTACAAATATCTCATCACAGCCACAGATGCATGTTTAAGAAACATGTCTCCTCTATGGTGGATTAACATCAGGGATGGAGAACTTGTGGCCCTCCAGATGTTGGACTCCAGCTCAATTATCAAGAATAGTGGGAGCTGTAGTCCAACAACATCTGGAGGCTTCCTGTCCTGACTTGCATGGCTGCTTCTGGCTTAAGATGCGCTTACTATTGCTTCATGGCAAGATCCATGAATAATGTGATTGCTGCCATTTACGTGCCAAGAACCAGTAGAGTGGACAGTGTTGGACCTGGACTAGATCAGCCTTCTTCAACCCTGTCCTGCACAGCATTCAAGGGATCCAATAATTTACCATACACAATAATTTATCATAGACTCCTCCAAAAGTCCCCCTGTTTATTAGGATGCATGCATAGGATTGCTGTTGCAAACTAGTATCTGCAAAGGACTGTATTAAGCAAGCAACAGTTAAAAACTAACCTGGAGGTACACTGGTTGAAACAACTGGTGTCTGGCATCCTTCAGTATCATTAGTCATAATGCCAAATGTAGGACAGATTAAAAGAGCAAATGAACTTTGAGAACAAGAGACAAGAATGTCTGGGTGTCATGCCACATGCATTTTCACTTGGCAAGATACTGGACTGAGATCAACTCAGGTTAGGATATGCACATGTTTGTTTTAGTGCTGCCATGCAGAAATGACTCCCAGCTCTACAAATGTAAATTGGTTCAGGCTTATTGGAGGTCCCTGGAGCACTGTTGAATTACAACTTGGGGGATCAGTTTAATGTTCCTTTTTCTGGATATAGCAAACTTCTGCCACTACAAAGTAGACCTCAAGGGTAGAATGTAGTGGAATCTAAAATTCAACTGAAATGTGGAGTTACTGCCATCTAAAATATTAACACCCCAAAGAGATAACAGTTCCAATGGGTGAATTCCACCAAGTGAAGCGAATCAAGCATTGCTTTGGAGTATTCTCTTTTAGGAGTGGAGTTCCCTTGGCAAAACATTCATCCTTATCAATGGACCTTTCATTTGTTGGGTTGATCCATCTGACCAAAGGAGAAAGAGCCACACACTCAATTTTTAGAAATCAGTTTATTTACATTTTTACAAATTGAGAAAAGTTGAAGGGGAAGTACTGATACGCAGAGCCTTCCCAAAGCAGAATCACAAACACAGACATCAGAAATTTCAAGACAGGATCTCCCAGCAGTTTCTCCTGTCTCCATTCCCAGCTGTTTCTTTTTTGCAGATTCAAATACATTCGGGTTCCATCTGGTTATGTCATACTCAGAGTAGTAGGCCCATTGAAATCCACTGACATGACTTAAGTCCACTGATTTCGATGTGTTTATTCTGAGGGTGACTTAGTCTGATACAAGCTATGTTAGGGTTGCCAGGTTCATGGCCTGAGACTGATCCTGTATCTTTAGGAGAAGAGAAAGTCAGCCAAGTGCAGGTGTTCCCACTGGAATGGGAAAAACCACAAGGTGGAATTTTCCCTCCCCCCTCCCCAACTTTTAAAGATACAGAAGTCCTCTTGGAGGCTGGGCCTGGCAACCAAGAGGTCTTCTGTATCTTTAAAAGTTGGGGAGGGGGAAGGGAGAATTCCACCTTGTGGTTTTTCCCATTATAGAGTTGCAAGAACACCTGCACTTGGCTGACTTTCTCTTCTCCTAAAGATGCAGGATCAGTCGCAGGCCATGAACCTGGCAGCCCTAAGCCATGTGCCTGACGGCCACTTTACTCCTGCATTGCATACAGCTGGGCTTTTCCAAAGCCAGTAGTTGAATAGTATAGGCATAAACTAGTAGCCATGACTGCACAAACATTTTAAGTGGTTTCTACAACCCCAGCAATCTATGTAATAAAAAAAGCATGAGCCTGTATTCATAACAGTCTGCCCTTACAAGGGAAAGGCTTAGTAATTATCTCTTCATCACAACATTATTTCAGTCAAAGTAGGCTTATAGTTAACATTTTCAGCTCAGCTATGTTGATACAAGGGAGGTGTCTGAGGTACTTGGAAGGAGCACCCTCTTTAAAAAAAACTTCCATGTGATTGATATGTGTTTGGATTCCTGCGTTGCGCAGGGGGTTGGACTTGATGGCCTTATAGGCCCCTTCCAATTCTACTATTCTATGATTCTATGATACCACAACCAGCTGATTCAAATCCATGCCTCTTTCTTCAGAGTCTTGTGCTGTTCCTGATTGGGGGGGGGGGATTCTTGTTGATAGAGGTACCTCATCCAGCAGCGCTCTTCTTATGTTATGACATGTTTTCCTGGTACCTTCTCTGTTGTCCTTTGGTGCCAGGTAAAGTTCATCCTGTTCTCCTTAACCTACTGTTTTGTTTGACATTTAAACTTCAGGCTCACTGTTTTTTTACATGCAATTATATTCTTTTGTTTTTATAGGGCAGTCCTAAGCAGGCTTATCAGAAATAAGTCCCATTGAGTTCAATAGGATTTAGGCTGAAATCCTAAACCCTACTTATCTGGTAGTATGCACCATTAAATTCAATAGGACTTTCTTCTGAGTAGATATGATTAGGATTGTGCTGTTATTCCCAAACAGGATTGCACTTTAGTCTCTTATATTTTATTGCCATTTGATACTCTTTCTGTAAGCCACATGCTCTTAAAACTAGTTCATTATGAACAGTACCTTCTCTACAAAAAGTTCAAGTAAAAAGGGTGAAACTTGGCACAGGCTGGGTAACTCAATGCTGGGCACAATTAAAAGGCATCATAAGTAAAGCATCTCTGTTAATTATAGATTACCCATCAGGAAGTGAGATGGTTTCATTTCAAATTAGGCTAGATTCAGTTCCATCCATGGAAAAGAAATGGGATGGTTTGAGGTCAAATTGAAAAGAAACAGGGCAGTATCTCACTCCATCCAGCTCAACTATGAGCACAGATTCAAATCTATTATCTGAATGAGTTTATGGATTGGAATAGGTCTCTGAATCCCTCTAACATTTACAGAGTCAATGATTGATTTGAACTGACAAAACAGGAAGGCTGAGAAATATACATGAAAAGATTCCAATTAACATTTCAGGGAAGTGTATCTCATTTCTTGCTGAACACCTAACACATTTCAGAAAGATTTGAAATATCTTGCTTTCTATCTACTCATTTGATGGAACCTGGGCTTTTAAAATAATTTGTTATCCTTTCAGTTGATCAGAAATTCTCTTGATGCACCTCCAAATCGTTCTGTCATATGAAGCCAGAGTTTTATTAGAAAATCTAAAAAACTAGATCCTCAACAAACAAGTACCCCTTTATAATCTCTGTCAAAACGGCAGAATTATGTGTAAATCAGCTTCTTCCAGGTTCCTCTTCCTTGATCAGGCTGTAACCAACATTTCCAGAATATCCTCGAGCTTCGAGGTCCCTGGAACTGCTACTCTCAATGTTTTAATGATGGAAATTGTAACTAGTAAGACACCACTTTCAATTCAATAGTTATAAAGACATTCAATCACATACACGATGACAAGCCATCCACAACATACCAAACTGTGCTACAGATAAAATTGGGTCCCACAGTATTATGTGAAAATTGTAATATATGTATGTGCGTATGAGTTCATTTTGTTCAAATATTATATATTAGGACATTCCTTTCAACAGAAGCTGGGAAGTTATGAATGCATTGTGTGTTTTTTATGTTCAGGGCTTTGGTCTGGAGAGAAACACTTGGTCTACAGGGTCTAATTATACAAGTGGGACCTGCAATTAGGGATGGGCAAATCTGGTTTCTCTCACTTTATTTTTCCAGGCATTAATTATGTTCACCACATCACTTTGCAATTTTTTAAAAAAAGTTCCCGTGACAAAAATTCATCAGCATTTTAGTGCAAATTTTTCCTCACAAACACCTTTTTGTATGCAGTCTTGCCTAATATACATATTTTTCCAAAGCAATTTTCCATAATATAATGCATTTTTGTATATTGCCTGCACTCACATATGCACCTTTTTGCATACTTTACCCTGGTACTGCACATTGGTACACATTATTGGGCCTACTTTGCTGGAGAACTGTGTTGCAAAATTGGTATGACTTCAAAATTAAAGGGATGGCTGTATTTCAGTACTTATAGTGTGGTGTAGTGGTTAAGGTGTTGGACTGTGACCTGGGAGACCAGGGTTCGAATCCTCACACAGCCATGATGCTCACTGGGTGACCTTGGGCCAGTCACTGCCTCTCAGCCTCAGAGGAAGGCAAAGGTAAACCACCTCTGAATGCCGCTTACCATGAAAACCCTATTCATAGGGTCACCATAAGTCGGGATCGACTTGAAGGCATTTCCATTTTTCCATTGTTCTGAAAGTGCAAAGCAGGGGTTCACCTTTAAATGCAAACTGTATCAAATTTCTCCCACATCCCTGCTTGCAACAAAATATTGCAATGTGGAGTGCTCCTGATCAGTACTCCAGACAGCCAGTCATATCCTCCTTCAGAATACTCCATTCCATTCCACCTCTCACCTTATCATCTCCCTTAACCCCCTCCCCCAAACAGTCACTCAGTGTCCCATGGCTATTCAACATGCTCTGTCCTCATTTAGCTATTTTGGGGTCCCCCCCAAGTTTCTAAAGATTTTTATACTTCTGAAAACCTTAAGGTTTCTGTGAACCTGGTGATACCTCTCTCTTCTGTCTGAATGGTGGCGTTATGGCTCCATAAGAGCAGCACTCCCCAGTGAACATCGGAAATAGAGGCAAAGATATTCTGCTGTGCCAAGAGGAGCTCTGGCCTTGAAAAGCTCTGTATGCTTTTATTATTAAAGAGGATTCGACAAAAATCATGCAGGATTGGGCTTTTAACAAGCTAAAACGGATCCTCTATACCAGCCTTTCCCAACCAGTGTGCCTCCAGATGTTGTTGGACCACAACTCCCATCAGCCTCAGCCAGCATTGCCAATGGTCAGGAAAGATGGAAGTTGTGGTCCAACGACATCTGGAGGCACACTGGTTGGGAAAGGCTGCTCTATACTGACAGTCAATACAGCCTGAATTCCAGATGCTGAAAACAAACAATGGGGCAGAGCTAGTCCTGCCCAAATTGCAAGATCTAGCTCAGAGGGTCTACTCAGTAAAGACATTAAACTGGTGAGCATGCATAATGGGGCCTTCTCAGCAGTGATTCCACAACTATAGAATACAATTACTATACAATACAAAAGAAAGTATTCTTAACACAGCACATAATTAAGCTATGGAATTTGCTCCCACAGGAGGCAGTGATGGCCACCCACTTGGATGGCTTTAAAAGAGGATAAGGCTAACAGTGGCTACTAGCCAAGATGGCTATGCTCTGCCTCCGTGGTTGGAGGCAGTATGCTTCTGCATAGCAGTTGCAGGAAAGTGCGGGAGGGGATAGTGCTCTTGTGCTCAGGTCCTGCTCGTAGAATTCCCATGGAAATCTGGTTGGCCACTGTGAGAACAGGATGCTGGACTAGATAAGCCATTGATCTGATCCAGCAGCCTCTTCTTATTTTCTTAATTCCTGTAGATTAGGTAGGCCCCCAACTATTTCCTTAAAAGTTTTTGATGGGAGGAAGGCACAAATGAAGGTAGTTAACTAAGGTGTGGCTGAATTATGTTTTATGCTGATGGTTTTCATGTTGTTCATTGTTGCCAACTGTGTTTCAAAAGGTTTTAAGCAATGGACTTGTATTTTAAAATAGTCTAAGCAGCTTTGTGGAAGATCTATTCCAAAAGTGGAATATAAATCCCTTAAACAAACATGCCCTACTATGTGCTTCCTTGAGGCATCTGGATGGACACTGATGGGGAAAGGGTGCTTGACCAAATTTACCTTGACCTCTTCTTATATCTCCTTATCTCCTTATATCCAGGTCACTTCTAACCTGGATTACAGTGTAAAGTTAGGAATATATTACTGTAGCCATTTCCTACCCCAGCTGTCACCAACCAACTATAACTCCCTTAAACTCCAGCCAGCACGATGATGCTGGCTGAGACTGATGGGAGTTGGAATCCAAAACATCTGGAGGGCTCTAAGTTGGGGAAGGCTATTATACATGTATGTAGTCACAAAAGCGCTTTGTAACAAGTCACTTGTATCTTACAATATTATGTATACTAATCCTTACCTTAAATTCATAATGCAGATAAAGCTTCTTCCAAATGTATCTATCGTAAGTTGCTTATTCATTATTTCTCACAAAGAAAAAAAAAAGTCATGAATTTTGGCTAGGTGGGTTGGATCCACACTAAGGGCGCAATCCAACTTGTATTTACACCGGGCTGACGGGAGTTGGATATGGGGAACCCCTGGCTGAGCTAGCAGGGTTCCGGCTCAGCCAGGTTCTGCCAGCAGAAGCCCCTCACCCCGGCTCAGGCACAGCAGAGCCAAGACCCTGCTGATCCAGGTAGGGGTTCACCAGGGAAGCCCAGCCTGGCAGAAGAGGTGTTGGTGGAAGCCAGCATAAGGCCTGAAAAAGGGGTGTTCTGGGGATGTGTCAGAGGAGGGGCCAGGGGGGCTTACACAACATCTAACTCCCATTCAGAGCACTCCTGTGAGTCCTGTTCTAGGCCAAAGTTAAGCTGAGAGAAAGGTTCATCTAAGAAAATAATTACAATGAAAGTCTATGGAGAGAGCTTACTCCCCAGTAGGGGTGTTTGTGAGAGTCAGCTTTTATTTTTGGGTCCCGACATACAGCTCCTGGCTGAGCCTGCATGCAGCCAGCCCAGAAGCTCCCAAACGGCAACTGGATGTTGTGGACCTAGCACCCCTTCCACTGGCTTCCCATGAGTTGGATTGCTCTGTAAGTTAGTTATTACATTGCACTGAAATCAATGGGACTTAAACATGTAGCGAAGTCAGGATCCAACCTCCTAACTTCAGCTTTGGCTAACTACATATCACAACTTGGCATTATTTTGAACCACATGTTTATCACCAGACATCTTGCTCAAAATTCAAAAACAGAATTAAACAAATGAGCCCATGCTGATTTCAATGGGTTGTGCTGGATTGTGGCCCTTTATCTTTCAAGTGTTCAAGCACAGAAATCTAACATTTTTATTTTAACTGAGCAAAAAAAATTAATATCTATTATCCTAAATTTAGTTTATATAAAAGCAAGGAACATGGATAGCAATGGATAACTTGACTTGATGGTATATGTTTCACACAAAATATTTTGTTTAAACAATAGCAAATTAATAAAAAGGCAGAGAATATAAATCAGGCAGAATTGCTTCAAAAATAATTTTAAAAGTTCCAAAATGTTAGCTTTTGAAAAGCCATCTTTTCCTCTCTGCATGTTCCACCACTAAAGACTTTGGCTGCTAGTCAGTGCTGCTCCTTGATGCTCACATTTTATAACTGGCACTGATCTAATATCAGAAACAAGCCTGCAGTCACTCCCCTGTCCCCCAATAGGTGTCTTCAGATGGTCCACTGAACACCCAGAGTCAGCAGAGATACTCTGACCTTGAACCTTCGCTTTTGAAGATCATCTGAGAATCCATACTTGACCTAGAACAAAGCAATAGTCTTTCTGATTCATCGGTGTTCCAACAAGCCCAGAGATCACCACCTGCTCCCACTGAACGTTGTTTAAGGGAAAGGGTTTCAAATTTGATGTAAGTCTCTTTTGCAAGGTCATCTTCTCTAATACATTTTGGTTTCCTGTGAAGCATTAAGAGTTTATATAGTAAGAAAAGTATTAACAGTAAAACAATTGCACAGGCCACCCCACTAGCTACCAGCAAAATGGAAGTCTGAGCATCATCTTCCACACTAATTCCATCAGTGGAGAAAATGATGCATTGGTCTTTTGTAGGTGGAATACCTTTGGGACAGATGCAGGCCATATACTGTGTATTGGGTTCCAAACCATCTATTGTGACTTTGTTTTTTGTGGGGTCTGTGCTCAGTGGCAGCATGTCTTTCTCCCCATACTTTGAATACAACACAGTCAGAGCAGAGTTGCCAGTAGCATTGGCAGTTTTCCACATTAAGGTCACTCTTTCTTCAGTTTTAAGAATTGCTCTTAGGTTTTTTACCACAATGGTTTTTTCAACTGCTGTTGCTGCACTGAGTGATGCCCCATCATCCTTCTTGCTAATATCACCTGGCTGTTCTTTGCTTCCATTTGAAATTGATTTGGAATTATTTTTTCCATCAGGCATAGTCTTGGGTTGTTTGTTGTCACTGGTTGTTTCAGTTGTAGGCCTTTCAGTAGTAGCCACTGTTAGAGGAGAAGAGGTAGTTGTAGGCAATACTGGAATAGAAGAGGTGGTTGCATTTAAAGATTCTTGTTTGATCTCCTCCTGGGTGGTGTTTTGCTGTTCTGCTCCAGTCTTTTTCCCATACTTTCGTGGAGAAACAGTTGTGGTGACAACACTGACAACAGTGACCATAACAGAAGCTTCTGACATTCCCACCAAATTTTTGGCCTTGCACCTGTAGTCACCTGCATCCTTGTAGGAAATGCCTGTCAAGCTGATGATGGACCATCTTACACCTTCACCTGGACTTTCTTGAATAACTGGAAAAGAATTTAGTGCAAGTAAGAATGGTAAACTGAACACAAAGTAGCGGTAGTTGTACCACATTAGTGTGCTGTTTGTGGTACTAGAACAACCATTTCAAATGAGAAGGAACTTCTTCATAGGGCAGCAACATTTAGTTAATAATTAAAAACTTTAAAAAGTTAAACATTGTTAATCAGTTAAAAACCCTTCAGTCTAGTTCAATCATAATTGATCAGGCACCATATTACAAGAGACATTTCTCCTGCAATATATCCTCTTGTAATCCAAAACCCATTGGATTCAATGGGACTTAATTCCAAACAAATATGTTCAGGGGTGGACTGTAAATCTGTCTTGGGTATGTGAAATTAGCTGTATGGCACAAAATCCACGTTGGCCCTATGATCAAATCAAAAGATCCAAAATGAAACATGGCAGGACTCCGAATCACAATTTTAGAAAAGCCTAAAATCAAATAATATTCTAATATGGCAAGTTTGGGAGATAGTAGCCATATTTCTTGGAATGCTTTTTTTGGGTCACCACTAAAGGGATGCCACTGAAGAGAATCTCCTCTTTGCGAGTTTCTTCAGAAATTATGAGTGCGAGAACACTATCCCCTTTATATTTGTTTGATTGTGTGATTGAGTTGACTGGATTGATTCCTGGGCAAGAGGCAGGAACAACCGGAAGAGGGAGGTGAGCCTAACCCATATCTTGATGAGAGATAGATTTCTGGGGAGTGGTGACCTTGGTGATGGCTTGGAAGCCATTCATCAGCACATACCTAGGATCCATGGTGGGTCAGTGTGGCAGGGGATAAATAGTTAAAGGTCTCCATAACACCTCCCCCCAAGGTCCCAGTCTGGATGGGAAAACATATGCAGGCCATTTATGAATTTAAAACCTTGCACTAAAGGACAGAACTATGCAATTAAGGCCATATATGGTTTGGTCCCAAGACACAGAGGTCAGAAAGATGTGGAGTCCCAAGATGACTATTCACTGAGTGGTCACTACTCCCTGTGTTTAATTCTGACTTCAAATGCAATTTTATTTGTGCTCAAAACTAAAGTTTCAAATCCATAATTTTATCAAAAAAGTGTGCATGAAAGTTGCTTCCAAAACAGAAGTGCAATGTTTGTTTCTGCTTGGCCTCTAGATCTGCATGTTATAGGACCTGTTTTCACATCATTTGAATGGATCTAGGCAAAAACTGGGGGAGGGGACTTCCTGTTTTTCATTTTCTCTGTGCTACTATTTTATTGATTACATCTATACCCTGTTCTTCCAAGGAGTTTGAAATGTAGGAAATGGTTTTCCATTCCCCATTTTATCCCGTGAAGGAGATTAGACGAAAAGATAAGCCTGCTCTATGTATTATTCACATGTAGAGGGCAAGCCTTGTGAAAGGGGTGTGTTTAGCCTTGCCCCCTAAGTCGTGCTGCTGCTTGTGCCCCTACCATCACTGTGTAAAGTTCTGCAGTAAGAAGCCTTCTCTACGTGTAGGGATTCCTGGATAATTTAGAACTCTGGGCGATCAGGTTCTAAATCGTGCAGGGAGCCTTCCCAGTGCAGAAGTTAGAAGCCAAATTCATGTCCCTGCAGTCCCTTTCACCACACTCTCTGCACACGAGTATCACATGAAGAGGGCTACAGTGACTGGACAAGTCTACTCCAATGAGTAGAGATTTGAATCTGGGTTATCCTAGTCAACCACTTTAACTACTACACCAGAATGGCTCTCAATGATCTTACAGGTCATTGTCAACTCAAAGACAGATAACCTCCAATCTATCTTTTCTTGAGAATACATACCTGTAGAATTCACCAGTACACTGTTTGACCTAATCCAGGTGAGTTGTGGGGTGGGATAGCCAGTTGCATCACAGCGTAGTAGGACATTGCTTCCTAGGGGGGAGATTATCTTTGTAGCTGAAGTCATGACTGATGGTTTCAAGCACTGTTCCAGCTCTGCTCTTTGAAACAAGATCCCAGCCAAGCTCTCAGGTCCACTGCAAGCCACAAAAGGGTCCAGAAGCAGAACAGTGGTGTCCACAATTTTGGAAAATTCAATTAGCCTGGAAATCTGACAGTCACAATACCATGGATTGTCCTGCAAACCTTAAAACAGAAGAATAGTACACTCATAGTCTTGCCAGCATTGCAATTTAGCAGACTAGAACAGCACAACAAGGTTGATCTTCCTCCTTCAGTTTCCAAACTTGCACAAGCAGCTTTGGGAGGATATGAAGCAAATCTACTACATTTCCCAAATTGCAGCTATCTTACCTACATCTTTCCTCAGCATGTATGCTGTTTATATTTGTTAGCAGCCAGTTCCTCAGCAGGGATGGGAAAGAAAAATGTCAGATTAGCCTATAGTTACTGCTAAACACCTTCTCCGAGAAAGATAGGAATCTGCCTTATACTGAGACAGACTACTGGTTCATCTAGCTCAGCATTACCTACACTGACTGGCAGTGGCTCTCCAGGGTTTCAGGCAGAAGTCCCTACCAGCCCTACCTGGAGATGCTGGGATTAAACCTGAGACCTTCTGCATACAAGGCAGATGCTCCACTACAGAGCTATGGTCCTTCCCCTTATAATGTTGCGAGTCAGATACAGCATTCTGAAGAGTTTAGGTGGAAAATTCTAATATAGACAGAGAGCACAACATTGTACTTTTTAAAATTCCCTTCTGTCTGAATGAGACATTTGTGTGATTGAAATACGGGACCATAAAGAACCAAAGAAAGAGAAAGATTGTCCATTTCTTGTGCATCATTTTTATCAATAGTTAGATACGTAACATTACTTTTTAAGAGCTTGACCCAAACATGTAACAGCTAAGAACATAGGAAGAACTTTATTGGATCAGTCAAATGCCCTATCCAATCTACCATCCTGTTTTCCACAGTGGCCAGCCAGACGCCTTTCAGAAACCACTCCACTAATGACTTGTTTTCCCAAAGGAAAAACAAAACAGATAATTATCCCATTGTACCTTTTATAGCCCATTCCAAAATTTAGATCCCATTGTGCTCCCAATGACATCCCTGAAAGAACAATGGGCCCAGGCACCTCCCAACAGCCAAGCCCCTGCAACCCCCTAAGCCTTGTCTTTCCACACACACCCATTCCTTCCCATTCCCTGTCCATGGTGACAATAGTCCTATATCCCTCCCTGCAAACTGTGTTTTCCTAGGGCTTGTTGCAAACTTTTAAGGTCACCATTACAAGACCTTTAATTCCAGTTCTTCTAGGGCACCAGCAAACACCTTTTAAACTCGTGCAGGCCTGAAGATTGCTGAAAAGCCTGGCACAGAAATTCAGAAACAGTAGACCCTTCTAAGTAGGGAAAAGGAGGGACAAAAATGACATTCTAGTAATGAATCTCTACTGTAGCTGATTCAATATATTAGTCTATAATGCAGGACTTTTGAACAGCAGCTTCCTTGTGCAGAAACATCACAAAGAATCTTAAACTACTCCCAGAATTTCCAATACTGAGTTTTATTTTAGAATTGGAAATGCATGAGATCTTTTGGCATTGCCAGATTTACATGGAAAACTAGATAATTTGTGAGGAGGTACCTAATACTGAATCAGAATGAAGAGCAATCAGCTATGATAAGATAGTGTGAGAGAAGAATCAAGCCCAAGGAGAAGCTCAGAAGTGATTTTAAAAAGTCATAGAGTACTATCTTGAAAGTGGAGCATTCAGGAATTAGTGTTCTGTTCCAACTCTGAAAGGAACTGTGTCCTGTACTGAACTGCTATTAGTACTACCTAGGTTGTCTGTGAAAGTCACCTGCACAGGCAACTTTGGAATCTGGACACCCTATATAATAGTGGCCCCCAAACGTTTTTTTACCATGGACCACTTGTTGATTGTCTTGGCGGGCCACTTAATTATTTTTCTTTTTACTGTAGCAATGTAGTAATTGTAGTGCTTAATTGTAATTTTATTGCTTCTTTAGTTCTCGTATTGTATTGTTTTACAATTACAACAAAAGAAGTAATGATACAATTAAAATTTAATATGAATTTTTAAATCAGATGCCACAGACCACCTAAATGAAGCTCACAGACCACTGGTGGTCTACAGACCAGTTGGGGAATTCTTACTATATAAAGATAGCAAGCTCATTCTTCAAATGTGAACACTTGTACATATTTGTACTACCTAAACATTACCATTCAGGCACAAGAAGGAAATAATAGCTGGCGTTGTGGAACTCCAAGGTTTACACACACAAATATACACATATGTAGAACACATGTGCAAAAGGACAAATATTCTTTAGAGAGGGAAAAACTAGGAGGAGCACCCATAAACAGCTCAATGAAGATTCAGCATGCTCAGTGGGCATGGAATACTGACTGACTCTTGCAGAGAAAAAGGAAAACAGGTTGGAGATGTCCTGGAAAAGAGCATAACTAACTGACATCCTGAGCAGGAGCACTTCACACTGCAACATTTTGTTGCAGATTGCACATGTGTGGTTATAATGCCAAAGTATATGCTTTTGTGTGTGTTCTCCTAAACATGCATATCAAAAGAATGTCTGGATCATGTGTCAGGACAATTTCAGTATGATGCTTAAGAGTAACATGTCACAGTTATGCACATCTGCAGATGTGTTTTGGTCAGGACTTGAATATCCCTGTTCAGCACATCATAAGAACGTAAGAAGAGCCTGCTGGATCAGGCCAGTGGCCCATCTAGTCCAGCATCCTGTTCTCACAGTGGCCAACCAGATACCTGGGGGAAGCCCGCAAGCAGGACCTGAGTGCGAGAACACTCTCCCCTCCTGAGGCTTCCGGCAACTGGTTTTCAGAAGCATGCTGCCTCTGACTAGGGTGGCACAGCACAGCCATCATGGCTAGTAGCCATTGATAGCCCTGTCCTCCATGAATTTGTCTAATCTTCTTTTAAAGCCATCCAAGCTGGTGGCCATTACTGCATCTTGTGGGAGCAAATTCCACAGTTTAACTATGCGCTGAGTAAAGAAGTACTTCCTTTTGTCTGTCCTGAATCTTCCAACATTCAGCTTCTTTGAATGTCCACGAGTTCTAGTATTATGAGAGAAGGAGAAAAACTTTTCTCTATCCACTTTCTCAATGCCATGCATAATTTTATTCACTTCTATCATGTCTCCTCTGACCTGCCTTTTCTCTAAACTAAAAAGCCCCAAATGCTGCAACCTTTCCTCGTAAGGGAGTCGCTCCATCCCCTTGATCATTCTGGTTGCCCTCTTCTGAACCTTTTCCAACTCTATAATATCCTTTTTGAGATGAGGCGACCAGAACTGTACACAGTATTCCAAATACAGCCACACCATAGATTTATACAACGGCATTATGATATCGGCTGTTTTGTTTTCAATACCTTTCCTAATTATCCCTAGCATGGAATTTGCCTTTTTCACAGCTGCCGCACACTGGGTTGACATTTTCATCATGCTGTCCACTACAACCCCGAGGTCTCTCTCCTGGTAGGTCGCCGCCAGTTCAGAACCCATGAGCTTATATGTGAAATTAAGATTTTTTGCTCCAATATGCATAATTTTACACTTGTTTATATTGAATTGCATTTGCCATTTTTCTTCCCATTCACTCAGTTTGGAGAGGTCTTTTTGGAGCTCTTCGCAATCCCTTTTTGTTTTAACAACCCTGAACAATTTAGTATCATCAGCAAACTTGGCCACTTGACTACTCACTCCTAATTCTAGGTCATTAATGAACAAGTTGAAAAGTACAGGTCCCATCCGATCCTTGAGGGACTCCACTTTCTACAGCCCTCCACTGGGAGAACTGTCCATTTATTCCTACTCTCTGCTTTCTGCTTCTTAACCAATTCCTTATCCACAAGAGGACCTCTCCTCTTATTCCATGACTGCTAAGCTTCCTCAGAAGTCTTTGGTGAGGTACCTTATCAAATGCTTTTTGAAAGTCCAAGTACACTATGTCCACTGGATATGCTTGTTGACACTCTCAAAGAATTCTAATAGGTTACTGAGACAGGACTTTCTCTTGCAGAAGCCATGATGGCTCTGCTTCAGCAAGGCCTGTTCTTCTATGTGTTTAGTTAATCTAGCTTTAATAATACTTTCTACCAGTTTTTCAGGGACAGGAGTTAAGCTAACTGGCCTGTAATTTCCAGGATCCCCTCTGGATCCATTTTTGCATATTGGCGTTACATTTGCCACTTTCCAGTCCTCAGGCACGGAGGAGGACCCAAGGGACAAGTTACATATTTTAGTTAGCAGATCAGCAATTTCACATTTGAGTTCATTGAGAACTCTCGGGCGGATGCCATCCAGGCCCGGTGATTTGTCAGTTTTTATATTGTCCATTAAGCCTAGAACTTCGTCTCCCGTTACCACTATTTGTCTCAGTTCCTCAGAATCCCTTCCTGCAAATGTTAGTTCAGGTTCAGGGATCTGCCCTATATCTTCCACTGTGAAGACAGATGCAAAGAATTCATTTAGCTTCTCTGCAATCTCCTTATCGTTCTTTAGTACGCCTTTGACTCCCTTATCATCCAAGGGTCCAATTGCCTCCCTGCTTTGAATGTATTTATAGAAATTTTTGTTGTTGGTTTTTATGTTCTTAGCAATGTGCTCCTCAGATTCTTTTTTAGCATCCCTTATTGTCTTCTTGCATTCCTTTTGCCAGAGTTTGTGTTCTTTTTTATTTTCTTCATTCGGACAAGACTTCCATTTTCTGAAGGAAGACTTTTTGCCTCTAAGAGCTTCCTTGACTTTGCTTGTTAACCATGCTGGCATCTTCTTGGCCCTGGCGGTACCTTTTCTGATCTGCGGTATGCACTCCAGTTGAGCTTCTAATATAGTGTTTTTAAACAACTTCCAAGCATTTTCGAGTGATATGACCCTCTGGACTTTGTTTTTCAGCTTTCTTTTTACCAATCCCCTCATTTTTGTGAAGTTTCCTCTTTTGAAGTCAAATGTGACCGTGTTGGATTTTCTTGGCAGTTGGCCATTTACATGTATGTTTAATTTAATAGCACTGTGGTCACTGCTCCCAATCAGTTCGACAACACTTACATCTTGCACCAGGTCCCGGTCCCCACTGAGGATTAAGTCCAGGGTTGCCATCCCTCTGGTCGGTTCCATGACCAACTGCTCTAGGGCATAGTCATTTAGAATATCTAGAAATTTTGCTTCTTTGTCATGACTGGAACACATATGCGGCCAGTCTATATCCAGGTAGTTGAAGTCACCCATTACTATCACATTTCCTAGTTTGGATGCTTCCTCAATTTCATATCTCATCTCAAGGTATCCCTGAGCATTTTGATCAGGGGGATGATAGATCGTTCCCAGTATTAAGTCCCTCCTGGGGCACGGTATCACCACCCACAACGATTCTGTGGAGGAGTCCACCTCTTTTGGGGTTTTGAGCTTGCTGGATTCAATGCCTTCTTTCACGTATAGAGCGACACCGCCATCAATACGTCCTTCCCAAAGGTCACATCAAAAGGTCACAAGCCTCAGAGAAGCAGTGCTTCCCACTTGTCCGCATAGTAGACCATAGGAAGTGTGGAGTTAACCTTGCTGCTGCCATACAAAGGAGTGATAGTCAGAATATCCTAACCAAGTTTCAGATCTTACTGAAGATCACAGTGATAGAATGCCAGAATTAAACTGCCAGAACAGAATGCCAGAAATAGAATGCCAGAAACTCCACTGCCAAAATATATGGCTAATCTGGCAACAAAACTATTTTAAATGGCCTACAGAGTCATTATGATACATACCAGCTGATGCAGTTCAAAGAAAGTACAGGCATACCCCGCTTTAACGTACGCAATGGGACCGGAGAGTGTACTTTAAGTGAAAATGTACTTAAAGTGAAGCAATTATCTTCACTTGTACTGCACGCAATCACCACTAGATGGCAGCGGCGTCATGCCAAAAAGTGTCCGTTATTGCAAAACGCGCGTACTTTAAGTGGGGTATGGTGGAGTATGGAGCATGTACTTTATAGCGAGGCTATATTAAGTGAAGCTACTTTAAGCGGGGTATGCCTGTATGTCACAATATCCACCAGCTTACCTAATATGACCCTCTGTACTATGGAGCCTGAATTTCTGGAGTCTATGTTTCTGGATGATCCTGTTTCAGAAAAAGTAAACCAGATATCCATGAGGTCTGAAGGCAAGGAGGTTAATTTGTTGCTAGATATGTCCAGGTAAGTGAGATTTCTCAGATATTTGCCAGCCTCCACTGGAATACTGGTCACTTGGTTGTTGTGTAAGTCAAGCGTTCGGAGGTTAGGCATCTCAACCAAAGATTCCCAAGGGAAACTTGATAGCAAATTCCCATCCAGACGCAATTCGTGCAACTGCTTTAAATTATAAAAGCTGCTAGTATCAATGCTTGCTATAGAGTTGTAGGTGAGCCACAGGTATTTGAGATCCACCAAATAGTAGAAGGCTTCCGACGGGATCTTTCGTATGACAGTCTTTTCTATCTGGAGCTTTACAGTGTCCACAGGAACGTTTACAGGGATCTCAAACATATCAGGATCATTGCACAGCACAGGCCTAATGTCAAACAAAAAGAGAGAGGTGATGACAAATTGTTTTCACAAAGTATAATCAGGGTCAATAGTGGCACCAGAGGGTGGGAGGGATTTGGCCTGAGCCTCAAGCTCAAATAGAGGACCTCAGATTTAGACACTTGTTATTTTTTAGGCATTTGATTAATTTCACAAAAACGTTTTAGGCACACTGGATCAAAATGTGACAGACTCAGCTTACAGCTGTAAATGTAAGCAAATAGGAGATGTGACTTGTTAAAAGACAAATGTTGTGTTAACAGATATATTTTTGTGATATTAAAGGGTTTTAAATGTTCATAAAAATTAATAAAAATATATTGGTTCTGATGGGACAAGATCAGACCATGATAAACATGTCCTCTTAGATAAGCTGATTATTTTAACAAACTACGCACTCCGAAAATAGCCAGCTTCTTATGATTTCCATGAAGCTGTGCCACATCCAAAAATCTAGGCAGTTTTATTTCAATTGCCTATTGTGGATTGTAAGCCTCATTTTAGAATTTCTAAACAGATGGATTCCCCCACTTTTGTGTGTGTGTACACTTAATGCTGGGCCATCCATTCTTTCAGTCACTTAACAGAGGCTAATAAAATGTATAAATACTATTGATCACATTTGTTAGTCACTTTATACAAATAAAAAGGCTCAAAGCAACTTAACAGGATAAAATACAAACAGATAAAATCAATGAAACAAACAATGTACAATACAAAATATACAAGAATGTTTTGCTTTTTATGCTCTTTGCTCATAGTTTGCCCCATATGAGTTACTACAACACAACTAACTGAACTTTCTATTTGGGGGGGAAAGAGCTATCAAATAAAAGGTATGTTCTGAAACTATAGCTACAAATTGCTTCAAGGTTTTCAGACCTTGGCTTTATTCCAGTAGCGGGGGCAGGGGTCATCCCTATGTAGAGACAGGTTTCTGTAAATGGATTGCCGCACCACATTTGCAAATGATGCTGTGGGAGCACAAAATGAACTGGATCCAGAAGCCTGGGCTGCATAGACGAAGTTTTGTATTTCACCTGTATTGTATCAGCACAAATACAAATAATCACACTTCTGGGTGTTTTTTTTTTTAAATGAAACTAACTGAGCATGCTTGGTTGTCAAGTAACCAGAGGGAGCGGAAATGTTAAATTAGAGGGTGTGGTCATTAGGAAACAGTGTGATTGATTCTTCCCCTCAGTGTGAATAGAAAACACAATGTTTGCCGCTGGCATTGAGCCCTTACTGTAGATGGTGCAAATAGAAAATGGAGGTAAAAACAGCGCCTTAAGTACAAAGTAATGCTCCCATGTGGATAAGCCCATAGATTCTAGGGGCACTTTCCTCAGGCAAGTAAGGCTACAGTCCCATGCTCACTTAACAGGGAATAAAACCCCATTGAGCTCAATGGGACTTGCTTCTGAATAGACATGTATAGGATTATATTGTGTATCTCCTAGAGATTCCTCTCTCAGCCCGCTGCAGTTTCAGCCTCCTTCCCAGTATATACAATCCAATTACATCAGATTTTTGTGGCCACCTACCCTGTCCATGCGCGTAGTTCACCATAAGAGTGCCAGGTAATATAAAATACCAATTTCCCTATGATAGTCCTGTAGCACATTAATATAATTTACTAACCATTTGAAATGCCATAATTCACACCAATCATTGGCATTAGAGGTTCTTATTTTGAAATGTCATTGGCCATTTTCCTATGGTTGCACTGGGTAACATTTTTTAAAAAAGAAAAAAAAAGAAAAGCTTACCTTGTTCCAGTGCCATTGCTTATGCCATGGTAAATGCAAGTGCACTGAGATGGACAAAAATTATGCACTTCTTTCAAAAAGCTCATCATGATGCAGACAGCAGCAATAAAATACATGACTTCCTTCCAAGACAATTGATATATCCAAAATGTGAAATCTTTTATTCCTAGGCACCCATACTGTGTGCTACAGCTGTGAACATAGCCATTCATTTAGTAAGAGCAGATTACCCTGGATTAGCTGAGAGCTGCGGTTACTTAACCTTCAAATGTATTCTGCAAAGGATCAGTTGAAACAGCTTATTCTTTATTGTGTCAAAGAACGAATATATTACCTTTAAATTACATCCATCTTGAAAGCAGGACTCCTTAAACAGCAAATGAAAAGCTGAAATGTAAAATAAGTTCCCAAAGGTAGTTTGCACTTTAAATAGCCAATGCCAAGTAAAACACTTTATCTTAAAAAACAAAAAACATGCTCCATGCTTTGAATAACTGCACAATGCACCTATATTATGCAGCAAAGATACACATGATTAGCAGCAGCATAGCATGGCTCCTGGAATGCTTTTGCATCATTTGTCCAGGCGTTATTTTAAAAACTCAATTATTTTAAAATAACAGACAAATAAAATTAGCTGTAAGGATCAACAGATGGGAACCTCTGAAACATAAAAGTACTGACAAGCATTTAATGAAATATACTGGCAATTAGTAGCAGATGGTACCAACAATCTCAGTGCAATAATCTTGAAAAGTGGCTTCCTATTGATTGAAAACTTAACTGTTTATCCTTTACTCTTCAGACATTTGCTTTTGTAGCACAGATTAGCTATCAGATCTAATTACTTTTTTACTGAAACTACTCTAAAATAATCACTTCAAAACAGCCAAGAACTAGTAAGAGAAGGTATGTTGAATGCCACTGTTTTTCTAGTGACATTTGATAGCTTTAAGGGAAAGAAACAGGAATATTGGTTGTTAACATTTTGACAAATATTTGTTACTGTAATACAGTTTACATTCTTGCTCATATGTACCATCCCTTCCTCCCTTATCCCAACAGGTACAAAACTGACTAATAATCATTGAAAAGGGTATAAGTATAAACTGGACAACAATAATACTCATCACTGAAGCCTTGATTTTGTTTTATTATAGATACTAATGGTGCAATCCTATGAACCATTGTTCTAGTATGATGTATAAGATTAGGCACAAGGGTCCCTTTGCTGGTGCAATGCCACAGCTGATAGCCTGACACCGGGGCCAGCATCCATATAGTTTGGGCTAGCAAGGACTCCAGTACATTTCAGGAGGCAAACAGTATGATGCTTATATCACCACAGCTACCACAGATCCAGTTATGGAGTCTATTGATTTGACAGGAGGCAAAATCATCATAAAATACACAGCTATCGGCAAAACAAATCAGACTTGCTTCTTTCCAGGGATTCTGCATGCAAAATAAATTACAAGGAAGTAAATACAGAGGCAATGCTTTCCATTAGCATCCTTATGCAATTGTGCTTTGAGATACACTCATGGCAAGAAGACATTGTTGATTGTTATCTCCTGCTGTGTCTGACATCGGACCATTGCAAGGATAGCCCTTCGAAACCTGCAGGAGGGAGAAATCATTTTGGTGTTCGATACTGGCAGTCAGTGCCAGTTCCAATTTTTTTTAAGGGTGGCAAGATGTTTCACATCTTGCCCTCCTTGAGTGTGCCCACTGCCTCTTTCATACCACTCAGCGGAGGCTGATTCATTAGGGCAAATGAAGCACTTCTTTCTTACAACCAGGGGTGGCTCTACTTGTCATAGGCTCAGGCTCCACCTACTGTTGGTCTTCCTACATTCTACCTTCCCAATGGTAACAGCCACCACTGTTGCCATTGTCAATTCACTTGCCTCTCTCTGTGGGTCCAAACCATACCCCATCTCCCAGAGGGAGAGACAAGATTGCAGAATTTCCTCCTCACTCTCCTTGCTCTGTCCACTGCTCACTTGCTGTAAGAGGGAGGGAAGAGAAAGCAACCACAGCAAGGAGGACCTGAAAGAGGGATAGGAGGATCCAGTGACTGGAAATGGGGACCCCGATGAGGCATGGGCTTTGGTAGGTGCCCAACAAAGCTGACCCCTGCTGGAAGTTCATCAAGAATTAGTCAAAGCAATGTTTTAAAATCTTTCCAAAATTATCCCACAGCAACTGGCCATTTTTTAAAAAAGCATCCTCCTCTTCAGATGTGCTATTCCATAGACATAAGTGTCCAACAATGATCTTCCTATTTTCATTCTTCATATATAAAGACCATCTAAAGAAGCTTACAAATTTTACAAGGAAATAATGGGTTCTTTATCTTAAAAATAGAAAAATCTAACTACAGCTACCTGTGTAGAATTGCCAGTCCTTACTGTGTGAACACAGAGGTGTATTTAAAGATCTGCAAAATTATACAAATATAATAGACAACTGAGGGCCAACCAAGTTACATGTGACCTTAGTCATGTGCGCAAAACAGGCATGCTTAACCTGGCCACTTATGTTTTGTAGAAAAAGCATTTGTGGGCCCCCAGACTGGAATAGGTTGGTTTTCTGCTGAAATATTAACCCCCTTCTGTAGGCTTTTTGCCCCCCTCCATAAGTGCTTGTGACAACCCTTTCCAAGTTCCTAGTGAGTACAACCAGGTCCACTCTGCTAGTTATATTATCTCCCTTACTGAAAATAGATGTCCCACCTCACCTGCCTTTTGTACCCTCTCCTAGGTTACTGACAGCCCATGAGGTGACTGCCAAAAATAGCAGTAATATAAATATTGAGTGTATGTCCCAATATGTCTTTATGTGCATGACCAAGTTTTTATGGGTCCCAGCATTGTTTTTAAAGCTAGTTAAACCCTAGCATTAACGAGGTTCAGCCAGTATGGTAAAGCAAAAAGGAAAACTTTCATTTTAAACCAAGGACTGAGTTAGGTCTAGCATGTACAGCTGGCCCATAAACACAATAGTTACACTGTTACAGATTCAACGTTTCCCGGAAACCTATCTCTCAATGGTTCCATTTTTAACCTTTCCCCTGTCCTAGCACCTCATAACACTTTCATTCCTGCCTATTTTATTTATTTATTTATTATTATTTGATTTATATCCCGCCCTTCCTCCCACCAGGAGCCCAGGGCAGCAATTCCCTTCTCTACCTTTAATCCCAACCCAAACTGATCTTAACTCTCATCTAACTAACTTCATTTCAGCCCCAGTCTCAACTTTCCTGCTTACTGACAAAGCTGTCTTTTTATACCCTCCACTCCTTCTGAAAATTCAGTTTGCAGAATTAGCTACTGAATTGGCTACAGAATAGAGCAGATCCTAGGCCTGTCTGTCATAGTGCTATCTTCTGTAAACAGCACCTTCAGGGTCAAGCAACAGCCAAGTAAGGGGTCATTTTCAGCTCCAATTCTGATTAGGAGCACATTCCATGAGCTTCACTGTCCATCAGTCTAACCACTCAATCACACTGGCACTCTAATCTTTAAAATTATTTCATATTGTCTCCTCACAGAATCTTTAGCTATATGTTGTGACAGAAATGCGCTCTCTCTCTCTCTCTCTCTCTCTCTCTCTCTCTCTCTCTCTCTCTCTCTCTCTCTCTCTCTCTCTCTCTCTCTCACACACACACACACACACACACACACACACACACACACACACACACACACACACACACACACACACACACACACACACACACACCACTTACTTTTTGTTTGCAATGACATAAATACAGGGATTATAGAATGTAGAGGACTTGGCAAATAATGGTGCTATGATGGCCATGGCAGGAGAAATTTTTCTAGGATCTCCAAACGAAGACCATAAGCACACAATAGAATATGGAGACCAAGCCAGCAGGAACATTAAAATCATGACAACAGACATCTGTAAAAGAAAATGAACATGTCATAATGTCTCAAAATATTTGCAGTTTTTAGCATCTGTTTGATCATTTCCTCAAATCTTCATTCTATCTAGCTTCCTTATTTTGCTAAGTGTCCACCTAAGCCCTTAACTATTGATTTATTTCTGTGTAAGAGTATGTAGGACTGGGATATTTATTTATTTATTTATTTTATTTAATTTATATACCGCCCTAAGCCCGAAGGCTCTCTAAACCCAAAAGCTATGTGCAGTACAGCTAAAGTTGAATGCAATGGTTCACATCATTAAATTCTAGCACATTATTAAGTATGTGCTGAAACAAAAGATATCAAATTTGAATATTTGTCTAATAATAGTATTATTACTAATAATATTTTGGAATGTGCACATGCTGTTCGAACACTGACAAAATCCTAATAGGCATTACATAATTTTCAGGATCATATCTGCTACTCTAGTTAGTATCTGCCACTATTTGATACAATAAGCCACAGTTTAGGATCAATTTTTTAAAAAATAATCCTGTTCAGGGTACAATCATGTTATGTGCTGTTGTTTTCAGGGCCTCCAAAATCAGCAGCAATCTCAGGCTCTCTATTGCCAGAAGCTCTGACTTTCTCCCACCTGAACATTTTATATAATATTTGTGTTTGGCATGAAAATAATGGTGCCAAACACAGAAGTGGGACAGTTCCTGTTCACAGAGCTTATAAATCAAACCACAGAAAGACAACAGAGGGAAATGGGAAACAATAGGAGGAATTTATGGTGAATGAATGAATGAATAAAATTTATTTCGGTCATAGACCAGCCAGAGGAATTTATGGTGTAAAGTGAGAAATGCTAGATGTTCCACTGAAATGCAAATTAAAGTAGAGGCTCTATATAGGTAATATTTCATAACAGGAACTACCTACATCAGAGGTGAGGAACCTGTGGCCCTTCAGATTTTTTAGACTCCAGTTCCCATCATTCCTAGCCAGCATAGCCAGTGGTGAGAGATGATGGGAGCAATATCTAGAGCGTCACAAGTTCCCCATCCCTGGTCAAGATTTTCCCTTAGGTTGGCCAGTGAATATTATTGTCTAACCTTCCTCAACATATAGATATATGCTTAAGCCCTCTTCAGGCACTTGTCTTTCAAGAGAAGGAAACACCAGGGGGGGGGAGAAAGCAGTGGGGATGTGCATGCTAGCTCAGCTCCACTGTCACGGTTCTGGTTGCTTTTCACAAATTCTAAAATCCATGGGGAGTCTCTGTGAGGCTCTCTGCTTTGGAAGTTCACTGTCCAAATTGGGAATAGCAAAGTGAGGGAAAGCCAATGTGTTTATCCTCACTGCCTTCCCCAGACATGTTTACTTAGCTCAGAAAAAGAATGCTTGAAGATGGTTACAGACAAGAGAACCATGCATAGCCTTGAGGAAGGACTGTAGCTCAGTGGTAGCGCATCTGCTTTGGATGCAGAAGGCCCCAGGTTCAACTTCTGGCATTCCCAAGTAGGGCTGGGAAGGACTCTCTGTCCGAAACCCTGGAGAGCTGCTGCCAGTTAGCATAAGCAATACTGAACTAGATGGACCAATGGTCTGTATAAGGCAGCTTCCTATGATCCTATGATTTCGCTTTAGCTCTAGTATGCAAAAGATGTTCCTGGAACAGAAAAAGAAACTCTGCCAGAATGACCATATCTTTGTCACATCTACTTGATCAGACCAATCTATGTTGATGCTCTCAAAACATCTGCTTCTGGAATACCGTTTCATAGTTTGCGAAACATTGTAGTAACAGTAAAACATGACCAATAAAGGGATGATAAAATTAACAGTGACCACAGACATTGTGTAAGAAACAAAGGATCTGAAAGTGAAAAAAACAAAGACGATGTCTAAAATAAACACCACCTCTCATTCTGGTTTTATTGTAAGATTGGAGACAGAAAAACATTTTTATAAGATAGTCTAAGAAGTATTTTTGATGCTACATAACAGCAGCAGCACTTGGGCCCAGTTTAGACATTCAGGCTCAGATACCTACCTAATAGGAAGTATGTTCCATTTAATTCAATGGCACTTACTTTCAGGTAAACATAAATAGGGGTTGTAACATCTGTGTGTCCCACACAATGGTCCACAAGTACAATTGCTTTTTGCTTTTGTCAGTAGTTAGGGGGTTACTCAGACTCTCTTGAGTCTGTGTTGCACTCTGACCTATTCACAGTGCACTGAAGGAGACTTTAAAATAAAGTTTTTTAATTAAAAATATTTAAAATATCAATCTAAATCGTCAAATAGAATTTCAATACAAAAATCAATACAATATAACAAAATTCAATGGAAAATAGTTACTTATATAAAGGTTATTATTCTAACTACATTGTTAAGACAATGTTAACAACCCACAGGTAAGTATTGTAATACACAGGGAATATAGGGGACTCTTTTCCTAAGCCTATAAAGAACATCATTTAAGTATTACTAGTGAGCAAGGCTACATATGCATCCTTGGCTTTCTGCTCTCAGGCATTATTATCAGGTCAATGCAGAATTCCCTGGCCTTGAGACATAGCCATCCCAGTGTATTCAGAGGGCTTACTCCAGGGCTGGAGTCCATGTGGCTCTCCAGATGTTGTTGGACTGCAACTCCCATGATCCCTGCCCACTGGCCAAGCTATCTGGGGCTGATGGAGTGCAACAACAACTGAAGGACCACAGGTTCCTCATCCCTGGTTTACTGGCTCCAGCTGCAATCAAATCCATGGCTTGGAAAAGTGACCCACAACCAAGATACATCAAGCTCTGATTCTTTCAAGTTATCTGAAGCAGAGGAGGAACATGTGCTGACTCTCACTTCCATCTATCACACACCTCAAAGAACATGTGAAGGGGGTGTTTCCTGACAATGCTTGAGGTGTCAGTTCATGTGATTCCTCCCCGTGGGCCTCTGGATAAGCAGTCATGATTATGATATCCAGGTCCAGAGGCAGTATACCACTGAATACCTGCTGCTAGTGAGCAACAAAAGGAGAGACTTCTTGCCTTAACACCCTGTTTGTGTGCTTCTTAGATGCATCTAGTTGGCCATATCTTCTGGAGTAGATGGGCCTTTGATCTAATCCAACAGGACATTATTTTATGTTATGCCCGGACCATCCAGTTCACATGTTCTTGGAGGGCAAAACTGAGCATGGAAATCTCTCTCATCCGCTTGACAAGCCCTTCCCCCCCCACTTCCTAATATTTGCACTATTTGTGGTGAGGCTGCACTGACGCAAACACAGCACAAATTTATGAACACACATGGATCCTGCTGAACGATTCAAAACATACGCGTCATTTCTTCTCCAGTTTACAGTACAGGTAGCTCCAGTTGGATCTGGGCCATAGCTTGCCCAGCCCACAATAGGCATGGAGGCCCAAAAGACTGCATTAATCCAGGCAACAAGAATCAGGATTGCATAGTTGTGAGCAGTAAGTCTACCAACCTATTGACAAAACACACAATATTACCTCTACTTATTCTCTCTGATCATTTACAACTATGCTAAGACAAAACATTTTTTAATGATAATAAAATGTATAAATCTATAAACATACCAAAATCAATCTGCAGCTGTTTACATCATGGGAAAGCCCACACAGATATTAATACTCAAACTATATCTTGACTTCGCAAAATTAATGAATTGAGAACATTTCTCTTCCATCTTTATAAAATCAAAAGCCAAAACTAGAAGTTCACCCCCAGAGGCAAAAGATAATGAAGAGCAAATATCTGGGTGGGGAATCTGACCTGTGCCCCCCCTCCCGCTGATGGTGTGGACTCGCAATTCCCCTGTCAGAATGGCCACTGATCAGGGATGCTCAAAGTTGCAAGCTAGAGATATCTGGAGTGCCGCATGTTCCCCACAACTGTCATAGACTATTCACTACTAGGATTACCCTGCACTTTCTTTCATTTATATCACATCTTTCTTTTAAGATGGAATTCAGGGCAACATATATAAGACTCCCAAACAGTCTCTCCCAAACAGACACTGACCAGACTCAAATCTGCTAAGGTTCAGCAAAGTTGCATCATCATGTGCCTAATCATAGAATGTTAGAGTTGGAAGGGATTTTGGAGGTCATGTATCCCAACTCCCTACTTAGTGCAGGGACTAGAATGCAAGAAGCATAAAATAAGTGAGATTCTCATGCATGCATCTTCATCTTTTTCCACTTCTCCTTCTCAGACCTGGTACACCCAGCTAGAAATATGACATGCTTGTATAAAAGTCATCAAACCTTTTCATGCAAAATCAGATTATACTGAAAACAAAGTAATAGGTTTATACAAGAAGATACAACCAAAATCTATTTTGGATATAAAGCAGAAATTTATACTGGATTTTATAGATGTGAAATACTGTATTTTTGTGCCATAATATGGAATTCCATACCTATATGGGGCTTGCAGATTGTCAGGTAACGATCAATTGCAACAACAGTAAGTAAGCCAATACTTGCCATTCCAAAGAAGATATTTAAAGCAGCATAGATCTGAAATTTGAGAAATTATATCATTTTCAAAGAATAAATCTTTATTTTCAAAGGTTTGAAATCCTGCTCCTTTTCACTATTATTTGAACATTATTTTGGAATCTATTTGGCTATTTGTTTAATGCACTACTAAGCAGCTTTTGTTTAATTGTGCTATTAATCGTTTCAAGCTATTCAGTTAAGGCAAACTTTAACATCAATGAGCTTATGAGATCAAGACAGTAACAGCTGTCAAGAAGGCATTTACATTCATATTTAGGAAAAAGGTGCTTCTTAAAAATCTTTTCCCCCACTAAACAAAATATTCCCTCATCTGCATCGGATCCAGGAGATACAAGCCAAATGGCTTTCCTTTCTGGAGCTGCTTTACTCCCATCATCTACAGCAGGGCTGGAAAAACATGGGGTGTCCAGGGTTTGTTGGACTCCAACTCCCATCAGGCCCAGTTACCATGGCCATTGGTCAGGAATGATGGGAACTGTAGTCCAGCAACATCTGGGAGGAGTAAAGATTTCCCCGCTGGCCTACAACTCTGTTCCATTACTTTATCCAGAGCCACCCCTAGGCACCAGGAAGCGGGGCAGTTGCCCTGGGCCCTGTGCTTTGGGGGCCCCATGCTTGGCGATCTGCTCACCAGCTGGCTCCTCCCTCCCTGCCTGCTCGCCTTCACCACGCCAGGCAGGGCGCAGCGCTCACTCGCCCTCTTTCTCTCCACCCGGGACAGGGGCTCGCTCACTTGCCTGCCCGCCATGCCGAAGCTGCCGTCACCGCCACTACTCCTGCTGCGGTCAGTGAGTGGTAGCCGCCCCGGGACAGCAAGCTGGGCCGACAGTTCCAGGACTGGTGCCTGCGCACCTACGGCAACTCGGCCAAGACCAAGACGGTGACCGGGAGTAAATGTGGGGGGGGGGGGAACTACGGTTTTGCCCCAGGCCCCGCATGTGCTAAGAGAGGGCCTGACTTTATCCCTCAGGTATTTCCCCTGCTTAGCCCTTCTCCATACTCACCAAGACTTTGTTCCTCATCTTGAATGGAGAGCTGTGGCAATAGTTGCTCGCTCCAGTTCATGTCTAGCCACATCATCACCAACATATGTTACCCACCCTTCACCCAGAGGCCTCAAGGTAGGTTACAATTTTAAAGTACAACATTACAAACAATTAAATGCCCATTGAACTCACTCAGGAAGTGTTGGTAGCCTTGGTCTCCTGCCTGGCCAGATTTCTACCTTCCTATGGCATTATATTTATGTTACATTATATTTATGGTGTGGCATTAATTCCTGTATTGTTATAATATTTGCTATTTGCTTTTTATTATTATTATGGTTGCATTATTTTGTTTGAAACTGTTTGCAATTGTTTGCTCTTGTTATAAGTTATTTCAATTATTGTGTTTTTTTCTTGTTGTAAGTCGCTTTGAGTTCTATTGTTGAAAAAAAGCTACTAACAAATGCCAGTAATAAATAATAAATAAATATAGGAAAATGTTATACTAAGTCAGAGCACTGGTACATCAAACTTAGGAAGGGCTGTTGCTCAGTGGTAGAGAAGGCCACAGGTTCAATCCCTGGCATCTGCAGTTAAGGCCAGTAGAGAGCCTGCCTGAAACCCTGGAGAGCCACTGCCAATCAATGTAGACAACACTGAGTTAGATGGACCAGCAGTCTGACTCAGTACACGGCAGCTTCCTATGTTCCTGTTGTCTGCTCTGGCTGGCAGTAGCTCTCCAGCAGAGATCTTCCTTTCCATCTACTACCTGATTCATCTAACTGGAGGATACTGTGGACTGAACATGGGGCCTCGGGTACGCAAAGTGTGTGCTCTGCCACGGAGCTTTGTTCCTCGCCCATCAGGACATCTGGATATCTAATGCCACTAATGTTCCTCACAGCTGGAGGCTGTATACACTCCATACATTTAAAGCTTATGACTTTCCAAAAATAATCCTGGGAATTGTTGTTCTGTGAGGAAGAAACTACAGTTCCCATGATTGTTTGGGGGAAGCCACACACTTTAAATGTGCTTTAAATGTATAGTGTGTACACAGCGTGAACAGCAAGGCAGTGCTAGGAGCCATAAGTCCTCCTCTAGGTAGCCACCTAGTGGCAAACCCAATTGTTTGTGTTCTAATTTACAGCTCACTTCTAGCTTGCAGGGGGGTAGCAAGCAAGCAAGAGCTTTGCACTATCTGAAAGACTGATTTATTGTGGCATGAGCTTTTGTGAATTAGACTCTCTAGAGCTATTAACTGTTGGAGAGCATCCTTCCTGTACTCCTGTTTCAGGGAACTCTTCAGCATTAAAGTGGAGGGTACAACGAATAATAAATGGAATGGTCTCGATAAGCATGTAGGGATCAAGTGTACTAATTCGGCATTGGAAGCAGCCTTGTACCAAATCATAGAATCATAGAATAGTAGAGTTGGAAGGGGCCTGTAAGGCCATCAAGTCCAACCCCCTGGGCAATGCAGGAATCCAAATTAAAGTATACCCGACAGGTGGCTGTCCAGCTGCCTCTTGAAGGCCTTCAGTGTTGGAGAGCCCATTGCCCGTCTGGGTAATTGGTTCCATTGTAGTATGGCTCTAACAGTTAGGAAGTTTTTCCTGATGTCCTGTCGAAATCTGGCTTCCTGCAACTTGAGCCCATTATTCCGCGTCCTGCACTCTGGGACGACCGAAAAGAGATCCCAGCCCTCCTCTGTATGAATCAGACCACTTACACATCTTGCCCCATTTCTTCAGACTGGCAGCCGCTTGTCCTAGTCTCAGGCAGACGCCTTTCCCATCACCTATTCCCTGATCCTAATAAACAACAGCAACAGCTTTGTTACCTGTCCTTAAAAAGAAGGTCCCAGGGTAGATGATAACAATGTAAAATAGAACTTTAAAAACAGTTTAAATAATCTACCATCTCAGCTAGAGGGGATCCTAAAATATATATATTTCAAGTGTAAAAGGTCAGGATAATCTAGAGATGTTGAGGCTTGAACTTGAAAACTTCTGCATGCTCTACCATTGAGCTATGATTCCTTCTTTCCAAACATTCATTAAAAAAAAATCATGAGGACATGTCAATATGTGTCAAAGAAGCAACCCACTCGTTATTGATCATTATAAACTTAACAGTGTTTTATTTCAAATGAGAAGTAAGGAAGAGTTAATCACAGGTCAATGAGACTTCTGATCATGCTACTATTATAGTAGTAAATAGTATTACTGCTGCTAGTAGTAGGTGGACATAGTCCCACTTCTTATTTGTGCTCTAGGCCAGCATTTCCCAACTTCCCAACATTTTTGCCTGTATCCTACAAAATACACCCACAGAACACTTGCTCATTTAATTCCATTTTGTTTCATAAAGGCATTATATGTCTTCCAATGTTAATTTTAATGGAAATAATTTATATAGTTTACCTTATCCAATAAAATATCACATTGTAACAAGTCATAGAGATTATGCACATACAAAGGTGAGGTCTGTGCAATTTAGGGACAAGGCCACCTGAGGGGTGTCAGTTTCCTTTCTTTATCAAGGACTTAATACAGAAGCCCTGATCATCAGAGATTCCATTTCACCTGTGAAGTTAGTGTGCAGAAACAAGTCTCACTGAGTTCAATGAGATTTACTCCCAAGTAAGGCCCCAATGCCTGAGAGTAAACATCACTGAACTCAGTGGGACTTACTTTTGAGTAGACATGTGTAGGATTGCACTCTTAATGGGATTAGGGCCAGGAGGTTAATTTGGCAGAACTATTTTAGCTGTTTGCATTTCTTAAATTAATCTACATGTTTTATCTGCCAAACAGTCAAAGATGGAAATGTCACTGAATGTTAATGCAGGCTTGATCATGACTACATAAATCTAGAAACACCTGGACATAAAATTCTGCAGCAGAATAATAGGGACTCAGGGTCAGATAAGGGATGGAAGTAGGGTTGCCAGGTTCAGTCCCTGAGACTGATCCTGTATCTTTAGGAGAAGAGAAAGTCAGCCAAGTCAGTGCAGGTGTTCTCGCAACCCTGTAATGAGAAAAACTACATGGTGGAATTCTCCCTTCCCTCTGTACAACTTTTAAAGATACAAAAGAACTCTTGGTTGCCTTCTCATGTTAGAGACCATTTGGGAAAAGACTGGGGAAAAACTGCCAGCATTGTAATGCCTTTATACAAGTCTATGTGTACCATTCTAGTCACTGCACCTCAAAAAGGATACTGCAAATCTAGAAAAGGGCAACCAAAATGATCCAGGGAATGGAGCAAGTCTCCTACGAGGAAAAACTTATGTTTGTAGTTTAGAAAAAGAGGGAGTGTGGAGAGGGCGGACACATGAAAGAGGTATATAAAATTATACATGGTGTAGAGAAAGCAGTCAGAGAGAGGGTTTTTTTCTCCCTCTCATAATGCTAGACCTGGGGGTCATCGAATGAAGCTGATTGTTGGTAGATTCAGGACAGACAAAATAAGCACTTCTTCACACAATACATAATTAAACTATGGAATTCATTGCCACAGGATGTAGGGATGACTGCCAACTTGGATAGCTTTAAAAGGAGATTAGACAAATTCATGGAGGATAAGGCTGACAGTGGCTACTAGTCACAATGGCTATATTCTCTCCCATATCATAGGCAGGGTGCTCCTGAGCTCATGTCCTGCTTGTTAACTTCCCAAAAGCATCTATCTGCCTGGCCACTGTGAGAACAAAGTGCTGGACTATATACTGTATGCCTTTGGTGTGATCCAGTAGAGCTCTGCTTAGCTTCTCATGACAATAGCACAGAGAAGTATTCTTGGGTGTAAATCATGCCTCTGCTGTAACATATGAAATGTCTGTTAGGTCTGCATCAATAGGAGGCAAACGTTGCTATTGTTCATGGTCAGAAATGAACGTGAAGAACTGCTGGAAAAGCCTAAATACAGCTCCCTTCTTACATGCATTCAAATTTTGTGCACTCTAGCTTGAACAGAGTTAACTACAATACATTTTGGTCTTTCATTTCTAATGTCTAAGTACCTGGCAACCAATGTAGCCAAACTTCCAGCTTCCATGCAGATCTGATGCCGCAGACATGGGGTAACCAATCCCACTCACTCCAATGTCAGTAAGAGCCAGGTTAATGATAACGGCATTGGTTGCTGTTCGAAGTTCTTTGTATTTATCAAAGATGCCTAGTACAACTATGTTACTGAGAAGACTTATGACTCCTATTAAAAGACCAAAAAGGGAAACTAAACAATGACAAATAATATTGGCATTCTGAAAAAGCAACTCTATTATGTCTAATTTGAAACTCCATACAATTTACAAAGGATTTCCAAACATAGCTTGTCATCCTCAGTAAAACATTTTCTTTCACATTTCTACATTTCTAAATTGTTTTTATATTGTTTTAAATTTTAAAATTGTGTTTTAAATTGTTTTTAAAATATGTGTTTTAAATTGTATATTTGTTTTAATGTTTTTGATTGCTGTAAACCGCCCAGAGAGCTTCGGCTATGGGGCAGTATACAAGTGCAATAAATAAAATAAAGAAATAAAACGTTGAGAGTTACTGAGTTTGAGTTATTTGCATCAAGGATTGCCAACATGGTGCCCATGGTCACACATGCTCAGAGGCCTTCCCTTGCAGCCACAGTAACCTTTCCCCTTCCCCTCCCTCCCACTGAAATTAGGCTTGAAAGCAGCATTCACTGTTGTAGCCAACTGAATGAACTGCAGTGTGTGCTCAGGTTGCAGTGTGCTCATGACAATTACTCCAGTTTGCAAATGTGCCCACAGCCCCCCCAACATTTGCAACATCTAATGTACATCAACAAGGCATTGCAGTTCAGAAGACAGCTACTTACTTTCTGTGCAGCTTTTGCATCCACACAATACAATTTAAGCAAATCTAGCAACAACAACAATTAATTCGTCACCTGCGTATACCTTACTCTTCATTATAAATGGTCAGATTATCTGCAGGTACCCAGCATATCTATATGTTTTCATCCTACACATCCTTGTTTTAAGGATCTTAAAACACAACCACAGAAGATAGCGGAGCATGCTCAGCATTTCGAGTGCAAAACAGACTCAAGAAGCAGTGCAATTAAACAGAAAATCCTCAGATTTTCTCTTTGTTCCATTTGTCAAGTTGAAACTAATGACAACTTGAATTGGAGCAGAACATTCCAGCAGTAAGCTTCAATGGGGCATTAACTCCTACGCAGTTTCAAATCTGTTATATGTTGTCACATTGCCAGTAGAGCTCAGCGAGTCTTCACTTAGAAGGAAGACAGGTCTAAGAAAGCTCCTGCAAAATTAATTGTGATAAGACTGGCAAGGGGGGTACTTCTCCAAGTAAAATGGTTTGAAGCATTAATGATCCTGTTGCTACAATGAAAAGCATTGATCTTTAAAAAATATAGCACTGTTCAGAAGCTGAAATACTGTTTACCAAGATTTTTTTTTTTTTTTTAGAAAAATGACATTTTATTTGAGAAAAAAAATGCAATATACCCAACATGTGGTAAATAGCAATCTACTCACAGAAGGTGGAATGTTAGTTTGATGTGGAAAGGAGGAGGCAGCTTTTGCATCTCTGAACTCCGTTGTTTTGTTTCATGAAATAGCTCCACACATTTCCAATAGAGCCGCTGCTTCAGTCAAGAGACAGATGTTCTAGCACTTTGGAAACTAATTGAAATTTCGTATGCAACAGCCTTCTTCAGAGGCAAAACTCATGCCAATGGCTGTTGTATGTGTCACAATAAGCTGGTCAGTCTCTAAGGTGGAAGAGCATTCTGTCTTCTTGCTCACACTGGCCACCTCCATTAGTCAAGAGACACAAGTATAGTCAATTATTTTTCTAAATACTGTATCCTATATAGATATATGTCCTCAGTAAAACCTATAGCTGAAACAAGAACCAATAGTTTGGGCATCTTCTCCACTAGCAATTCCAAATTCTCCCATAAAATGTACATAAGATTACATTAGGTGGGAGCCAACTACAACCGGTCGATGCACAAAGTTATTTTTTTTATAAAAAATCTTCCATGAGCACTGCCATAGAAAGGATAGAGAGTAGGGAGTCACAACTATTGAAATAGCCAGTTGCTTACTCCTTAAGAATAGTTTTGATGCTGTCTTGGTTAATCATTTGTTGGCCATCTAACCTACAGTACCACATGAAGCTGGAGCAGAACACCCCAAAATCAACAACACTGAGAGGAATATTCTCTGAGCTCTCAGACCATCCCAGCCTAGGGCTAGTAAAAAGCATTTGATACAGAGAAGAGAACATAGGATTGAGAGCCAATAACACTGCATGCTATTTATTCCTGGAAGTTACAGGTTGAATCCAGACTTAATCATGCTTAGAGTAGACAGACTGAAATCAGCGTGACTTAAGTTGATCTTGAGTAATAGATTTGGTCTCCTCTAAGATTAATTCTGGATCTATATGATAAATGGCTCCCCAAAACAGTGAACGTACTTCATTATGAATATCAATGTATCACATTAATTTCTTCTGCGAGTAGACATGTATACTTCTATGTACAAGTTCTAGTATACTCAGAAGTATTCAACTGAATTTACTTTCAGGTAAGTGTGAATAGCACTACAGCCTTAATATGCATGTTCAATACTTGTTTAAGAAACCATAGCTTTAGATTATATTTTTACAGCATCACATTAGATTACCTAAATGTAGACAAGATTTAGAACAAAGCTGGAAGAAAAGATCAATTGGCAGCTTTGCCTTCTTTTGCACTTATATTACACCTAATTCCTCATCAAGTCCTAAATCCCATTTTACTTTTTCAAATTCCATCAACTTTCATACCTGCTGTTATCAAATAAGCTGCGACTATGTTATGTTCAATCTGTGAAAAGGATGAATGAGGTTCATTTTCACTTTCTGTCAAGTTAGCCGATTCATTCAAAGGCATTGCAGGGGAAAGAAAACTGGGAAATATCCTCCAGAGTTATCCTGTAAAAGGCCTTTCAAAAAGCATTTATATCCCAAGCATTGGCAGGCAAATTCTTGTCCTGTAAACCTGACTATAAAAGTTCTTCACTACTGAAAAGCTCCCACTAGGATTTCCACTAAAAAGCAAAGGAATTTTACATTCCCAGCCTATGAAAAGAAAAGGGTTTAGTTTAACAAAGAACAGCACAGAGCCGTGTACACATTTGTTAACAAGATGCTTATGGTTCATAGCCTTATTACTAAAGATATTAGCACTCAGATTGGTCTCACACTTTGTACTTCAAACTTTGGTTATTATTGTTGTTCTTTTAATGTTACAAACAAGACCTGACCGCTTTTTTACTTTGTTCAGAATTCTCAAGTTCCAAGATGCACACAATAAGCAATCAAGCAAAAATGTTTGTATCTTAAAAGATGGGGCAACACTTCTCAATTTCAATCAAAATACAGTCTATCTGTAATGAGATTTTGAAGTTCCACACTGTAATTTGAAATCCCAGTTGGAAATATCTATAATGTATGTTTTGAGAAGATACTTTAAGCCAGTTAAGATTATTTGTCCACTGAATTGTCTACATCATGCTTTGCATCGAAAAGTTCCTATATCCAATTCCTAGCATCGCATCTCCAATTAGAACTGGGAAAAGACTCCCATCTGAAGCCCTGAAGAGCTACTGCTATTGACTGCCCATAATACTGAGCTAGCTGGACCATTGTCCTATATTCAGTAATAGGCTAAAAAAAACCCTTGCAGTTTAAGAACATACCTATAGCCAACAGATATCTCTATCAAACTTGTGTTTCAAACTGGAGGTTATGTTCTATTTCTATTCTGGGTGCATTATTTATTTTATTTATTTATTTATTGCATTTATATACCACCTCATAGCCGAAGCTCTCTGAGTCGTTTACAACAATTAAGAACATTAAAAACAAGTATACAAATTCATTAATAGGCAAAAAACCTTGCGGTTTAAGAACATACCTATAGCCAACAGATATTTCTATCTATCTTTAAAAAGCAGGGAAATTGGGCAGCTACAGTGAATGCAGCAGGAGAGCAGGAGACCTGACCTCCTCTCTGAGATATTGTACTGCTCTACAGATTGCATTGGGCTCCTGCTGGGAGGAAAGCCGGGATATAAATAAAATAATAAATAACTAAAAACAAATGTGTCAAAATGCAAACACAATTTGGGTTGGCCTTTCACAGTCCAATCCACTTGCTGTGTAGCTTGGAAGAATTTGGTAACATGTGCCTCTGAGCATATGGTGAGTGGTGGCAACACCTGCCATCTCCAAAGATGGAGAATTATATTTTTGTATGTTTGTTGGTGTTCTTCTTACTTTGCTTCTTTCCTGTTACTAATGTTTCTCCAGAGAATCTAATCTAGAAATTCTTTGCCAAATTTTTTGCAAGAGTGAAGGGATAGGAGGGAGGAGGAGGGAGGGTGGGTTTGATCATTTGCATACTTTTTGAGTTTAGTGGGATTTATTTCTGTGCAATCATGTTTGAAAATGAAAATGGACTGCCTTCAAGTCAATCTCAATTTATGGCAACCCTATGAATAGGGTTTTCATGGTAAACAGTATTCAGAGATGGTTTTACCATTGCCTTCCTCTGAGGCTGAGAGGCAGTGACTGGCCCAAGGTCACCCAGTGAGCTTCATGGCTATGTGGGGATTCAAACCCTGGTCTCCCCGGTCATAGTCGTAGTCCAACACTGACCCAGGGCAGGGAGGGTAGGGGGAGGGGATTGGGTGCATGGGCACTGGGCAGAGGGGAAGCCCCTTTTCTTTCCAAAAGGAAAACACTGTGAACAATATCATTGCTTTTCAGTGTTTCCCCCACCTTTTTATTCTACAGCAGGCACATGTAGCCTCCCACCCAAATTTAAACCAAAGCTGTCCCCGGCCACATCTACACCAGGCCTTTATTTCACTTTGGACAGTCATGGCTTCTCTCAAAGAATCCTGGGAAATGTAGTTAGTGAAGGGTGCTCAGAGCTGCTAGGAGATGCCCTGTTCTCCTCACAGACCTTCAGTCAGATTGGCTGTTAAACCGGTCTGGGCACTGGAGCTCTGTCAGTGGAATAGGAGTCTCCTCTCAGCACCCTTCACAAACTACATTTCCCAGGATTCTTTGAGGGAAGCCATGACTGTCTCAAGTGAAATCAAAGTCTGGTGTGGGTATGGCCCCCTGATTAGCTAAGCCAAGCAGCTGTGAGTCTGGCTTTTAGAACACTGACAGTTGGTTCTTACTGAGCATGCCTGACACTATCATTCAGTTCAATGCAAAATTTATTAATTAAAAATCAGCCAGGCATTTTTTAACTTTTAAACTGCAGAAGATGAAGGTCAGAGTATGGGGCAAGGTCAGTAATAGGATTACAGGTACTCTGTGAACATGGCTGATTTTTAATGAATTTCAACAGATTATGAAAACTCTGACAGAAAAAAGTCCAAAAGGGCTCTGGGTTTTTTTCCCTCTTTTTAGACTTTGAACTCTCTATTCTCTCCGACTGTTTTGTGTATTACCATGAAAATTGAGAGGGTTGTTAAGCAAGCGTTTCTGAGTTCAGGACTATGAGTTTTGTAAGGTTTTGTTTTGAAATGAGCTTATGGGAAGCAGCAGAATGGCATGGGGGTATTTTCAATTTAACATTGCGGAATGTGAAAAATCCAAGCTGGCTATAGCATACAGCCACTCTCGTGGCTGTATAATTTAAACCATACCAAATTAAAACCCACAAAAAATGATGGGCAAATTAAAACACATGCTATTCAAATCCTGTTAAACAGTTAACAGTTGAATCTAAAACTGCAGTTTGATTTAAAATCAGACTGATTACGGTATGATGCTACTTAAGCAATGAATCTAGCTGTTGGAAAAAACAAACTTGGCCTGACCAAGATGTATGTGTTCAGCCTGCTATGCTTAAACTATTCCACTTCAGGAAAGGTGGGCATGGTCAATTAAAAATATAGAGCATACCTAGAAATTTGCTGGGATGTATTTTACCTCCCACTGTTTTATCTTGTACAAACTGAAGACACTCCTCATGTCCATTGGAAACTATTCTGCAGAATAGTCAGTGCTATTATTCCACAAATGTTTTTGGAGGGTTTTTTTTTTGGTATAAATTATGCAAAGTGTTGCTGTACTTCACATATTCACAGAAACAGAAGCAAAAGTAAATGATTTAGTATAGGAAACGTCACTAAAATTGCAAAGTAAATCAAACATATTTAAAGTGACTATCTGAACTATATCAATTGTCTTAATATTGTTGCTTCCTCCCTGCTAAAACAAGATCAGCACAGCACGTCGTTTTTCTTTCAGCTGATTGCAGCTGTTGCCACCACTCACCATCTGCTCAGAGGCACATCCAAACTACACAGGAAGTGGATTGGACTGTGAAACACCAACCCAAATTGTGTTTGCATTTTGACAAATTTGTAGGGCAGTACAGTATCTCTGGGAGGAGGTCAGGTCTCCTGCTCCCTTGGTGCATTCACTATAGCCGCCCAATTTCCCTGCAATTTCAAGTTGATAGAAATATATGTTGGCTATAGGTATGTTCTTAAACTGGAAGGGGGTTTTGCCTATTAGTGAATTTCTCTGCTTTTTCATCCGGGACGTAAGAAATGGGATCCTGTGTCCACTAATTTCAGTAGATTTTCTCCGAGTATGACTAGCATTAGATACAAACCTACTCTTTCAAGCAAGCTTTAAAATTAATACTTCTGAAAGTATGTGATTGTTTTACATTTTTAATTGTTTTTGGACCTTTAGAAAGTGTTTTTACTTTAATTGTTTTATCACTTTCATGTTTGCTGCTCCAGCCTCCTTTGGGAGGAAGGAAGCGGGGAAGAATGCACATTTAATAAGTAAAATAAAAGCCATCTAAGTCAGTGGCCATCTCTATGTCTTGTAGCAACTGATCCTGTAAATGATAGTGGAAATCATATGGGAAAACCCACATTCAAATCCTTCCTCTGAGATGAAGTTCAGTGGGAGGTTACATACACCATCACTTCTCAGCTCAACTTACCCACCAGATTGGTGCAAATCTAAAATATCACTACAATCACTTTGCTGGGAAGACATACGGATAAAAACCAGAGAGAGGGAGAGAGGGCCAACCCAAGACATTTTGTGGCCCCTGCCCTCTTCATCCCAATCAAGGTGTGCAGTACCCCATAAACACCTCTGCCCCTTCCTGACAATAAAAACAGAATACTAAATTTAAGCAAGTTGCTGACCTTTTTATGATTTTCAAGATCAGCTGTCTCAAGGTGACCATCTCCCTCTACCTGACAGCTGGGCAAGCTCTGCCTTTATGAATTATTGCAATGGAGGTGTGAACTATTGCCAGGGGTGTCAGAAGCTCTTTCCTCTAGGTCCAGCTTGTACATATGTGGTCAAAGTCCAAGAGTCCAGAGAGTGAAACACTGCCTGCTCTAAGCCACTTTCCTTTCGTTAATTCATTATTCTTATAGTTTAAAAGAAGAATTTGGTTTAAAATTGAGATTCAGCAGGTACAGCATGGAGCGATCCACTTTTTTCTCATATATACTGGCTCTGTCTATTCTGCAGAGCATCCCTTAACATTAGAGACAGACATCTCTGCTCTGCACTCTGGTACACATTGTAGAAACCCAAATCTTGCCTTCTAATATTAAGTGACCCCTCCCCTCCACAGACTGAGAAACAAGGTTTACTGGCTGCCCATTATAACCATCTTCCGCAGTGATAGCCTTGCAAATTAAAGACACATCAGTATAACATTTCAGTGCTGTTCATAATAAAATCTCCTAAATAAATCTAGATTACAAGACATGAGGTACTGACACTTATTTCTAGGAATGCCATCCCATCATTCAAGGGACAGCATTTGAATCAAGACAAACACACACATACTCTTCACCAGCCAATATCACGACACTAGCTGCCTTTGCACATCATGGTAAGCAATATCCTTATTTATGACATTTATGTACCACCTTTCTGCCAAGGTGGTTTACCATGTTAAAATTCTAAAACTTAAGTGATATAAAATGCAGAGTGACAAGAGACCTCTCACACAGACCAGGACCCAATGGAACAAGTTCCCTGTCCAGGACCTCCTTGCTGCTGCTTCCTTCTCTCCAATCCAACAGGTCAACTTCTGGCTGAGGATCTCTTTTATTTTCTTTTTCTGAAGAGTTTTGGTCAAAAAGTTGGATTAGAAAATAGATGATGGTTTGCCAAGCATGAGTGAAATCATGCAAGCTTCTTCCCTCCCTGTTTGTGCCAAGAGAAAACAAGCCACGACCCCTGGCTTAGTGTTGTGTCCATACCAGAGATCATGGTTTGTTTCATCCCTGAAAAACCACAATCAGTAAGCCAAAAACAAACAAACAGATCATGGTTTGTTGGGAATGAAGGAGCCATGGTCGCTGGTTCAGACGCAACACTAAGCCAGGGATCATGGCTTGCTTCCTCCCAGCATAAGCAGGAAGAAGTGAAAGAGCCCTCTTCGTGGGTTCACAGAAAACCATTAACAACGGTTTACTGTGATGTGTGAACGGGGGCAATTACTTTAGCACAAAGGGCCTAACAAGTGTACTTTTAATCTGAAACCCACATTATTGCTATTTTTTTAAAAAAAGGACTTTCGTCATTTATATTATTCATTAGACAGTTAAATGTTACTGTGAAATGTAACTGTGAAATCATATTCAAGCTGTGTTGATACAGTTTTCTATGGATCCATCAAGCACTATTTTAAGACTGACAAAAAACAAAATACAAGACTTAAAAAACCTTTCTTTTTTTCTTTTTACAAAAAACTAGATCTGTACATGGCCTGGCAACCTTTTTAATTATTGTTTACAGGTTCACTGGTTTCCCAACTTCAATATGAGGTTTTGACTTTTTTAAAAATAGCTCATTTTAAAAGAGTTTAAAATAACATTCCATTTCATGTCAGGACCACAATATGTCCAAGCAGATTTCAAGACAAATATCGATCTTCTTAAACTGTCCCATCTTAGTAGAAACGAATTGAGGAACGAATGTGCTAGTATTTCAGTCCCTGAGACAATCATATATAAGAAGTCCAGTTTATAGCATTCGAGTTCATAAAACATCTCCCATATTCTAAAGATGAAGCCATAGACTTGGAATTTCCCAGAGCTTCACTTATCGTCCTCTGCCTAATTTGAAAGAAAAACACAAATTAGATCATTCAAAAACATGCAAAAAGTTTTTATAATAAGCAGGTGGTTGCAGCAGTGCCTGCAATCTCAGAGATGTTTGCATTTATGATTTTAACATTCCATTGAAACTCTATAGAAAACACTCAACAACACACTGGTAGAAGTTGGGTTGGGTATTCTACGCAAGCCAGCTCCAGATATGAGGACCTCCCAGAAACGTGTCATCCAGTGGACCTCCCAAATGTACCCTATCATTACCACAAACACTTGTACAGGTTTACTAGCAGTGGTGGTAACAACATTGCTGTGATCTACAACAAGCACTTGAGAGACTCCTGCCATTTTGCTATTATGATGTCCCAAGGTAGCATCATTCTCGAGACATTATGGGAACATCAAAATGAACACCTTCCTAAACATCACTTAACCACTACTGTCTGACAATCTCAGTTAGAAGAATATAGTTAGGTCGAAATGCCTAATCCAAGCACTCCTGGGACCTCTGCAGTGGGATAGTAGATAGTACTGATGGCCTTGACTCTACTGCTGTAGTTTTTTAACCTTTTACCATCACAAAACCCAGCCCACACTGAGTGGTCTCCAAAGGACTCCCTGGGTGCTTACTATGGAGTCGCTATATGTTGTACAGGAGTTTAGAGTGCAACAAGACACACATTCATCCCCAAGGCACTATGCCAGGCCCTTAGAGCATCACCACTATCCTGCATAAATTGAATGTGCATCACAGAATGCACCCAACATTCTCCTGTGGTTGTACATTGAAGGGGGAAATTGGTACTTGCAAACAAGTTATCTATTAGGGAAGTTTATTTTAAATTACCAATAAGGAACACCTGATAAATTTCCAAGAACCCCTAAACTTCCTGGAACACTTTGAAAACCATTACTTAAGCCATGTTAAGAGAAAAATATCTGAATGTTCCATAGACATATCACTAAAGATACCTGTTACCATAAGCACAGCACTGTGGGTAATTAAGTGTATAGTGTTGCCAACTAGAATAAATACATACAAATACACTTACCTCTAAATCCTCGGCCACCACCACCTCCACCTCGTCCTCCTCTGAACCCTCCACCACCTCTGCCACCCCTGAAACCACCTGGAAAATAAAAGCAATATAATGTTTGAAACCATACAGAAAAATATATGTTTTCAGGAGCATCTCGCTTCGAGATCTAGATTTTAAAGCTTCCTCGGAAAAAAAACTATTGCCTTACAGTATGCATCCAGACACATTACAAGAAAAAAAAGACTACCTACCTCCACCTCTGCCAAATCCTCCTCTGCCACCTCCTCTTCCTCCACGGCCTCCTCTACCACCCCTAGGAGGTCCTTTCTCACCTGGAGGCCTTGGCAAAAACCTCTGCAGAGGGAGCAATTTTGCTGGATCAATATAAAACTGGAGAAAAAAAAGCTGATGTTAGGCTTTGTCAAACACATCCCTTTCTTATATTCACATACAACCTAAAAGTTTATGTATTTATTTCATTTATATCCCACCTTTCCTCCAAGGTGCTCAATATAGCCCATGTGGCTCTCCCCCTCTTCATATTGTCCTCACAACAACCCTGTGATGTAGGTTAGGCAAAGAGTTGGTGGCTGGCCGAAGGCCACACAGTGAGCTTCATGGCCAAGAGGGGATTTGAATTCTATTCTCCTAGGTCCTAGCTCGGCAGTCTAACCGCTACGCTACACTGGCTCTCCTACATTATAATGGCTTGTTTACAATAAAGAAACTTACTTTACATTTAATAGCTAATATTAGCACTAAGTGCTAGTTTCCCTAAGTGTTATTGTTTTCTTAATCCAATTAAACAGTCAGCACCAAGTCCCATTGAAAGAAATGCAACAAGCTGTTTTCACTGAGACATGCAGTACCATTCTAAAAGAATTAACTCAGAAATTAGACCCAATGAATTCAATGCTCTGCAATGCTACAATTCATTTTGTGCTGGGCTGGGAGGGGGGAGGTTAGGTAGGCCAGAGATACCCCTCCACCCAACCTCTGACTGGCCACTACCAGAGGGGGGATCACAAGCATCAAACCATCGATGATTCACTCCCCCTTCCGTCCACCAAACATTCAGGCACACAGGAGTGCTGCTGGCAGGATGCCCATTGGCAATAGCCAGCAAAAGGCCTCAAAACGTTGGATCTGAAGCCAGTCTCAAAACCTAAGCCTGATCGCTGAACCAGCTGAATCCAGGAAAGAAAATACAGTGAGTGTTGTCTCAATGTACCCAGTCACTTAGCAGTAAGAATACTCAATGGCTTGGATGAAGAATAGCCATGAGATGAACTTGCTCACAGGATTTTTTCCCATTCCTCCTTCCCCTAAAAAGCTGTTCTGGATACCAACTCTGAAACAGTGAAGGGTATGGTACAAGGGGGCTGCAGCTGGGTGGGGAACATTGGCAGAAATCAACATCCCTTCCTCCAGCAGGAGCCTCTTCGGGATCTCTGTCCTGTTCCTTGACAGAAGGAGCCCTCCCATTCAAGGAAGGGGCATTCTGGATCTAACCCGGTTAAATTAATAAACCCAACACTGGGTCTATGCTATAATTTTACAAATGGCAGACATACACACTCTTAATAAATACCATTTAAATACCATTCATACTTATTGCATATGCTTCTAAAAAGTCATTATTAGGCAAGCTTAAATTACACCCCATGGTATACATGCCCTTTATCAAAGTTCAGAATTATGAAAAACTTTGTTAGTGAATGCTTTGCAGGTAGAGTTGCATATTATATTCATTGAACATAAATAGGTACTTACCTTTTGTAACTTTTTGAAGGAAGATGCTTTCATGTTTTCTGACAGTTTGACTGAAAAATACTGTTTGACTTGATTAAGAAAGATTATATTGAGTGATGTGTAATTCTTCTCACAAGCATACTAATAGTTACCTCTTAAGGAACATTTCGGTCATATTATTGCCTTTTTCGAATTTCAGTCATGATCAACTTTGTGGACTGCTCCCATTTCTTTCAAGATCTGAAAAGATGTAGCTACCAAACCTTAAAATGTAGCAGAGACAATCGCTGCCATGAGTATACATGAGTACAGTCTGCATCTGTGTTGGAATTGCTTTTTAATATGTTTTTAAACCTTTTTTAAGAAAACAGTATGTTTTTAACCTTTTTTTAAAAGATGTCTTTGAAGCTTTTAAAAATGTTTTTAAAGATGTTTTAATGTATTTTAAAGTCTGTTTTTATGAGGTTTTAAAGTGTTTTTAGTGCTTTTGTTTGCTGCCCTGGGCTCCTGCTGGGAGGAAGGGCGGGATATAAATCAAATAATAAATAAAATAAATACACTTCCCTTTTAGAAGCATTCAGTGCAACATGATAGTCACAGTTGAGAAATACTGACTCAGACATAAAGCTTACTCCTAACCCACATGGCTTCGATTTTAATTTAGTAATTACGTACCAATAGGGAGAAACACATCTTATCTAATCCCTAGATATTTTAAAAATCCAATCAGAAACATTCAGTTTCTTTAGATAGATCATTAAAACTGATCAGCTCCAGTGAAAAAGCTGTCAGACCATAGTCAAGACAATGGCAGTGAGCTCTCTTTTCCATCACCAGTATGAGGTTCCCAAGAAAGTCTAGCAAAGCTTTAATTCACCAGTAAAAATCTCCGGTGCAATAAGCATGAAGAATTCCTGCAGGATAAACAGCCAAAAGCATAGAAAAACTGAGATATCACTGGGCAAACAAAACACACTACCAATTTCCTGAATCAACTTAAACACTGATTCAAACAAAATGAGCATTTTTTTTTAAAAAAAGAAGTCAACGTAAGATTTTATGCTTCAAATATTTGCTTTACAACTCTTCCTATTCTCCCAAAAACAAAAACACAGCTTTGGCTGTTGCAGCTCCGAGCACAAAGCAGAATTAACTTGCTAATTGTCATGCTAAACCAGGCCCCTCCCTGCTGACATGTAAAATCATCAGCCCCATGTATCAGTACATCACCAATGGTAGTCAAGCATTAGCCATAGGCTTGAACCAAACAAGGTTCTGGAGTGCATGGTCACAGACCAGATCCAGGCTCTCTTGGATGAAACCGATTCTCTAGATCCATTTCAATCGGCGTTCAAATCTGGGTTTGGCACAGAAACTGCCTTGGTCACCCTGTATGATGACCTATGTCAGGAGAGAGATGGGGGAGTGTGTCCCTATTAATCCTCCTTGATTTCTCAATGGCTTTTGATACCATCGGCCATGGTATTGTCCTGGAGCAGCTGTCCGAGTTGGGTGTGGATGGCACTGCTTGGTTCCAGTCCTACATGAATGGTTGCTCTCAGAGGATGATGCTTGGGGGATATCGTTAGGCTCCGTGGAGCCTCCAGTGTAGGGTTCCGCAGGGTTCGATTTTATCTCCCATGGTATTTAACATCTACATGAAACCACTGAGTGGGGTCATCCAGAGATTTGGAGTAAGTTGTCAGCAATATGCTGATGACACACAACTCTCTCTCTCCTTTATATCTCCAGGTGTGGCAGTAGACGTGCTAGACCGATGTCTTGCCTCAGTATGGACTGGATGAGAGCCAATGAAACTGAAGCTGAATCCAGACAAGACTGAGGCACTGTTAGCGGGTGGTTCCCTAGACTGGATGAAGGGGTTGTGGCCCGCTCTTGATGGGGCTACATTCCCTCTGAAGGAGCAGGTACGTAGCTTGGGAATGCCTCTGGATCCACTACTGTCGCTTGAGGCTCAAATGGCCTCAGCGGCAAGGAGTGCTTCTATCAGCTTCAGCAGGTGTTTTAGCTACGACCTATGTGGACAGGGACAACCTTTTGTCTATGCTCTGGTAACCTCTAGGTAACATTACTGCAGTGCATTGTATTTGGGGCTACCTCTGAAGACAGTTCAGAAACTGCAATTGGTGCAGAATTCAGCAGCCAGACTACTCATCAGGACAAGACTGTTTGAGCACATAACACCAATTCTGGTGCAACTGTACCGGTTACCAATTAGTTTCTGGGCTCAATTCAAAGTAGTTGCTTTTACCTATAAAGCCTTATACAGCTCAGGACCCCAATACCTCAAAGACTGCCTCTCCCTATACATATCAACCCAGACTCCGCACTCAGCGTCAGAGACCCTTCTTCATTTGCCCCCTCCAAAGGAGGTTCAGAGAGTGGCAACATGAGAATGGGCCTTCTTAGTGGTGGCCCCCCACTTGTGGAACACTCTCCCAGGGAGATACACCTAGGGCCATCATTATCCACCTTTAGGAGCCAGGCAATAACATTTCTCTTCTCCTAGACATTTGATTTTTAACTTTGGAATCCGTTGGCAGGGCTTCTGTCATGTAGCCTTCCTAAGAAGGGTTGCTCCACCATCTTATTTACTGTTAATGGGACCATCATCACTAACACCAAATACTGCTATCTACATCCCTACTTGAACATTAACCTTTGTCTTCCCACATGCACACAATGTGAAACCAAATGAGAATCCCAAGAATCTACCACCATCTTTCTGGTTGTCTAAATAAACAGGTAGACCAGTTTTAGAAATAAGCTTGCAAAAGTTATGCCTGCAAAAAAAATTTACTAGCCTTCTTTTTCCTCGCAGAAAGAGCTGCAGACAGAGCACTCCATCCCTCTGATAGCCCTTTGTATGAATAAGGAACAGGCTAGCAAAAAACCCTGCAGGATTGATTTCAACGCTGGTGCAAAGAAAGAGGCTTTCCTCCCTCCATGCCCAGTACAGAAATGGAAAGGGCTGCCAAAGGGAGGGAGGAAACACTACTTCTCTCCTTTGGAAGCCCATTTGCTTCCATATAATTACTTGTTGCCTATGGAAACCAGGAAAATGGTTAAAAAACAAGGCTCAGGTTAAGAGTCCACACTATTAGCCATCCAGCAGTTTCCATCAGGAGGACAGACCTAGTGGAATTTGGTCCCAGAATATGGACCACTAGAAAATTAAGTAGAAAATATTGTTAGTAATTTCACCTTCAGGAAACATTGAAAAGTACACTTCTAAAGGATACGAAGTCTCTGAGCTGCCCGAAGATTTCATCCACTTTCCCAATCTGTTCTTTATTTTCTAAATAGACAGGTGCATTGAAATAAGGTACTTTGCTCTCCTGAGTTACACATTTGCAAACAATGTCATCTTCACAAGGGTGCATAAACTCTCCCAGGACTGTAAATGAGAAAAATGTATTGAGATCAAAATCAGGATCTAAACATTTTATTTCATTTCCATTAGAAATGCCTGTAACTTACTGACTACACTTTCTGGGGGTCCTTGGTCATATCCGCCTCTGTTGAAGCCTCCTCGTCCACCACCTCCACGGCCAAATCCACCTCTTCCACCACCCCGTCCACCTCTATTGAAGCCACCACCGCCCCGGTTGAAGCCACCACCGCCACGATTGAAGCCACCACCGCCACGATTGCCACCGCCGCCACGATTGCCACCGCCGCCACGATTGCCACCACCTCGTCCTCGAAATGACATGCCTTCGTTCTGTTCAATAGAGAAAGAATCCATGAAAATCAAGAGCACTTCTAGCAACCTCTGTAGAGCTTGGATCACTCCATGGAGTATTGGATGCATTAACTGCACGATGGATTAAAGTGTAATACTTTATGAAGTGGACTAGTACAGTTCCTTTATTCTTTTCAAACATTCAGTTACCTTTAAGGAATAAAATCTAAAAAAAAAAATAGGTTATCATACAGTTACTTAATCCCCATAAAATTCCTCTGGCAAGCGACTTTTGTAAAATCTATTCTTTTCACTTTATCATCCTGCACTGACAATTCAGAAGATAGACAAGCAGACAACAAGAAGCAAGGAAAGAAATAATGCTCCCTACATTTCAGATCAATTATACCACACAACTTGTTTTACTCCAACAGCAAAATGTGACATTAAAAAATGCTGTTCAAGCAGTGAAACAAAACCTTAGTCCAGACCATAATCACTTAAATGTATTGTTTGGTATGTAAGAATGAAACAAAACCTTATCTTAATACTCAGAACATCACAGGCATTACATCAGTGTTTTGGAAATCTTGAATGGAATAGCACATGTAGCTGTTTCAAAGAAGGAGGAGAAAGAGGAACAGTTATTTCTTCCCCCACCGCTATCTCCCTGCAGGATTTCCAACTTCAAACATTACACTGAACTGACACGGAAGTTATTTGCTGAAGTTAGCATCCAATGACTTAAATTGGGCTCATTAAGTATGCTTTCAGTGAGCAAGGAAGAAAGCATTCATGTTGCAGACAGTGGCATTAGCAATTTAATATTTTATCCTGCCCTTTTCTGACTGACAAGAGGCCTCCAAGGCAACTAATAGCAAGCACACATTGATACATAATTATTTCATGTTGAAGGCTCTAGTCTAGAGTGACAATGACATAAAAAGTCTACTTTCCAAACCTTAGATCTGCCTTCCCCAAACCGGTGCCCTCCAGATGTTTTGGACTAAAATTCTCATTAGCCCAAGCTAACACAGCCAATGGTGAACATCTGGAGATCACTACACTGAGGAAGGCTGCTTTAAACACTACTTTTGCTGCTACAACTGCTGGTTTTTTAAGATTTCATGATGAGTAAAGAGAACTGCACCCCCAACTGTACCACCTAGTAAACAATACCATGTAGCACTAGATGTTTTTGTCTCGAGGAAGGAGGGCCCCTCCACAACCAGGCAGTTGGTCTGTCTGCTCCTGACTCTTTCTGGTGGGAAGATGAACACTCTGGCATGACAACAACACAAGATGTCTATACTGTACTGTACTTCAAACTTTTGATGCTAATACATCTCTAAATTCACTGTGTTCTACCATCCTGTTTCTCAACACACACAGTAATGGTGTCTAGCCCTGGAAAATTCAGCAAGTGAGCCAAATCTCGTGCTTCCAGCATTTGAGTAGAAGAATGAACTCTTTTTAAAACTGCAGTACTTCAGAAGCATGAAAAACCAGCCTCCCACATAAACTCTCAGCATGACATATAGTAATGAGGGCCATACCAAAAGCCAGCACACAAGGAGAAAAAAAGTATTAACATGCCAATTCACACCAGACATTTATTTCACTATTATTCCACTTTCAACAGTTATGGCTTCCCCTAAAGGGTTCTGGGAAAGGTAGTTTGCTAAGGGTGCTGACAGCTGTTAGGAGACTCCTGTTCTCACACAGCTACAACTGTCAGAGTGGTTTAACAATCAATCCCTCTTCCCAAAGAACTCTGGAAATTGTAGTTCTGGGAGAGGAATAAGGGCCTCCTAACTCAGCACCTTTCATAAACTACACTTCCCAGGATTCTTTGGGGGACCCCATGACTGTTTAAAGTGGAATAAATGCCTGGTGGGAATGTGGTCAATAGGATGCACACCGACTTACGAGTCTCACTGAATTTCATGGGAGTTATTCACAAGTAAGTGTGTTTAGGATTCGAACAAAAGACTAATATATTTTTCTGAGTAAAGCACACACACCGCCCTGATTCGTACACAGTTAGAAAGAAGGAAGAAAACCAGAGGCGCCCGGACTCAAAAGCAAGCCCCCCAACCTCGTGCTAAAGAAGCACAGGGAGGCTGCAACAACCCTCACACACACACCCTTTTCCAGCTGACGACACCTCAAGCCGGCAGCAACCCTCACAACTTAGCTCTCCCACCTAACACCGCTCTTCTTTCCCACGTGGCAGCCCCTCTTCCTCAAACGATTCACGAGCCGGCCACTTCTGATGCCCTCAAACAAGCAGCGCTTCCGAGTCTGGCGGCGGCCCAACCAATCCCAAGCCTGCCGTAAAACACGCGGCCGAGTGATCTCCGCGCTTCCGCTTTACGACAATTGGAAACGGAGGCTTTAACCATAGAGATGCTGTTTGTGCAAGTATATGGCTTTAACTGTCAGAGAAATAGGAAAAGATCCCTAGTAATGTAGAGGATGGATTTCCAGTATTAAAGCCACCGTTGGGTGTAATTTATCTCGTGGAATATTATCTCATGGAATTATTATTATTATTATTATTATTATTATTATTATTATTATTAACGTTATATCTCGACCTTCGAATGTATGTGTATACACAAACAGGGAGATTATAAGCTATATTTAACAGAGTTCAGATGCGCCAGGGAGAGGAAGTCGAAACTTGTAATAAACAGTCTGTTTTCATCATTCGCTAATTTCCATATATCGGTTGTTGTTGTTTTTGCTTTTTATTTCCAACTTAGATCTATCTCTACCAACTAATTAATTCACCTGATGACAGTTTATTGCTCATTAAACTGCACCCATAATGATTTATTGTAACTGATGAATTATTTTTGTTTTGTTGTCATGTGTGGATATTTTGTTAATATGATAGAATCATAGAATAGTAGAGTTGGAAGGGGCCTATAAGGCCATCAAGTCCAACCCCCTGCTCAATGCAGGAATCCAAATCAAAGCATTCCCGACAGATGGCTGTCCAGCTGCCTCTTGAATGCCTCCAGCGACGGAGAGACGACAACCTCTCTAGGTAATTGGTTCCATTGTTGTATGGCTCTAACAGTTAGGAAGTATTTCCGGATGTCCAGTCGAAATCTGGCTTTCTGCAACTTGAGCCCATTATTCCGTGTCCTGCACTCTGGGACGATCGAGAAGAGATCCCGGTCCTCCTCTGTGTGGCAACTCTGTGATATATGAAGTGGATCCTTGTATTTTGCCAATTGTTTATTTTTAGTTACAGTTTAAATTATTACAGGATGACAGCAGGGGGGGTTGTATATTTTGTCATTTCTATGGTTGTAAACCACCTTGAGTGCAGTAATGTAGAAAGGCAGTGTACAAATTAAAGATGAAATGAAATGGCGGGGAAATTGTGTTGCTGCAACAGATCAATACTACCCCTCTGAAAATGTGTTTGACACTGGGATTTCCTGGTTGCTGTGCCAATCATTAGAGGGGGAAGGGCCACAGCTCAGTGGTAGAACATCTGCTTTGTGTGCAGAAGGTCCCTGGTTCAGTCCCCAGGGAGGCCTGGGAAAGTCCCCTGTCTGAAACCCTGGGGACCTGCTGCCAGTCAGTGTCGACAATAATGAGCTAGACCAATGGTCTGACTCAGTAAAAGGTAGCTTATGTTCCTAGAGGAGTAAAAAATAAATAAAAAGAGTGTCAGCTATAGAGAACAATGAACAAATCCAGGACTTTGGCTTTGCTGTGATTTGTCGGCAGCTTTTTTGTCACATGCATACTTCTCCCCAATCTCTCCCCAGGAGTTCATGTTCTTTCAACTTCATATCAAAGATCTTAAGGGGAGTGGTATGATTTTGAAAAATAAAATTGCTCTCTCTGTGCTTCCTGAGCTATGAGGGGTCTTACACAGTGTTCAATATTATTTCCCCAATAGTACAGACTGAGTGTATTGAAAGAGAAAAGCTTTATACAAATATTGTAGGTTGAGCACAGTCCAGAGTTATTTTGCCATGCTGTGAGAGGAAGGTTGAGAGATAAAGGGGGCTGACAAGTCCTACATGTTAGCCTACTTTTATCCCTATATCACAGATTTGGGTAGGGCGATGTTACTACAACCACCATGTTTCATGATCTCCACATTTCAAGGGGAAAATCTAACACTAGTTACTTTTAGAGAGCTAGTGTGGCATAGTGGTTAGAGTGTTGAACTATGACCTGGGAGACCAGGGTTCGAATCCCCACACAGCCATGAAGCTTACTGGGTGACCTTGGGCCAGTCACTGCCTCTCAGCCTCAGAGGAAGGCAATGGTAAACCACCTCTGAATACCGCTTACCATGAAAACCATATTCATAGGGTTGCCATAAGTCAGAATCGACTTGAAGGCGGTCCATTTCCATTTCAGTTACTTTTAAGAACTGTCTGGGACTTTTTTTAAAAAGTGGTGAAATGGGGCTTCATAGAACGCACCTCTACTGCAATACTACAGGATATCATCATCATCATCTTTATTGCCGGCCTTAGGCCATCGCAACATACATACATACGAAATCAAATGTTAAAATACTGAAGAACGTCTATTATGATTCACAGATAAAAATATAAAATTTATATTTATTGCAGAAATTTTTGCAGTAAGATTTTAATATAAAATCCATTCCAATGTAAGAGTGGAGGACCCCTAGAATTGCAGAATACTGTTTTTACTCACTTTTAAAATACCTATGCTACTAAAGTGGATATGTGTTTAGAAATTTAGCCCTCAGTTTTTGTGCCGCGATGGCATAGTGTGCCACCTGGTATGAGATCCAATAATCATTATCTGCTAAGAGAAAAGCAATAAACTGATCATCCATGCCGGTACCTGAGCGATTAATTAATGTATCAAGGAACTTAGTTCTAGGATGCATATATATCGGGCATTCAAATAGATAGTGAGGGAGGTCTTCCACTTTTCCAGTTCGGCAAATGCAAAGACGCTGTTCGTGCGGGAAATGTTGGTAATGGCCGGTTAGCATAGCGTGTGGCATGGTTTGAAATCTCTTTTTTTTATCATTAATTTTTATTCAAATTTTCAAAGACAAAAAACAAAACAAAACAAAAACAATTAAACAATAAAATAAAATGTTGACTTCCGATTTGTCGCAGATCAGTTATAGGTCTACAATATATAACAATCCTGTCTCTAAAATTATATTATAAAATCACTTTCCTCCAGTAGTTATCTTAATTAATCATCAAATCTCATAAACATTACTTTATTCTTTCCACAAAAAGTCAAAGAGAGGTTTCAATTCCTTGAGAGATATATCTTTCAATTTTTCTCCAAATAAACATGTCGCTTAATCCATCTGATTCAAATCTGTTAGGTCCAATAATTTCAATAGCCATTCTTCCATAATCTATATTAATTCCATCTTCCATCTTCAATAATCCTGTTAAGTCCAGTAATTTCAGTAGCCATTCTTCCATTATCAGTATCCCATAATAATCTTGTTGTCATAGCCATAGTCCAAATAAACATATCGATTAATCCATCTCGTCAAATCTGTTAGGTCCAATAATTTCCATAACCATTCTTCCATTATCAATATTAATTCCATCTTCCATCTTCAATAGTCCTGTTAAATCCAGTGGTTTCAGTATCCATTCATCCATTATCAGTATTCCATGATGATCTTGCTGTCATAGCCATAGTCATATAACAAGAGTCTGATGGGAATTTCCCCCATCACAAATATGTCCTTCCCATCAATTCTGAATATGTTGCTGAAATATTGTTGTAAAGTCACATCTCTGCTCTTCTTTTTTACAAAATGCACTGGCTCATCTCTTAAGAGTTTTTCCATTGTCACGTATTTGTAGTTAATTCCATAGATTTTTTCTATGTCAAGCCCCATCACATCATTCCAGTCAAGAAAATTATCCAAGACATTGATAACTTTATCACTAATATCGTCATTAATTTCTTCGGAGACAACATTGAATTCCAAACAGTAAACTTTATTTCTAACATCCGTAAACTCCAGATCTTTTTCCAATTCCATATTTGTTCCTGTGATGTTCCTATATTAATGTATATATGGTAAGTGTTGTTGTTTTAGAAGATACATGGTAAGTGGAGTGAAAGAGGAGGGGGAGTGAATGGGCAGTAGAATGCGAGATGATTGGCTGAGTGTTTAAAATGGCTGAATGTATAAAAGGAGGAGTGAGAGTGGAATCTGGGGGGAAGAAGAGAAAGAGTGGATTGCTTGGTGGGGTTTGAGAGAGTTGTTTGCCAGGAGAGCGTGGAGAAGGAGGGAGGTGGAGTTCGGATTAGTATTGAGTAAAACCATATGCTTATGTGCCTTAAGAAGAAATCTTGTTAATCTTGTTAGCTTTGTTATCTGTAATAAATACTTAATTTGGTTTACCAAAGGCCTGATCCTTGGCTGGGGTTTCACAGACCAGAAGGGAGGGTAAGGTAATGACCAAGGCTGAAGGGGAACTGTAACAAATGGTGGCAGCGGTGAAGAGAATAACAATACCAGTATTCAGAGTCTCTGGGAATACTAGTATTGGGACGTTACTGGTGGTTGCCTAGCAGGGGATCTGTTGAGATCTGTGCTAGAGCGGATAGGTAAACCATAAGAGAGTGCAGTCCGGACTGGTGGAGTCCCTGGTGGTGCCTAGAGACAGGCAGTAACCACGAGCAGGTAGGAACCTGACAGGGAGAGCCAGGGAAGGACGCATCACAGTTCCAGTCTCCAGGGCTTGTATCTTCCCTTTAATTTTTCTTTTCTCATCTCTAATCCCATCAAACTCCTCTCTCACAGAATCCCCTATTTCTTTAAACTCCCGCGTCATTTTGCTAAATTCAATTTTCATCTCCTGTCTACCCAGTCTCAGGGTTTGTTTCGTTATCTCAATCTCACTCATTATTTTCTGAAACATAATTTCTTCCATGGTCTCAGTCACTTCCCTGGTTGCCATTCTTAGAACCACAAAAACAAAAAATTATTTCAGCCACAATTGGGTTAATATTCCAGGCTTGCTGACATCAGTGTAGACAGTACAGCCTGCCTTATCTCTTAAATGTTCAGGAAAACAAAACAAATTTAGTTCCCAGCTTCAAACAGTTAGTGGCGTCGTGAACAAGCAGATTCGTCAAAATGAAATAGACCAAAAAAAAAAATAGTCCCAGACATATAATACTCCAAAATTCATAAATCAAATTTATTTATTTTTTCCCCTCCTTGAAATAGAAATCCCTCTTCCATTAGTATCTTTAGAATGCACCTGCAGGCCAGCTTTTTGCAATAAAAACAAAGATAAGCTTTTTTCGATTTCTTTCCTCCTTAATTTCGTGAGTAAAAGAGAAGAGTTATAACTCACCAGATGTTCTTTATAGCTGATTCATTGACAAATCTCTTTTTTGCTGCAACAATTTAAACCAAATAAAAAAAAAATAGAAAGAAGGATGCTTGCCTGTTAAGTTCCGTTTTTCTTTGAAGAAAAGATAAACGTGTCGCTTAATCAGAAAGAGCTTGATGGAAGTCCGTCCGCATTGCTGGCTGAACTTTCTCTCATAAATTAATGAAATCCAGTCCTCCCAACAAAAACAGGCTTTGTGGTTAATCTCTACGTTTCTCCCTGCCCAGGAGAAAATCTTTACCAGTCAAAAAGAACGTTCTGACTGATTTTAGAACTGAAAAAGCTTCTTCTGAGACGAGAGCTCGACTCAGAGGCAGCACAGGCTAAGCCACCCTTCCCGGAAGTCCCCGGCATGGTTTGAAATCTCAATGCTGTTAAGGCATATCGTAACTGTAGTGGGAATTGGCACGTTAAATAATTTGCCCTTTTATGATCGTGTTTAAAAAGGCGATACCATCTGGAAAATTTGGAGTTTGAGATAGTCATTCTATCTATCCACTCGCTATGTCTCACTATGTGGTCTTGGATATTAAACTTATAAAGAGCAGAAATTGAATGTGTCAGTATGTGGTAATGCGATAAGACCATCTGGAATTTTTGGATCCAATGGGGGTCTGTTAGTACCGCTTCAAGGCAGCTCCTAGCCAAGCTCCTTGAAGACGAATGTGCCAGGGTTGCCCAGTAACGTAGTAAAAATACATGTATTCAAGCCAAAACCGGAGATAAACCAGTTTCAGCTCTCAAAAATGCTGCAGGTGTGCCGGGGGGTAAATGTAATAGGCGTCTGAGGAAGTTATTTTGAATAACTTCTAACAAGGAGAGTGTATAACTTGACCATCCCCAAACTGCTGCCCCATAAATGATCTGTGGTAGGATCTTACTTTGATTAATTTTTGGGCGGGAGCCACCAGATATCCCCCCGCCGTCCTGTAAAATTTAAGTAATGTCCCTATCGCACTAGCTGCCATCAATTTGATAGCGGAGATGTGACTCTTCCAAGCTAAAGTGTCTTGAAAGTGAATTCCCAGATATTTAAAAGTGCGGCATTGCTCTATCGGGTGGGATCCAATGGTCCATTTGTGTTTTCGGAAATTTTTGCTGAAAACCATTATCTTTGTTTTCCTATAGTTAATTTTAAGGCCCTCATTTTTACAAAAGGAGTTTAAGTTTACCAGTAGCCTTCTCAGACCAATAGGAGTGAGGGAGAGGAGGGTCATGTCGTCTGCATATAGTAGCGTGGAAATCTTATTTCCTGTAGTCGGAGGAAAAAATTTTGGACCTTGCAATTCAGGTATTATATCGTTCAGATAGAGATTAAATAAGATGGGCGCTAGTAGGCAACCTTGTTTCACTCCTTTCTTGACTATTATCGGATCTGTCAAGTAATTACCTACTCTGATTTTAAGGGTGTTGTTAGAATACATTTCCTTAATTAGGTAAAGAAGGCGTTTATCGATGTTAGTTCTAGCCAACTTGGACCATACACGGTCTCTATCAATTGAGTCAAACGCCGCAGCTAAATCTACAAAAGCGGCGTAGAGGTGTTTTGTAGGGCCCATCACAGACTGTCTAGCCAGGGTGTAAAGAGTAGTGCAGTGGTCTATGGTCAATTGTCCTTTCCGAAATCCTGCTTGTTTTGGGAAAATAATAGAGTTTTCCGCTTCCCATTCTTCCAATTTTAGGAGAAGGTACTTGCTGTATAACTTTGCCCCTGTATCCAGGAGACTGATGGGCCGATAATTATTAGGATCGTCTTTCTTCCCTTTTTTATAAATGGGGATAACTATACTTTGTTTCCAGCCTTCTGGCATTATTCCTGTATTATTAATCTTTGTAAAGAGTTTAGCCAGAATAGGGACCCACCAGTCAGAGAAATCTAAAAAGAGTTCAGGGGGGAACATGTCTTCACCCGGGGCCTTTCCCTTTTTTAGTGAGGAAATGAGGGTTCTGACATTTGATGGTGTTACCGGGGGCCAAGAGGGAGCATTGGTCTCGATGTGTATTGGACTCAAGATGTTAGTTTCAGCCATAGCCGTGTATAGTCTAGAGAAATGTTCCTGCCACTCTAAGGGGGAGATTTGACTGGGTGCGAATTGGCTATAGGAGTCTGACCTGGTAGCGACCATAACCCAAAACAGGCGGTCGTTAACCTCCAGCCAAGCTTGGTGGAGCCGCTGCCATTGAGTTCTCGCATGTATCGCCTTTTTTTGTCTAATTAGTATTTTATATGAAGAACGCATCTTGATAAGTTGGGTACGTTTAGAGGAGTGTGGGGCCCTTATCATTTTGCGTGTAAATTTAATAAGCTGACGTTTAGCTGCTTTGCATTCATAATCAAACCAAGTCTCCCTCCCCGAGCACGCGGTGTTGGAGAAAGCTTTTTTAGCTAGTGTAGGTTTGAGCAGAGCAGTTATCTGTTGATAGGCCTTAAGAGGATCTATTTTCGACTAGATTACAGCCTGCCTAACTTCAGTTAAACTGGAGTTCTCGAGTAGTTGTAGGGTGGAAAGGTGTAAATTTAGAGACCAGCGGACTCTGCGGTCCGCTACCTGAAGACCTGTCGAGGACGGTAAAGCCAGAGAGTTCAGCAAGTGACCCGATTTTAAGATCGTTAGTGAAGGGAAGTGATCGCTCTCGATTCTGTCTAATACCAGAAACCTGTGGACCCTTGAAGTTATTGAATTTGAAACCAGCGTGAAATCTATCGCGCTGGCTCCTTGATTAGAAAAATATGTAATAGGGCCATTAGTTTGGTCTAGATATGACCCATGTAGACAAAATAGCTGATGTGCAAGGATTAATTCCATCAACCTCAGACCTTGTTTGTTTAGTATCTGGTCTTGGGAAATCCTGGCCTCTAAAGAAAAAAGGCTAGTAGGTCCATGATTTGAAAAAGGACCATCCGGGCAACCAGAACCTAACCGGGCATTGAAATCCCCACAGAGGATCACCTTAGAAGAGGGATATTGATGTTCCAACTGGGCTAGAAACTCTGATAATTGATCCCAGATATTATTAGGTGTTAGAGTTCTAGCCTGGTGTGGAGGGAAGTAGACATTTATAATAATGAAAGCACCCACGAGGGAGCTTATCAGCCTCAGGCCTTGGATTAAGTGATCACAAGGAGGAACTAGGACTTGAATATCTACAGGGAAGTCATCTGAAATAAACATACATAAACCACCACTGCCTCTTCCATAAATATTTTGTTTGACCGCTGGAATAGAAAAGGTCCGAAAACCCGGTAAGAGGATCGGTGTATCATTTGTTATCCAGGTTTCTTGGAGGCAGATGATATTAAACTGTTGTAAAAAGGAGTATAAATCCTCTTTACTGTCTTTATTTTTCCATCCCTTGATGTTCCATGAAAGGATTTGAAGTTGTCAATCTGTCCCCGATGATTCCTTCAGCAGCAGGGATGTATGGGGCCAGATGTTTGTGTGGTTTATATGATGACCTTTTATGAGGTGTTTTTTAGAGTCATCTTTTCCTCCCAAAATTTTCCCTGCATTAGGGGTCGGGGCCATCTCAGCCTGTTCATGGATAACTGAGAGTTGTAGTGATAGTTGAACTAATCTATCTAAAATTTTATTCCGTTCGTTCTCAGGTAAAAGGCCAAATGACTGTAAAAGCGACTGTTCTTCCTCCACCAGGGGACAGTCAAGCGGACCCTCCAGCCGCACAGACTCCTCCGACGAAAAGCAGTCACTTGACCACGAACGAGTGTTAGCGCCATTCTCCAGCACCGCCTCAGTCTCCTGATGTAAAGGTCCCAAATCGATCGTCGAAACTGCCATATCATCCGGTGTCGGGGAAGTCCTTGGAGATGCGTACTTTTCTTATAAATTAAGTATGTTCAATTGATGATTTAACTGTATATGAGGATCAGAAATAGTTCCCACCTCTTGGGAATCCAAATCAATCAAAGGGGTCGCTTCTTGTCTAACATGTGTAGTTCGGCTCCTGTGAACGTTTTCCAGATATTTTTTTAGGTCCAGCGGCGGCGCTGAATTTAAAAAAAAAAATGGAGAATATTTATATCCATCCGGGACTGTAGATCTTTGTTGAGCCAAATGTAATTCGCTGTTTCTTGGGACAAAAAGGTAACCACCGCCCGAGCCCTTATGTTGTCAAAATAAAGGTATTCAATTTGTTTGATGTCGTGAGTGAATATTTTCTTATTTGAGATTGGCATTAATAACTTAACTAGGATGTCTAGCAGATGGTGTTTCCTCTGTAATGAACTTATATAGCCCCACGGTTTGGGGTAATTTTCAAAGACTAGCTTATTCCTTATAAGTACCAAATTCCAGCGAGGGTGTGGGGGTGGAGCCCTTCGTTTTTGTATTGTTTGCGTGGCTCGCAAAGCATCTTGCCAAGGATCCTGCTGAGGGATGTAAAATGATGGAGTTGGGGAGAGAGTGTCAGACAGTTTCTCCCCCTCATGTAAACTTGTAACATCAATTATTTCTGCTTCTGTAAGCACTTTTGAGTGCTTTTTATTTGGGCATTTTGCTTCGGGTATGTTTGCTTTAGAGACTCTCTTCTCAGCTGGAATTTCTAACAGATTGAAGAGTCTCTTAAAATTCATCCCCGATTTCTTGGATGATTTTTGAGTCTTCATATTTTTGCTTTTTTTTTGATGGAAAGCCGGGCGTCTCTTTTTTTTCTTGGAGGTTTTTTGTTGGTTGCAATTCGTGGTAGTAACAGACGTTGCCTGATTCCTCTGTAAGGAAGATGAGTCAGAATTCTGTATGATGCCGCAGGATGTAACTAATGTAGTTAATAAGGAGTTACATTCATTCATGTAAGCCTTTAAACACTCCAAGTCCGTTGTCAGCATAAGCAGCCAACCTTTTAGGGGGAAGTCCTTTAATTCATCCGTTAAAAGGGGAAGGCTAGAGGCTGTGACCTCTCGCTGATTCTCTGTATTACTGCAAGGCATTTTCTCCTCGATTGAGAGAAAGGATATGTTATTCCGTTGTAGTTTTGGAGAATTCAGAATAGCTGTAGCTTCATGTTGAGAGGAGCTATCAGCGTTATTTTGTCTAAAAATATCTGGAGATCTTCCAAGGCTATTAATTCTTTTGTATGTTGCCAAATCATCAGAAGAAGCTTGGTTTTCTGCCAGCACTAGTTCGTCGGCCAGGTTCATGGCTGGCTGGTCATACTTAGGGTTATAAAGCATTCCTTTAAGTGGCAAATGCCAGTCAGTAGGTGTAGAAAGGGCTTGCCAACTGTCCTTTTCAGGAGAGTAGGAAGGGGCAGGATTAAAAAAGTTTGTAATTTTTTGCTGCCCCTTTAACACAGAATGAGATAGTTTGTGTTGTTGTGAGGAGGGAGATAAACCCTGATTTATTTCTCTTCGTTTCATCTTTAGCTTATCTTTTCCTGGCAAGCTCTCAGAAGGGAGAGGAAGACCTAAAGCTTTTCTCTCATTCCTTGTAAGCACATATGTACAGGATATGTACATTATTAAGATTCAGAGGGACAATAGGATTTACAGATATTTTGAGTTAGTATTAGAAAAAGTGACCATTGTGCCATGGAGTGCAAACCTCTGCATGTTTACTGAGAAGTACTATTTGTCTGTTTCTAGAGGGATATCCATATTAGTCTGTTACAGCAGCAAACACCCAACAGAAGCCTTATTGTGGTGTTAAGAACATAAGAAGAGCTCTGCTGGATCACAGTGGACAACATGATGCCTCTGGGAAGGCCACAAACAGAACAAGAGCACAATAGTCCTGTCCTGTTCGTGATCAGAGGTATTCAGAAGTATGCCATGTTTACCTTGAACATGAGGGAGAGCAGGGGTGTGCTGCCAACACCCCCACACCCATTATATTATTTTTTAACTACCCTCCACAACTTGGAAAGCAAACATCTGCAGCAGGGATCCCTCTGAACTTATGGAGGCACCCAACACTTTCAAGAAACCTCTATAATTAGGGTTCCAAAACTTGTGGGGATCTTCCACAAGCACCTGCTGCAGACCTTTGCCTTTCAACATTTGGAAAGTGGGGTGGGGCACAGAATGTTACTTGCTGGAGGAGGTGGGCTTTGGCAGTGCATGCTTGCTCTCCGCCATGCGGTTTTCACTGCATGTACAAACTGAATGCTCATATAGGATTTAAGAGTTTTGTGGCATCTGAAAAGATTAACAAATGTATTATGACATTTTCGTGGACTAGTGTCCACTTCAAGAGGTGGATTTAATGGTAACTTCAGATGGCAGGCATATGCACATGGATGTAAAAAATCTAAACAATAGGGTCAAATGGGAAAGAAATGCAACAGCCGCAATTTTTTTATTGCATTGCCATTTTACCCAAGTGTTGATGCCATACTCTAGTGCAACCTTTGCCATCTTGGGCCCCTCCAGATGCTTTGGGCAATAACTCCCCTCAGCCCCAATCAGAGCTGGCTGGGACTAATGAGAGCTATACTGCAAAACATCTGGAAGAGCCCAGGTTGGTGCAGGCCGCTGTAGTGCTTGTAAACTGTTTAACAATTGCTTCTCCATACCAGGTGTGGGAAACATTTGGTCCCCCAGATGTTGCTGAACTACAACTCCCATCAGCCCTAGTATAGCCAGTGGCCAGGAATGATAAGAGTTGTACTTCAGCAATAACTGGAGGGTCATAGGTTCCGTACACCTGCCATAGTGGAAGGAACTGGTGAAGTGGTCAAATCTTTACTATGTTAATGGCTCTAGTAAAACCTGTTAAGCATCTTTATAAATGACTAAAGTGTTGGTCAAGTACAGGTGTGCTACCATAGAAACAACTAGCTAGCAATGCTTCTAGAAGGAGAGGGCAGGCTTTTCCCCCTCACCTGGCTGGAGGTCCTAGAGGTCGATAAAAATAGACCAGGAGCCAGTCTGGTCGGGTTTCCTCTGGAGTTCAGAGATAAGAAGACACAGAGGTTTGACTTGCTCCCTGTGCTGAAGCCAAAGTGGGGTGAGGGAAGCTAGAAACCAAATGAGGGAGCAAGATCTGCTGGAGTGCTCATTCCGTGAACACTTCTATCTTATGCTCACCTATATATATAGTTATATTAACCATGTACCATAAAGACACTACAGTCTCTGGTGACCTTCATTCCAGGGAATCCACACCTGAAGTCCCTCACCACTTGGAGATTGGAGTGCATGTAACAATACATTAACTTCGAAATAAGAGCCACAGAGATCAATGGGCCCTGGTATAGAGAGGATATGCTCAGAATCGGGTTAAAGGAAATTGTTCATTGAATTACATGCTTATGCAGTGTCAGTGAAAGAGAGGAAATGGCCTACATTCATCCAGTGTTTCCTTCAGTATCATACAATAAGTCAAATTATTTTAACAACAGTTCGAAGAATAAGAATGACTGGTGGAGCTGCATTCTTCCTTCTGAAAATAGTTACACATACCTACTTTATTTATTTTGAACTTAACACTCACAAGTTTCAAGACCAGGGTATACGCTGAAATTATCAAGATGGTGTCGAAACATCAATTGACTCTGGATTTGATTCTTGGGAACGTGTTGGACAAAAACAATATAAGAGTTTTTATGAGTCCCCTGCATCATAAACACAAGCAAAATGGGTGGGAGAAAGGAATGATACTAGTAGGGCTAATTTGCTACTTATTTCCTTTCCCAATCATTATTGATAAGAATTACTGAGAAATCAGTTGCTGTGTTCACAAAAAAAGAGAGAACAGTGGGGTGGGGGGGTTATCACACAAAGGCCACAATCCTCTGCACACTGTTTTTAGAGTAAGCCCCATTAAACTCAGCAGTGCTTACTTCTAAGTGGACATGACTAGAATTGAGCTGTTCCTCCCAAATAACTGTATAATGAAATACAGTGTGGTTACATGATGCATGGGTGGGGAGCCTAAGGGCTTCTTAACACAATAATAATAATAAATTTATTTTTGTTGTCTGCCTCTCACCCAGAATGCGGGTCCCAAGGCGGATTAGAGATTTAAAAATACAGAGCATACATAAAACAATAGAGGTTTAAAATACAAAAAACATATATAAATGAATCCATAAAATCCTTTAAAACATCAGTGCAGATCAGGCATTTTCCTGCACAGCTTAATCTGTAGTTTACCCCTCACAGAGCTACTATTCCCAGCACCCTTAACAAGCTACAATTCCGAGGACTCTTGGGGGGAAATAATGTGCTTTAAATGCATGATGTGTATGCATACATGTGACCCTGAAGCAGAGGATAGAAAAAGGAGGTAGAGGAAACCTTCCTAATGCAACACTCAGGAACGTGGGAACCTTTCTCGAATCACCCCGATTTGCCTTGTAATTCAGAGGACACACAGAGCTGATGCACACACACAGAACATTTTTAAAAATTTAGTCAGAACAAGCAAAACCTGTTAGGATTTGAAAGTCACTCCTCACATGCGGTAGAACTAGATTGGGTGAGGAACAGGAAATCAGCTAAATTTCAAAAACATCTGCAAGGCCCCTTTCACATAGTACAGAAACTCAGGTACTGTATGAGGTCAAGCAAAGAGGAAGACCTTACATTGGACAAGAGTTCCCCTGCCCTCTGTTAGGTGCTAGGAGACAGTAACCAGAAGTCAAAGAGGAGGAGGGGCCCCCAAATGATAAAAGTAGGGTGGAAACAACAGAAGGCAACAGCACTCTGGCGGATTCCTTGTCAGAGAAGGAATCAGAGATAGAAACTGTGTCTTAGGAAGCTGGGCATAGTCCTTTAGACAAGGAGGGCATGTGCTATCAAACATTCTGCTACAGAACACTCTGCTATCTGTAAGAGATGTGAAGCCACCAATCTGGAACAAATTTTGCATGTTTATGATTGCTGTTTCAGTTATTTAAACAGTGTAACACAAAGTCAGAGGTAGACCCCAGTAGGAATGGTTGGATGGGTGAGACTGTCCCTAGAGGTTGTAGACAATATTGAGTAATAGACCAAGTGCCTGACTCAGTATAAGGAAGCTACCTGTGTTCCTAAGGAGAAAAAACACACAACCTTTCTTCCATTTTTATTGTTAAATAAAGAGACTTTAGAACTGCACAGTCCCATTATTTGTTGCTTTTTTTAAAAAGTGCTAGATTTACTTGTGTTAATAACCTATTCCTGGAAACTGGCACTCCCAGAGCTAAGCACACAATACCTTTTTATCCATTTGCCAAGGAATTGAGCAACTGACCAAACACAACCTTGAAATCTAAGCCTCCTGTCAGTTAAGTATGCAAATCATTATTTATCCTCTATGACTGTTTTAGAGAAGTGGAGAGAGAAGCTACATAAATCCCTTGAAAGTGTTAAGACGGATATCTGAGAGTTAAGCACACAGAAAGGTACATTCTTTCAGGGCCAGTCTTTCACATGTTTACTTTTTTTCCCCAGTTAAGAGTGAATTCAGGTTGAAGCAGGATCTTGTCAAAGAATTTAGAATAATCGATGCACACAGATGTTCTTGTAGTTATTTCAGAACCATCTTTTTAAATATTTGTTAGTGGTTAAAAATTAAACACAAGCAGAAGGTTGGGGCATGAAAGAAAATCTTCTGAATACACAGAGAAAAACCCTTCACCATGAAATCATTATCAGTGTTAGCATTTATTTCAAGCCTATCACTTTGTGTTTTTCAACAAAAGGTAAGGATTTTTATTTTATTTTTAAATGGTTGGTGGTATAAACACATTTTACCGGTATTTTAAGGTTTGTGTTTGTTTTTTAAATGTATCATGAATCTGAAGTGTTTAAAACAATCTGACTTTTACTGAATACCATTTCATTTCTAGCAAGAGACAAATCTGATAGAAGAATGTGTAAGAAAGAGCTATACCCTGAATTCTTGTGAGAAAGTGTTTTGCCAGCCATGGGAGAGGTGTATGGATGGCTCCTGTTCCTGTAAGCTACCCTACCAGTGCCCCAAAAATGGCACATCCGTTTGTTCTACTGATAAGAGGACTTTAAATTACTGCCAGCTAAAGAGCTTGGAATGTCAACGTAAAAACAGCAGGTTTATGAACAGAGGACGTTGTAACCCTCAAGGTAACAAAATCTTTATGTTTCCTGCTTCTGAGTCAAACGCTGATAGTGAGAAAGGCCAAACTTTAAGGATGGAAAGTAGCTGTGTGCTGACATGGATAGCTGGGTTGTATCCTGTGGTGGCTTGGCCTTAACGTAAAGTGCTTCCACTTGCACAAGTTGGGGCACCTGATTTTCACTGAAGCCCCCTACCAAATTAAGCCCTCCCACCTGCCCAAAAAGCTGCTGCTGAGTGTTGGAGGACCCTTCAGGACACAGAGGGCTACTGTGGGTGAGGGGGGGAGGGATCAGAGAAAATTAAGTGTCCTACTCCCGACTTGCACAAGTAGGACTTTCCAAAGTTTCCACAAAGGCAACGCTACTATTGAATACAGTTGCATGTGAACAATCATCTTAGAAAGCCAATCTTGAGACGTAAGCAAGGAACATCTTCTTTACTAGGTAGTACACGTGAAGGTGGCAAGGGAAAAAGGCTGGATTAAGGCACAGGCTAACTGCACTGCAGCCCTGAGCCCACCATTGCAAAGGGCCCGTGAGCATTCTAGGCCTGCCTTCAAAATGCTGCCCATGTGTCATTCCTACAGCATAGTATTTCATTTCTGCCATGCCTTCTCTGCATTTACTGCTCAACTCGTACACAGAAAAGAGGATAGTGTCTCACTTTCATCACAGAGCCCACTGCTCAGAGATTGGCTGGGTGGCATTCTAGACTTTTTAAAATAAACAGTCACTTGTAAATTTAAAAAAGTCTGTCCTTTTTGTTTATATATATAACAGGCCATTTTCTCATATGCATTTGAAGGGACCCTCCCAACTTTGTGTGTAGTGCCATAGAAATTAATATCTGGAATCCTAGAGAGGAACCAAGACAAAGAATATACCATTTGATGATGTGATAAACCCCCTGTTATGGGTTAATTTATTCATTCATTTAATGACTTTGTACTCTGGCCTTCAGACACACACAAAAGGCTGGAAGAGCAGCTTACAGATACAAACAACAAGACAGTCCCTGCCTCTAGCCTTACAATAAAAAAAGATGCAACACAAAAGGAAATGGGATTGGGAGGGAAAAGGAAATATGTAAAGTCAAGACCTGTTCATAGCTACAAGTTGTCCTAACAACCAGTTGTGTGATACACTTGAGAAACAGGGAGAACCAAAAATTGCTAGTCTCTCAGCTGTGCTATGGAGAGGCCCCATATCCATTCTCTCACTGCTACCACCTGGTGGATCACATGAAGGGGTCTCCCCAAGTATAAGAGGACACAGTACAACAGTGCTGGCCTCACTCCTGATGTTGTGCAACTTCCCTGTTTCCAGCATCCACACAGTCAGTAGGCAGGATATCCTATACAGACATCTATGCTCAATGTGAAAATTGGGAGCAGGTTCTGAGCCAGCAGTGTAGCCCTTTGTACTCAGCCCTTTCTAGTTAACATAGTTTTCTTTGGCAGTGTGTGTGCATGTATGCATGAAAATGTCTTGTTTGTAAGTTGAGTTGGAAATGGATCAGGAGCCCCATGGCAGCCCCCTTGGTCAGGGCTTTGATCTAGGATACACTGCTGCTATGTGACTGCCATAGACAGTGAGTGTTCAACCAAGGGAGGGGAGGGGGTATGCAACATGGAAAAATGCACAGACAATATAAATATGATACATGCCCACAGTGTGCCTAGGAACATCATTACAACCCACCACTCAGGGACCATGATGTCCACATGTGACGCAGATACAGAGGGAGTCAATCCATCCATGCAGGCCCATCTGGAGAAGTGTCTATTGCATTTCCATTCTCCCAACACACACACGACACAGAGACCTAGGCAGCAGCCACAGGCACAGCAACGAGCCTGGTGGCCCCTCAGGTGGTACAGGATCGCATCTTTAATCAGAAAAGTGCATTTTCAGTGATCAAAGCAAGTTTGTAAATCTTTTCAATTGCCCAGTTTGCAATAGCTGCAGGAAAAGTTGTAGGTTACTTTGTTAAATCAATACAAGACCTTACAGTGACTGCTTTCAGGGTTCAATTAAATTGGTTCCACATGCTCTTTGAATAATACCCATTGCTCTAATATGGGTAAACGAACTGTTACCCATAGTTAGTACTGTTAGTATTTTGATACATTTATGGAAACATGGATTGTGTCTGTTAAGCAAGATGATACATTGAAATTAAGGTTAAACTAACTTGGCTAATGATGCAAGAAAATGCTCCAATATTTGTTTCCAGTCTCATTACTCCAGTGGTTTTAGCTCAGTAGGAATATTATACACCAGTAAGTTCAGCCATTGCTGTCTTTTATAAATCCTACAGACATAAATGTTAGCAGATTTTGCTTTGTTTCCTAGACAGTTTTCAAATTTATTTGAAGCATGAAAATGCAACATCAAAAGGAATTATTCAAGTTGAAGTGAATCACTCCCCGAAGACATTTGTATGTGGATCTGTATGGAGTATGAATGAAGCAAACGTGGCCTGCAGACACCTTGGTTTTCCAGAGTAAGTTTCTGGGGTGGAATGGAGAGCCTTTCATATTGATAAAATTACATTTAAAGATAGGTGCCACTAATTCACAAAATTCCAGCATTTTCTAAGATTTCTTTATGATGGATTAGAGCTGGGTGGTGGAATCTAGGCCAATTCCTATCATCCCTGTGTTTTGTCTCAGAAAATGCTCCCAGCTGGGAAGCAGCATTCTTGCCCAAGGAAGGCTTGTGCTGGGCATAGAGCCCAGAACACCAGGTCATGTACTGCTAGCATCAGTTCTAAATCCAGAAAACAAAGTCAAGTTCCTCAATACAAGGTTAGATAATGCCAGTAAGTCCAGATAAGCAAGGTCCAGCCAAACAGGTGTCAAAAAGCAAACAGACAGGGTGGGTAACACATTCTGGATAGTTCTAAGTGGCATATAGGCTACATGTCAGGCAAGACAGGCTTCAATGTTATTTCAATGATCAGCAAACCCAGAGTGAGCCTTAAACTGGACTGCAGCTTCCTTCGAGCAGCTAGTTCCACCCCTGATGAGCAGAGTCTCTACTCTTAAAGTGTCCTGGCTCGTTTTAGGAGCCATTGACTTCCATTGTGGGGGGAGGAGAGGCTATGGTCCTGAGCTGGAGCGCTTGAAGTCTGGAAAAGGTAATGTCACCTCTGGCATCAGTCTTCCTCTGGTGTTGGAACTGCCAATGAAGTAGGGATGTCAAAGATTTCAGAGGGCACATTCTTCTCCCAGCCAAGATAAGCTCCGAATCCATTGCACCTTCCCATGAGGGTGGTGAGTCAAAGCCTCACCATAGGCTGACCATTGGGCATAGTGGTTTGGAGCTGATGGGTGGTGGAGTCCAGCAACATATGGGGGGTCCACAGATTCCTATCTGTGGATTAAAGGGCCAGGACCTCTGCTCAGTCATAGATCACATATTTTGCATGCAAAGTGTCCCAGGTTCAGCCCCTGCAATTTCCAGTCAAAGGATTTGAGGTAGTAGTGCTTGGAAAGATCTTTCCTGAGGCCATGAAGAACTGCTGAACATGAATTTGAGAAGGTCAGTTTATTCACCCATCTAGCTTGCTATCGTCTTTTTTGATTGACTGTGGTTCACCAGCAGTCTCATGCAGAGATTCTTTATCACATAGGAGAGGAAAGTTTGCCTACGCACTATTCTGAAGGCATTTTGGTATCTGAGAAACTGACTGTACAATCCTATGTTATTAAAATATCGGAGTGCCCTGTTAAGAGTGAGATTCCAAGTTGGCAGAGCAGAATAGTTGGTGAGATCTGTTGCATGTACCTTTTACAGCACAGATAGGGAACCTGTTGTTCCTCCAGGTTTTCTTGGACTCCTACTTGGACTCCCTCAGGGATGAGGGATGATGGAAGTTAGAGTCCAACAACATTTGGAGGGCCACAGGTTCCCCAACCCATGTTTTACAAACACATGTTTTACAGGCAGTTGTACATAGACAGTTATGGACCAAACTATACATGATGCTGGCAGAACTGTATCCTTGCATGTAGGTCTCTCATGTGAGAAAGAGGGAATGTGTAGTATGATGGAAAGGGGCAAAATAGCATGTGGGAATGGGTGTTGAACTTTTACCCACCCATCTCTCTCTTTCCCCACTTGGGTATTTCCAAGGGCTTTTTCCAAACCAGACTTACTTTTGTTATTGATGCCCAGAGAGTAAAGCACATAGATTAAAGGGAGCAACCAGTAAAGGAAGTTCCATCCCTCAGTATTGTGCCCCTTTGAATTGCACTCCATACCCCATTTGACACACGAATGGAACAGGCCAGCATTAGACACAGGTACAGAGGCCACTAACACAACACCAAAAAAAGAGGAAGGACATCATCAAAACAAAAGAGGACATATACTTGCATAAAATGTGCATATATAAATATATATAGATACATATTTAGAAATAGCTATGGTAATGTAAAAGAGAAATACATTTTATCATAATGGGGAAAACTGATCAGGCATGCAAGTCCCTGCATCACAGTCTGCTGTCAGGCACTAACTGTTGATTAACTGTTGATGGGCAGCTTCAAGGCCCTTCCTGTTCTCCCTTCTTAGGGTTCTGGACTTGGACCGGACTGCCTTTCAGACAGAGGACGCTTCCAAATAGATGCCTGTCCTTTGTAAAGCAGGACACATGGACACCCTAGGCATAGACTATCCTAGGCACAGGCATGGACTGCCATCATATGTAGCTTACACCATCATGTGTGGGCTTTGGTCCATCGTAATATCATCACACCTATTAATATCTTTTAATCCATATGTTTCACTGTCAGTTGCTGGCTGTAGTTGGGGCTTGTCAGAGGCTTGACTTGGCTGAACCTTATCTCCATCTGTGTGGGAGGCACTTTCCCTCCTCAGCATACCATAAAGATGGAGATAGCCATCTCGTAACTCCTGTCCTTTGCTGGGATCTCATAATTATGTATGTGACAACTCTATTTTATAATATCATGTTTTAATATAACATAACATAATTCTGTTCTACAATGTTTATGTTTTTAACAACCTTATTTGATTTTATTCTATACCATTTTACTGTATTCTACCTTTGTGTATATTGGGATAATTTTTTTTCCCTCCAATAATTTTATGTTCTATGCGTTTTCCTTCCCTTTTCCCTTATGCTGGTCACCAACCATAACAATAAATATATATATATAGATGGAGAGATGTTGGGGAAGGAAGCAGCAGCCACAGAAGCAGCATAGATTGGGAAGGAAAAGATGCTCAGAAAGAGAAGCATTGTCTCAGCTTGGGAGATGCAACAGGAAGCAACATGGCACCCTTTCTGGGTTAAAACCCAGTGGAGAGCCAGAAAAGTAGACTCCTTCCAGGAACAAATATCGAGGGGAGAGGGTAGGGAGATACCACAGTATCCCCAGGGGGAGTTCAAGGATGAGAAGCGTCTCCCAACCCTCCTCTACTAGGAGACAGGGACTCAGGAAGGACTCTGAAAGATGAGGTTTGGGGGCTCTGAGAGTGCTCGCAGGCTGGCTACTCTCATCTGAGGGAGATTGCAGCACAAGGACGCCGCTATACACACCTTTCAAAGCCAATAATGATACAATTTGCATTAACCCTGCACATTCAAGACCTCAAGGAGTGAACTCTAGGATCATAGATAAGGAGCTAAATATTGTTTGGAAGTAAGAGGCAAACAATTGTGAAGTCAGTCGTATATGAAAAACACACCTAGCCCTGGGTCAGTGATAATTTATCTTGTGCTTTTCCCCCCCTTGCACTATACAGAGGGGCTGATCGGACAGAGGTTGTTGACCCAGAAGATGCCTCCCATTTCCTGGAATGCCTTAGGGCAAAATGCAGAGGAATAGAGACTAGCCTAGCTGAATGTACTTTAGAAAGAATGAATAGGAGTAATGAGAAGGTGGCTAAGGTGGTGTGCCACACTGCACATAAAGGTTAGTAAAATGAGTTTTATGCCAAACCTATGTGTAGGGTTAACCCTTTCTGACTTGAGTTAGAGGACAAGTGCGATCTGCAACAAAATGTTGCAGTATGGAATGTTCCTTTCAGAGTGCCAGCCAGCCATGGATCCAGGATACTCCATTTGATCCTTTTTCTCACCACCACTACCCCAATGTTAACTCCCTGCAAAATAGATACCCAGCATTCTGTGGCTTCTGAGCATGCTAAGTTCTCATTGAGTTTTCCCTCTTAGGTTTTTAGCATGGCAATATCTCTCTCTTGCTTACCCATTTTGGTTACATAGCCATCATAACTCTGCACCTGAGTTCATTATTAGTGCATGAACAACAGTCTGATAAAACTGCAGAGGCAGCCCCTCCCCCACCTTCCCTGGGATTGCTTAAGATTTGTGTGCCCTGCAGGAAGGCAGCGTCACACTCCTGTGGTTCCCCCCAGGGGCTAACGTCCAAGTCCCAGAAATATCACCTTCTCACCAAAATACCACTTATTGTAGTGAAGGCTAGTCCATTAGTTTCTGGTGCAGCATAGTCCAAAGAAACCAAGGTCGAACACAGGGAATCCATACAGGTCAAAACATCATCCAGAAGCAAGGTCAAGAAACAGTCCTAAGTCAATATTACGGGGTATTCCACAAGGTACAACACAAGAAGAAGACATAACTAGAGCCGAGCACAAGGCTACACATAACAATTATATTTTATACATCTGTTCTATATTTTATACCACTTATTTGTTTCAGTATATTTAAAATGTAAACCACCTTGGACACCATGGCAGAAGGACATTATATGAATGCAGTCAATCAATATGATACATGGGTTGCCTGTTAATTGCTACAGCATGGGTACTCAATCTACACTGTAGATTCCTTGAGACAATATAGTCAATCTCCACAGTAGATTTCTTTTCTTTGGAGTCTCTTTGACATCATGGTGATGGCAAGTGACTGGCAGCTGAGCAGTCCCAACCACTTGACAAAGAGACCCCCTGGGGGGAGAAGTTGGGGAACTCAGAATTCAGCCCATCAGCCAGATCCTGTTCCCCATTCCCGATCTACAGTTTTAAATCTCTTGCTGCTATTTTTGTGCTTTTTATACTTGTGAATGCTAATTTTATGATGTATCCATTGGTTTGTTTTATTCTGTTTTGGATTTGCTACTGATGGGAAGGAAAAGCAGAAATGCTTTTAATAATTATATCAGACAATTACGCAGAACCCCAAAGCCCCATGCCTTCCTTGTGCACTCATTCCAGAAAATAATCCTATGAATTTAGAGGTAACTTTTTCCACAGTAATATTTCAACAAAATATTGTTTTTCATCCAACCTGACAGAATGTTCCTTGGAACAATTCCGTTGTGTCAATAGAAAATGTATCCCCTCCGATCAAACATGCAATGGAATCAATGAATGTGGAGACTTAAGTGATGAAGTATGTTGCAACGGTATGCTATCTGTAATCTTTCTTTTTTTTACATAGTAACAGTTTTATATAAATGAATGGTTTTTAAAGATGTTTTAAAGTTATACAGAGATCAAGCTAATTTTGTGCTTAAAAACATACTTGGTCTAAACTTTGCTTAAGACACAAAACTTTAGAAGATACAAGTCATCTTTCTTTAAATATATCCGGTATTAGATTTATATACCACCTTTAAATCAAAATTTTCCGAAGCAGTTTACAATAACTAATATAAACTTCACAAATTTGTAAACCGTCCAGAGAGCTTCAGCTATGGGGCAGTATACAAATGCAATAAATAAATAAATAAATAAATAAATAAATAAATAAAAGCTATGGAACAGAAGTAGAAACAGTACAATAAACAGCATCATTAAAATTTACTAATCAGTTAAAATCGTCTTATTGAACTAAAGAGCAATTAGAATTTTATAGCAGTTTTAGTTACCCTAAAGTAGCCCAAAAACTTAACCAATACCCCTGCAACACACACATATTTACTTTGGTGTGACTTTTCACAACATGTGTTCAGTTCTCCTATCATGCTAGAGTTTCTAGTTCAGTTCTCCTACCATGCTAGAGTTTCTTGCACTTCTGTTTGACCAGAGACTATGGCTGTGGGTACATTAGTTGTTTCAAAAGCAGCAAGAATGGTGTTTCTGGCTGCATTTTGAAGCAACTCTGCCCTCTGCTGGACACACCTACCTTCCCCACTGCTGACTTCAGAGCTTTCAGGACTGCCCACAGCAAAGTGTTGGGCCAATCACTGTCTCTTCCTGAGCCTTCTCTGCTATCTTTTTGGCACCTTTTGAAGATTTTCCTCTTTCAACAAGCCTTTTAAGCTGCAACATATCCCAATCTGCATCTGTGTTAGAATTGCTTGTTAATACGTGGTTTGTTAAATAATATATTAACCCTTTTTTAAAGATGTTTTTAAAGCTTTTTTAAAAAACATTTCTCACATTGTTTTGTTTTAATGTATTTTAAGGTCTGTTTTTATGATGTTTTAAAGTTTTTTTTTAGCGTTTCTGTTTGCTGCCCTGGGCTCCTGCAGGGAGGAAGGGCAGGATATAAATCAAATAATAAATAAATAAAATAAAAAAGCCTACAGCAAAGCATTTCCATTGGCTACACCTCAAAGACAAACAGGTTGATCTACCAATCAGTTGTGAAATCTGTCTGAAGCTGAATTAAAGAAAAATCCACTCAAGCCAATCTGACCAGGTTTTAGAGTAAAAGGGGGCAGAGTTCAACTAGTGTTGTGTGCCCCCATTTTCAGAAAAGAGAGATGGAGACACAGTGAAACCAGCACAACAGTAAGTGTGTCTCTACCCTATAATGGGACAGAAACATGAATGCCTACATTATGGACAATGGTGGTGCCTCTATATGGCGGTGGTCTCTGGAAAACTATGGTCTGTACTCAACTTTGGAAAGAGGTATCATTGTATCTATTTTTTTCTGTCCTACCAAGATATCTGATCAAACCAGCCTTGCAGGTATTCAGTGCTAAAAAAAATAAAGTAATCTCAGCAGCATAATCAGAAGTGCTCAGAAAGATATATACATTTTAGTGTGACAATTTGCAAGCACCTATTGGATAGTGCCAAGTAGGAATGCAGGTGCAATTTGATTCAGTTTGCAAATGAAGCCGGATCTATCAAATCTGCACCTTCCGAAACAATATGAGAACCAAAACACTCCTTCAAAATTTGCACTTACCTGAATTTTATGATACAGTTCCCCAACCATACAATGTTTACAAAAATGCATATATTGGGGAAATGTGCATAAAAATGAATATATTAGTGAAAATAACATAATATGCATTATATTAGGATAAATAATTGCAAAAACTGTACATTAGTTAAAACTGCATACAAAAATGTGTTTATTAGGAGAAATTCACACTAAAATGCTGGAGAATTTTCATGTGGATAATTTTTTTTAAAAAAAATGCAAATTGCTGCAGAAATGTGGAGAACTGAATTTCAGATTGGAAAAATAAGAGAGAACCAAAACTGACTGATCTTTCCATCCCTAGTGCCAAATAACATGTTTGGCCTCTCTACCCCCAAAACAGTGTTTTTAAAAAGTACATAAAAGGTAGCAGTAGTCAAAATGGAAAAAGTACAAAATTGCTTCTGTCTCTCTTTCAGTAATGCCCAATTTTTTAAAAACAACACTTCTTTTGTTTTCAAGATTATGGTTGCCACTCCCATCAATGCAGATGCCACTTATTCATGTGCAGATCTTACATGGCTGGGGGCTATATTTAAATGTTCCAATTATATGTCAAGGGCTAACTGCAATGGTATTCCATAGAACTGGCACCTCCCAAGGTTATGGCTATTCCTTGGTAAAAACTCTTGTGTGAACAGGTTATTTAAACATAGGCTGCATATACACCATTCTTCTAAAGCACATCTCCCCCCCTCCCAAAGTATAATGGGAAGTGTTGTTTAATCCTCACAGAGCTACAATTCCCAGCATCCTTACCAAAGTACAGTTCCCGGGATTCTGGGGTGTGTGTGTAAAAATGTGTGTAGTCCCAGTCCCTAACCACATGGGACCCACTCTGTAGTGACTCTATACAGCTGGGAAAAAGCCTGAAGACTCTCTCCAAGGTGTAAAATGCATTAACCCCCAAAGCTGCTTGCAAACCAGTGATGTCAATTTCATCGCTAGGCTGCTAAGTATAGAACTACAGGTAGCAGTATTAATAAATAAAACTCTATGAACAGGGCTTTTTCTCCTGCTACCAGGCTCCTGTACCTCATCCTCTCTTATGTCAAGCTACCAGTACTGGATCAAGTTGCTTAAATCAGAGTTAGTGCCACAGAAATATAAGGGGAAAGTTGTTTTCATTGCTTCCCCTCTCTCCAAAACAAATTGCATGCAACTTTACACAGGGAGAGAGAGGAGCAGAAAAGTTGGCATTTCCAAAAATAATTGAGAATATCTCAAAGTTCCTGGCTACCCTGCATATTTTCAAATAACTGAATTAGAAGTATGATGGGTGTGGCCTAATCTTAGGCCTTATACAACTGTGCTATTGATGAATCTTTTTGCCTTTTTATATTGAATGATCTCTTTCCAACAGCATGCAAGGGGGTAAGCTTCCACTGTAATTCAGATGTGTGTATTCCAAACAGTTACCTCTGTAACAATGAAATGGACTGCCTAACAGGAGAAGACGAGAGTCATCAGATGTGTAAGAGTAGACCTTTTAATTATTTACAGCTAGATTCAGACAACCATTACCCCACTCCGCCTCATGTAATGGGCTTGGACAAGCTTCAAACATTCTAGCTTGTTAAAACTGTAGTGAAGGCTAGTCCGTTAGGACAAATAGGGCCCTGCCCACCAACCTCAGCCTGCCCTCACCCAGGCCCCACCTGTTTGCCTTCTTACAACCCATCCAGGGAGTGGCACTGGCTGTCAGTTTCCTCCTCCTTTGTCTTAGTGTTGCTCAGCACAGAGGAGGAGCACAAAATTAGAATGAGTTGGCTCCATCTGTTGTTGGTTGTGGTTCCACCTACTGTTGGGCTCCTGCCCTCTGCCCTACCACTCCCAATGGAGCACCAGCCACCACTGCAAAATTGTACTGACTCCATCACACAGTGGAGCTCTTTATACAACCTAGATGGCTTCTCATCACAGATCAAGTGAGTGTTCTGGGCATCAAGGGCATCTTGGTCCAGCCAGTTGCCCGTTAATGACGAATTGTCCCCATCCACGGACAAGCAATATTGAAACCTAACCAGAGTGCCTCTGCATAGCTACCGCCAGTGGTGGCTAGTGTCCATTGGGACTGGTGGGGTGGAAGGTCGGGAGACCAGCAGTAGGTGGAGCCACAGCTAATGACAGGAAGAGCTGCCACCTGTGTGGCTGTAAGTAAAATGGCAGAAAGTGGGGGCTGGCTCAGGGCAGACTGAGGTTAGTGGGCAGTGCCCCATTTGCCCTAATAGACTAGTCTCCATTGGCTACAGTACCAAATGGTAGTCTGTAAAGGGATGCTTATTGCAACCTAGTAGTTTACTTGATTTGAAGTTTGGGCTCCAGTTATAGATATAAACTTTGCAGCTGTCATTTTATTCATCTTAGATGTACAGCCTGCCCCACCCAAAGGGTCATCATAGTTAAAAATACTTAGAACAGGTCAGCACAACAAAACCAGCATTCATTTCAATGAATCTTGTGCATGTGATGTATCCCTGGTGGATTTCCAACATTTCAAACCAAAACCTTTCCATTCTCATTATGAAAGCAAAATCAGTTTGCAGTGGAGGCCCTCGTCCCCATTCAATATGATAAGAAATTAACAGCATTTTATTTATCTGTTATCAATATGTAGTTAGAGCTCCCAGCCAAATGTTTCAAGGTTTGTATCTTCTTAGAAAGAATGTACGTTAGAAAACCTTCTCTGGAATAAAAGCATACACGTAAAGTAAGCCAGCCTAGTTCATGCCACAGTGAGTATCAATGTGCTTGTGTATGAACTGTACTTTTTTTCTGAATATTTCATTTTTGAAAGAATGTTTGTTTCAATAGGTGATAAGAGAACAGAGGAAAGTGAAAAAGGTAAAACTGTGTGTTTTGATATTACTTTTATTGCTCTGTTCATTTGGAACTACAGTGCTAGGTCAAGAACCGTTTTCAGCTGAAGGGCTGTGTTCCCTCCTTGGGAGCCTTCTGGGGGCCACATGACAGTTGTGAGTGGGGCCAGAGGCAAAAGTGGACAGATCAATAGATGTGGATCTTACCTTTGTACAGAAGGCTACATTTTCAGCCATAGCCAGAGGTTTCTTCACATACCAGTCTTTCCATCCAGCTGAGCAAAAGACATTTTCACAGCTTCAGCCAGGCAAAATTAATAAAAGAGGGCACAGGACCAGCCTGATGAAGAGTGTGACCCGGAGGAACAGGATGTGGCCTAAGGAGACTCCCAAGGGCCAAAAAGAGAGGCCTGGAGGACCCCATTCAGCCCCCAGGCTTGAGGTTCCCCACCCTTCCCCTCCCCTTAAATATTAGATCACTGATGTCTCGGTTGTCTTTTCAGCACCTACTGAAGACCTTCCTCTTTCAACAAGCCTTTTGAGCAGGCACCTTTATGCCAGTCTGCATCTGTATTGGATTGATTTAGAGATGTTTTTAAGATTTTACTGTTTTATCACTTGTTTGCCAGTTTAAAATAATAATGTAGTCATAGTCCGTTTATATACCACATTTTCCATGAATGCATTTGTGCTCAAAGCAGTTCACAGAAAATACACAGTCTACAATGATAGTACATCAGTGCAATTATTAAAATCATAATCTAATCATAATTTAAAAAATTGTCAACCTCCTTGAGTCCTGCTGCAGGAAGACATCTATGCATGTGTATATCAATATAAAACATAATAGAAGTTATATTATCCCTGCAGCATAGCACTAGCAATTCAACAATTAACAAACTCATTAAAAATGCATCAGAAAGTGAGCATGTATTTGTAGTAGTAGTAGTAGTAGTCTTTATTACGGTCACAAGACCAACCTTAAATAAACACATTTTAATTACATAGAAGAGGATATAAATAAGTAAATTTAAAATTACAGACATCATAATATGAGTCCTATGATCAAACAGCATAAATCTTAAATGTTAAAAACTACATAGGTGTCAATTATATGAGTCGGTTAGAAACAAATTAATCTGATAATTAAAATTAAAATTAATAGTGAAGTTTTAGTTCACTTCAAAAGTCAGATGGAGTTTAAAAGAAATCGGTTCAGTTATTTTTCTTAAAATTTATAACTATCAGACTAAACTTAGCGACTGCTAAAGTTATCTCTGGGTAGTGGTCTGATAATAAATAGTCTATCCAAAAGGATTCCGTTTGATGGATATATGGGTCCAAAATTGGGAGAATTAAATGAGATCTATAAGAATGATAATATCGGCATCGTAATAAGACGTGAGCATTGGTCTCTATCTCCCCCAATCCACATTGACATATACGATCTTTATATGGAACTTTATTGTATCTTCCTTCAAGTACCACTGAGGGTAGAACATTTAGCCTCATCTTAGTGAATGCCTTGCGATATTTAGGAATGATTAGATTAGATATGTACGGCAATGGTCTTAAAAAGCTTAAGTTACAGCGATGGTTTTTTATAAGCATTTGTTGATGTTGCACATCAACATCTCTTAGACGTTGATTAATATTGCACCGGGCAGCATCAAAACCCATGGCTAAAAGTGATGGTAAAGAGAAACCTATTTTTTGGACTTTATTTTGGATCGTGTTAGCCCAGATTGATTTATGATTATCGTATAGGATAGAAGGAGTTAGGCCAGTCGGGTCCAATATTAATTTTAGCCATGTGGTAATTCTATAGAACCAAACTTTGGATTCTATAGACTGAGCACCCAGCTCCAGCCTTAAAACACAATTAGGAACACAGGGGGAAACTGCCATAATCGATCTTAAGAAACCATTCTGGACCGTTTCCAGTTCAGATAGGTTATCATTTTTACCCAACTGCGACCCAAAGGTTAGCTGCGGGATAACTTTAGCATTAAAGATTTTTAACACCGGGAGAATGGACTGTCCACCTTTAGCATAAAAAAAGGTTGTCAATGCTTTCATGGTCTTTTTTGCATTGAGCGCCGCCAATTTAGTGTGTTGTCGATAGCTACCAGATGTTTGGAAAATTATTCCTAGATATTTGAAGGAATTCACTTGTTCTATCTCTTGGCCTTGAATTACCCAGCGATGTTTGGATCTTGATTTATTAAAGATCATTACTTTTGTCTTTTGATAGTTGATATTCAATAGTTCGGAGGAGCAATACAAGGCTAATTTAGAAAGTAACCATTTCAGACCTATCGGGGTTTTTGAAATTAATATTATGTCATCTGCATATAAGAGAATGTTTCTAGATTTACCTGCTAAAATAGGAGAGTGAGAGGATGTAGTAGCCATAGTTGTAACAACATCATTAATATAAATATTAAACAACAGGGGTGCAAGAATGCAGCCCTGTTTTACACCCTTAAATGTCGGAATAGGGTTAGTCAAATGTCCCTTGTTGTTACATCTAACTTGTAAAGAGGTATTTTGATGTAATCCTTGTATTAATATGAGCAGGCGCTTGTCAATCCCTAGATTAATTAGTTTAGACCATAATCTGGCTCTATCAACCGAATCAAAGGCCGCTTTCAGATCTATAAACGCCGTGTATAAAGCACCACCTTTTTTGTTTGCGTATTTTTCGACTAGATGTTGTAATATAAGTGCTTGATCTAGTATGGAACGTTTAGAGCGAAAGCCCGCCTGTTCTGGCGCAAGAATATCGTTTTGTTCCGACCATGAGACCAATTTAGAGTAAAGATGGGCTGTGTATAGTTTACTTATAATATTAAGTAAGCTTATTGGCCTATAGTCAGCCGGATTGGTTTGAGAGCCTTTCTTAAAGAGTGGGATAACAATTGCCTTACCCCAATCTGATGGAATTTTCATTGAGGAGTCAATATAGGTGAAAAGCGCCGCAAGGATGGGGGTCCACCATTTAGCATTAGCTTTGAAGATTTCAGATGGCAAATTATCAGGACCTGGTGCTTTGTTGGATTTTAATCGGGAAATAAGCTCTGAGATTTCTTCAAGTGTTACAGGTGGCCAAGAAGGGACGTCACTTGTCAAAAATTGAATATCGTGAGAAATATTACTATTTGCTTGGTAAATTTTTGAAAAGTAATTTTCCCAGTGAGTTGAGGGAATCACACAATTTATTTTAAAGTTAGACCTAGGCCAGTGACGAGAAATTAGAGACCAAAAAAGATCAGAATTCTGCAATTTGGCAGCATTTAGCAATTGTTGCCAGGTCTCAGTGATTTCTTGGGCTTTTTTCCTCCTTATCAAGTTTTTATATTTCTTTTTGATCTCACAATAAGTTTGCAAATGGGAGATAGATTTGTTCTTAGCATAACTATGGTAGGAGTCCAGTAATTCCTTATGGAGCACTCTACACTCGTGGTCAAACCAGGGTTTTGATTTATGGTAATCCTTATGTGGTTTAACTTTTGTATTTTTATAGATAGCAGTTTGCAGAACGAGTATTAATTTTTGAAGTTGGAAGAACGGATTGTTTTGATAGGTGGGAAAGAGTGGTTGATCTTTAATAGACTGAATTTTGGGAGAGTTTAGGCTATCTATAATTGCCTTTTCTATTCTAGGGACCCATTTAATCCTAGCTTGGTGTATATTTATTTCCTCATTGGCAGAGGTATATTTATCTAAATGTATAAACTCCTTACCACAATTAAGTTGCAGTGATACAGGCGAATGATCGCTTTCCGGGCGATTTGCTATATGATAATTTTCAATCGATTGATATAATTCCTCAGATATGAAGATTAGATCAATCGTTGACGAACCCTGAGCAGCAAAGTAAGTAAGTTCACCTTCTATGTCACCTCTGGTACGACCATTTAACAGGATAAGATTGAGTTTAATAATCAGGTTCATTAAACAGAAACCCGCAAAATTTATTTGTTTATCCTTTGATTGTCTGAGGGGTATATTATGGTCGTTTACTAGTGAAGGGGAAACTAGATGAAATTTAGCAAAGAGGGATGAATCAGATTGTCCTAGTCTGGCGTTAAAGTCGCCAGCTAGGATCACCAGCATTTCTGGGTAGCTTGAAATCAAGTTGGTTATTTGAGATTCTAATGAGTCTATTTGTTTTTTAACTGTTTTTTTATCTCGACATGGAGGGAGATAAACATTGATCATTATTAGCGAAAAGTTTGGCAATTTTAAGATGATAGCTAATGCCAAGTTACATAACTTATGAAGTTTAATAAATTTAAATTTCATTGAAGTCGCAATATAAATGCTGAGTCCTCCTTTTGGGCGACTGCCTTTGTCACTTGCGGTAGCTGGCATATGGTATGCTGAATAGCCTTGCATATAGATCTCTTCCGTAGACCACGTTTCTTGGAGTAAGGTGAAGTCGTAGGTGCATAAAAAGTCTTTTATATATTCGTCGTTCACTTTATTCTTCCACCCAGAAATATTCCACGAAACCATTTTTAATTTGTCTGTTAATGGCTTGTCATTGAGTCAGTTATCAATAGAAGAAAGTTGATTGGGATTCAAGGATATGTCACGTCGTGGAATTGTTTCATGTTCCAGTGAGTCTGGCTTGTTTTGAGACATTATATCAACTGTAGGACTTGAAATTGTATTTTGTTTGGTAGAGGATGTTCTCATTTCTAATACTTGAAATAAGTTTTTTAATCTTGTAAGAATCCCAAGTTGAGCATCTAAGTCCAGTTCATTGTATGAATTTAGAAGTAGCATCTCTTCTGGTAAGAAATTTGATTGCTCATTTGCCTTGTTTACTGATGACAAGTTTGCTTCTGCTGGTAGATGGTAGTGAATAGCATCATTTTCCAGTAGGTTTTGAGAACTCACGAGAACTGGTTCTCTAGATGATCTATGATCCGGCACTTTATTTTCTTCATTAGAGGAGCAAAGAGTTAAAGAAGATTTTAATCCCATTAGTAAGTTTAACGGGGAAGCATGGTTCTCAAAAAGTCTGGTGATCCATATTTCACTATCTCATAGATTGATTCGATTCTTAAGGAGAGTTTGCACTAAATTAGAATCATGAAAGGTTATTATAGTTCTGGCGTTTGTATAATTATAGAATAGATATTCAATATTAACAATTTCATTAGGTAGAATAGTTTTGTACAACTTTTTTTAATCAATTCGCAAAAATGATGTTTACGTTCTTGCAGATTAAGAGCTCCTTTGGGCTTTGGATAATTTATGAAAACCAGTTTATTTCTGTTTAAGATTAAATTTGTGGTATGGCAAAATGAATTCATACTTGTGTGAATGTTTCCCTTTAGTGCAGGTTCTTTATAAGTATCCTGTTGTACAGCTGTTTGATCTAATTAGGAAAGGTATTGAAAATAAAACAGCCGATATCATAATGCCGTTGTATAAATCTATGGTGCGGCCGCATTTGGAATACTGTGTACAGTTCTGGTCGCCTCATCTCAAAAAGGATATTATAGAGTTGGAAAAGGTTCAGAAGAGGGCAACCAGAATGATCAAGGGGATGGAGAGACTCCCTTACGAGGAAAGGTTGCAGCATTTGGGGCTTTTTAGTTTAGAGAAAAGGTGGGTCAGAGGAGACATGATAGAAGTGTATAAAATTATGCATGGCATTGAGAAAGTGGATAGAGAAAAGTTCTTCTCCCTCTCTCATAATACTAGAACTCGTGGACATTCAAAGAAGCTGAATGTTGGAAGATTCAGGACAGACAAAAGGAAGTACTTCTTTACTCAGCGCATAGTTAAACTATGGAATTTGCTCCCACAAGATGCAGTAATGGCCACCAGCTTGGATGGCTTTAAAAGATTAGACAAATTCATGGAGGACAGGGCTATCAATGGCTACTAGCCATGATGGCTGTGCTGTGCCACCCTAGTCAGAGGCAGCATGCTTCTGAAAACCAGTTGCCGGAAGCCTCAGGAGGGGAGAGTGTTCTTGCACCCGGGTCCTGCTTGCGGGCTTCCGCAGGCACCTGGTTGGCCACTGTGAGAACAGGATGCTGGACTAGATGGGCCACTGGCCTGATCCAGCAGGCTCTTCTTATGTTCTTATGTTCTTACTTCTGCAGCAGGAATGTCTAGTTTTGATAAGGAATCTTTAGACAACAGGATGGTATTTCCATTTATGGATAGATTTAACACCTCGGAGGCTTTTGATTTCTTATTTTTCCTTCTTCTCTTTCTCTTTTTCTTCGTTGTTTTCTTGGAATTCTGAGATGGAGGATCAATTAGCTTAAAAAGCTTACCATAGTTCATACGCGATTTGGTTTTGTTTCGAGCATTTTTTATTTTTTTGTTATGAGGATTTTTGCAGAGATCTGGAACCTGGGATCTATCCCTGGATCTTTTGTAATATTTTGTCTACTGCCTGTAGACGTCGTTTGACATGATTGAGATAACATAGCGGGTTTTTCAGAATTCCTTCGGTCTTTATTGTCAAGTTTCATTAAACAGTCTATTAGGATAGTGAGTAATGAAATAGATTCTGTAACAAAATTGGATATCTGAGATAAAGATTGAGTTACAGCCGAAGCGCAGGTTTCATTTAGTGCTGTTGGATTGTGAGGAGGGACCTTTATATATTCCTCACTCTTCAGAGTTCGCAGTCTGGCTGAGGTGTTGGGGCTAGATTGACTTTCATGCTGTAAGTGCTCCGTAGACAAATTAGATTTAATTAACAATTCATCTGAAAGATTGAGATCAGACATCACTTCTTCCTGTGCCCATTTTTCAAGTTGGTCCTTTAAATGAGATGAGTCAGTAGATATCTCGTTATGGGAGGATTCAAGCAAAGGCATAGAGCCATATGAAATCTCATTCAGCAAGTTTACTCAGAGACCCAGGGCCTGCAGGAGGAAGAGACCATCGCCCAAGGGAAGGAGAGGCTGCTGCTCTTGCTGCTGCTGTGCTGCTGCTGCTGCTGCTGCTGCCGTGGGACCACCACCTCCACCACCCTTCCCAGAGGGACTTCTGCCTGGCAGGACCAGGCCCCAGGTACCCAGCCAGCCAGGACTGATTCTTACCACCTGTCCCTCTTTGGAGGGATACATAAGCCGGCTGGCTGAGGTGGCCTGGGAGACCCAGGGCCTGCAGGAGGAAGAGACCATCGCCCAAGGGAAGGAGAGGCTGCTGCTCTTGCTGCTGCTGCTGCTGCTGCTGCTGCTGCTGCTGCTGCTGCTGCTGCTGCTGCCGTGGGACCACCACCTCCACCACCCTTCCCAGAGGGACTTCTGCCTGGCAGGACCAGGCCCCTGGCCTGATCCTGATCGGGGCGTGGACGTTTCTGTTGCTGCCGTTGGGCTGTCCTGGAATGCGAGACTGAAGTGCTGCTGCTGCCTCTTCTGAGGTGTATGCCACCGTTGCTGCTGTCATTATCACCAGGTTGGGGGTCATTGCTGTCCATCGTTCTTGGGCCCCATTACATCAGCTACTACGGATTATCGGCTGCTGAAGCTCCTCGGATGCTGCTGTGTTGTCTGAATGTATGAGTGGGTTGTATGAGTGAGTGTGTGATTGTGTGTATATGCCATGAGTTTTATTATTTATTTTATTTTTATTATGTGCCTGGGCGAGAGGACAGTGTTGTGGGAGGGAGGACCAAAGGCGGCCCCTATTAGTGTAGTGACGGGTAATGGGAGGTATGGCGCTGTGAGTAGGACATGCCAGTTAAGGGGAACTCGCCCCAGACAACTGGTGGCTGTGACGTGTTCCGGTCCTCCTCACACCCACAGGATTGCTGGTAGTTCTATCAGCCAACCCTCGGATCTCCAGTTGCTGCTTTTTAATGCCAGATCGGTAAATAATAAAACCTCCCTCATCCATGACCTAATTGTGGATGAGGTGGCCGATCTGGCATGTATTACCGAGACCTGGGTGAGCGATCTGGGAGGTATTAATCTCTCCCAGTTGTGCCCACCTGGGTATTCGGTTCAGCATCTGGGTAGATCCGAGGGTCGGGGAGGGGGAATCGCTGTGGTCTATAGAAGTTCCATCCCTCTTGTTAGGCACCCTATCCAGATGGCTAATGGTCTAGAGTGTCTGCACATAACGTTGGGTCAGCGAGACAGACTGGGAATTCTGTTGGTGTACTGTCCACCCTGCTGCCCAACAGCCTCCCTAACTGAGCTGACAGAGGTGGTCTCGGATCTATTGTTGCGTTCCCCCAAACTTTTGGTATTGGGGGATCTCAACATTCATGCTGAGGCCGCTTTATCTGGAGCAGCTCAGGACTTCATGACCTCCATGACAGCCATGGGGCTGTCTCAATTTGTTACTGGCCCTACGCATGTGTTGGGGCACACTCTGGACTTGATTTTTGCCACTGGATTAGGGGATGGTGATCTGAGAGTGAGGGATTTTTCATCTATTCCTTTGTCATGGTCAGATCACCGCCTATTAAGGTTTAGACTCACACTGTTTTCTCCCCTCTGCAAGGGTGGAGGACCAATTAAGATGGTCCGTCCCCGGAGACTAATGAATCCTGAGGGTTTTCTGATGGCTCTAGGGAATTTTCCGGCTGATAGAATTGACGGTCCTGTCGAAACCCTGGCCATGCTGTGGAATACGGAAATGGCCCGGGCAGTTGACACGATCGCCCCGGTGCGCCCTCTCCGTTGCAGAGCTCAATTGGCTCCCTGGTTTACTCCGGAGCTAAGAGTGATGAAGCAAGAAAGGAGACGGCTTGAGTGCAAATGGAGGCGAACTCCCGACGGCTGTAATCATGCACTTGTGAAGCTCTCTACCAAACTCTATGTGAAGGCAGTGAGAGCAGCAAAGAAGCAATACTTTGCTGTCTCTATTCAGTCATCCCTTAACCGCCCAGCGGAACTTTATAAAGTTGTCCGGGGACTTTTACACTCTGGTCCCCAGGACGCAATAACACCATCAATTGCCCGCTGTAATGAGTTTGCGCGACACTTTCGTGATAAGATCATGAACATCCGCCGGGACCTTGACTCCATTATTGTAGCAGTTGATCCTAATGAGGTGTCCAGAGCACAGTCTTGTCCTGTTTTATTGGATGAGTTTCAGTTGGTACAGCTCGAGGATGTGGACAAGGTGCTTGGACAGGTGCGGGCGACCACTTCTGCTCTGGATCCTTGCCCCTCATGGCTAATAAAAGCTAGCAGGAATGGAACAGCTGGCTGGGCCAAGGAGGTGATTAATGCCTCTTTACGAGAGGGAGTGGTCCCACCCTGCCTGAAACAGGCGGTGGTGAGACCGCTCCTAAAAAAATCCTCCTTGGACCCTGATAATTTGGACAACTATAGGCCAGTAGCAAATGTCCCATTCCTGGGCAAGGTTCTAGAGCGTGTGGTCGCTCGCCAACTCCAGGCTGTCTTGGATGAAACTGATTATCTAGACCCATTTCAATCGGGCTTTCGGCCGGGGTTTGGTACAGAAACGGCCTTGGTCGCCCTGTATGATGACCTCTGTCGGGAGAAAGACAGAGGGAGTGTAACTCTGTTGGTTCTCCTTGATCTCTCAGCGGCGTTTGATACCATCGACCATGGTATCCTTCTGGAGCGACTTACGGATTTAGGAGTGGGAGGCACTGCTTGGCGGTGGCTCTGCTCCTATCTCGGGAATCGTCTCCAGAAGGTGATGCTGGGGGAACATTACTCGAGTCCCTGGGTACTCCAATATGGGGTCCCGCAGGGTTCAGTTCTGTCCCCCATGCTTTTTAATATCTATATGAAGCCGCTGGGTGAGGTCATCAGGAGTTTTGGAGTGCGTTTCCAGCAATATGCTGATGATACGCAGCTCTACTACTCCTTTTCATCTTTGTCAGGTGAGGCTGTTGATGTACTAGACCGCTGCCTGGCCGCGATAATGGGCTGGATGAGAGCTAATAAACTGAAACTCAATCCTAACAAGACTGAGATGCTGTTGGTGGGAGGACCCTCTGCCCAGATGGTTGACGTTCGACCTGTCCTAGATGGGGTTACACTCCCCCTAAAGGAACAGGTACGTAGTTTGGGGGTCTTATTAGATCCGCTCCTGTCACTTGAGGCTCAGGTAGCCTCGGTGGCATGGAATGCATTCTACCAGCTCCGGCTGGTAGCCCAACTACGACCCTATCTGAGCAAGGAGCATCTTGCCTCAGTTATCCATGCTATGGTAACCTCTAGATTGGACTACTGTAATGCACTCTACGTGGGGCTACCTATGAAGACGGTTCGGAAACTTCAGCTAGTGCAAAATGCTGCGGCCAGAGTTCTCACTGGGACAAAGAAATTTGACCATATAACACCTGTCCTGGCGCAGCTGCACTGGCTACCAATATGTTTCCGGGCCAGATTCAAAGTGTTGGTTCTTACCTATAAAGCCCTAAACGGCATTGGACCGCAATACCTGATGGAGCGCCTCTCTCGCTATGTACCTACCCGTTCACTACGCTCGACGTCGAAGGGCCTTCTCCGGGTCCCAACCCATAAAGGGGCCCGGAGATCAACAACTAGATCTAGGGCCTTCTCGGTGGTGGCCCCCGAACTATGGAATGCCCTCCCAGACGAGATACGCCTGGCGCCTTCTCTGTTATCTTTTCGGCGCCAGGTAAAAACTTACCTTTTCGCCCAGGCTTTTTAAATTTTGTAAATTTTTAAATATTTTAATTTAACATTCTAAACTTAATATGATCTTAATTTATAAATCTCAATGGCAATTTTATTAATGTTTTATAATTGTACTATATATATATATATATTTCCACACTTGCTCATATTTTAATTGTGATTTTATTTGTTGTACACCGCCCTGAGAGCTTTCTGCTATAGGGCGGTCTAGAAATGTAATTAAATAAATAAATAAATAAAATACTCCCAGGGTTTTCTCATCCAGCTGAATAGAGTTATTTAACTCTTCGGCGAGTAAAATTTCCTGAGCCAAGTTTGAGTTTAGTACTTTACCTTCATTGTTTTCCATCAGGTACACATTACTCAGTGTCCAGTCATTTACAGTATTTTCAGAATCAGAAGGATATTTGTGTTCTGACCCCCGCTTTGTTTTCTCTTTTAAGCTGTAAAATTGCATTATTTTTGGTTGTAGTAGTTTTAAGTTTTTAGGAGGAGGTGTGAGAGGCATTTCATGAAAAGAAATACCCAAAGCTTTATAGGTCATCCTCGTTAGAACCATGTTTCAGCTCAGTCTTTTTCAGATCAACCTCTTTAATTAGGCAACTGTATTGACACGTATGTACTGACAACAAAGTTCTAATTATTTTGCAGATTAATTTAATGAGGTTTGAGGGATAATTCTTCTCACTTTGTTCGTTCCGTTCAAGGAGTTTGTTAGTAGGCTTTAATCTTTTAAAGGAGGTTGGTATTCCCTTTATTAAAAGCCAGCAGTACTACGAAAGAGTTTATTTCCAAGGTCTTGTGTTATCAGTCTTTTTCAAGAAGAAGGCCAAGGATTCTAATTTTAAAAGTTTAAACGCTCAAAAAATTTACTTACTCAAGATAAGATGGATACCGGCCAAGCTGAATCTGGCGAGAATTATAATTAGGCAGTAGAGTATGGGTAAACAATATGATTCCACAGAACAGCTCTTTGAGATGTAAAGTCAAATAGGAGCTGGGAAGAAAAGTCGATGTGGGAAAATAATTTAGTAGCAGTATAGTCCTTTTAGATAAGCTTTTAAATAGCAAACAGACAGAGCTCTAAGTAACCGCGTCTTACTCCGTCGCCATCTTCCCCCCTCCTTAATCTTATCTGGGCAGAAGGATTAAGTGAAGCCACTTTTATTCTTTCCTCTTCCACTGCTGTGATCCCAATAAAAATCACCCAGGCCTGCACATCTGCTATTAGCCCTGGGACAGAAGTACCCTTTGGTACCAATTTTTTTTGTTAGGATCATGGGAGAAGGAGTAAGCCTTCACTTTTGAGCCACTCCCTACAATCTCTCCACCTAATCCTGGTGAAAAGATTCCCTATTAACTTGGAAGAGTTCTGTTGGATGGCAATCTCTGTAGTCCATTCATTGATAACCTCAAGGCTGGATTACTGCAATGAGCTCTATGTAGGGCTGCCACTGGCTCTGGATTGGAAGCTTCAGCTGGTGCAAAATGCAGTGGCCAGATTGCTGATGGGCACTTGGCCGACAACATGTGCACTTAAAACATCTGCACTGGCTGCCCATCTACTACCAAGCCAGGTTCAAGGGTACTGTATTAATTTACGAAGCCCTGAACAACTTAGGTCCAGGGTAGTTTAGGGATGGCCTGAATCCTTATAATCCAGCTCGATCACTGAGATCATGTGCAGGAGTGGCTTTGGTCATCCTCCAAGCTGGTGAGACTCATTTAACATTGATATGAAATCAAGCCTTCAGTGTCATCAGCCAAATTCTCTGGAATGCTCTGCCAGCAGAGATTCAGGAGGCACCTTCTGCTGTAATTTTTAAACGCCTGCTGAAAACCTTTCTGTTCCGCCAGGCTTATGCAGGCAGTTAAGAAATGCCTTTTTGCAATAGCTGGCCTCTGTTTTTATTGTATTTTTAATGGTTTTTACTGTACGGGGTTTTTTTAACTTGTAAACCACTTTGATGGTTTTAAATGAAAAAGTGGTATACAAATATATTTATAAATAAATAATATAAATAAACATCTACTAAAAATGTAAAAATGATTGCTGTTCTTCAAGCTGAGTTATCTGCTGGCCAGGGAGGGGAAAAAAGGACTTGGTTTGATCTTATGTCTTTAAAAGCAGATTTTATGTGCAGGTATGAGCACCTAAAGCTCTTTACAACATGAAATCGACATGATCACCTGCTAATTGTTACAAATCAAAGAGCTATTAAAAGTCAGCGACAGAGGTAGCTACCCCTGTCAGCTACCCCGTCATTGAAATAAACATCGGAACCTACCATTTCAGTTCCAGGCAACTGATCTGGGGTATCATAAAAGGGCAGCAAATTATTGGCTATTTATGCATTTTTATTGCCAATGAGAGACACTTGTGGGATTTTCCTGACTCAGTAGCCAAAATAAATGTATCTGTCTTGGATACAAGGACTCTGACCCTGAGCTTGGGTTTGGGGTGTGGGAGTCCCATTTACTGCTCTGCCTCAGGCAGCAAAATGTCTTGGGCCAGCCTGCATGGAAGTTACATCAGCATGGCCAATGGTAGGGGATGGAGTTCAACATCTGCAGGGCTGCAGATCCCCCATCCTTCATGTAAAGCAAGTGAGTCTAGTTCACAGCACGGTGTGCATTGGTGATTTCCTCCCTGAGTATAGCATACTTATCTTATGTATATGTTTGAATGTTTTAAATAGGTGATACAAGAGCTGAAGACAACAAAAGTGGTAATATTTTGTGGTTTGAAATCATTTTATAGCTCTGTTTATTCTACTGTCTTTAAGAGTGATAGATCCATGATTCTCTCTCATTGGTGCACCTGCTCTTTATGGGACAGTACTAGCCCAGAAATTATATTTTCTGTTTGATAGCCCATACTTGGAAACACAGTTACACAGGCCAACACAACAAATGCCCACAGGGAAATACACAAGCAAACTGTTGGAACAAAAATAATGCTGCCCTCTGAGTCAAAAGAGAAAATTGGATTATTCTTGGCTGCAAACTTTATAGTCAGCCAGTCCAAATGTTCCTCTAATCCACTAAGGTACCAGGCATGTTAAAATTGCTCTCTGTAAACAACTTTAGTCCCACAAAAAAAGGAAAATAGCAATTGGCAACTTATAAATTGCAGTCCTGCAAGAACTGACTCCCTGCTCCCTTGCTAATTAATTGTGCATAAACAGTGCTGGCACCAGACTGGGTTCTTGAGTGCTGTAGCCCAACAGCCCCCAAACAGGCAGTGTGGGGCTAATAAGCCTGCCCACATGCCCCACCTACCTCTCATGTCTTGAAAGACATGCACATGTAACACACATCCCTGCCATCAACCAAGATGGCAATGTGGGCATCAGCCCCTTAGGGAAGCCCCTGCCACTATCTTGGGTGATGGTAGGCATCCATGCATAGTGTGCATGGCATTCAAACGACATGAGAGGTAGGTGGGGCAGGCGGACTTATTGAAACCCATGCTGTCTGTATTGGGGGATGCCTGGGAGTTCCCTCTCTGCAGTCTGTGGCAGGGTTGGGTTGCAGGACCCGATGCTGCCACAGATCATGGACTGGGAGCACCACTCTCCCACCCTAAGGAGGGGCTTTTCCAGGGCCCCTCTGGGCTACAGGGGCCCTCGGTCAGGCCCAACCTGTCCACCCTCTAGCACCGGTCCTGTGCATAAACAATTCAATTTAACTTATACAGGGTGATGTGCCCCAAAATATTATTTGGTTCCCCAGGTGAAAAAAAACAAACAGCTGCTTCCTTCTAACTCTTCGTGGAGTGACTTTGCCCCTGCAGGGCTAAACCAGCCCACTCATATATCAATATGACCAGGGCAGCTGGGGGCAGGGATGTTGTTAAGATTCCGCATCCCTGATATAAGGCAGTCCAGTTCATAGCACAGTGTGCAATGGTGATTTTTTTTCTGTGTACACCATACTAATATTATGTTTATGTGTGTATGTTTTAAATAGGCAATAAAAGAGCTGAAGAAAATGAAAGAGGTAATATTTTGTGTTTTGATATTATTGTATAGCTTTGTTTATCATTCTGGGCTCCTGCTGGGAGGAAGGGCGGGATATAAATCAAATAATAAAATAAATAAATAAATAAATTCTGTTTCTAAGTGTGATCACCTCTTTATGGGTCTGTCTCAGAAGTGCCCTGCTTTTTATAGGACAACGCGTAGGGCTCTAAAATGATGCTCTGTATTTGGTAGATAGACTATTATTGCCTGTTTCTTCCAGTCCTGGGCAATAGGAATAAATGGAGCCATCTTCATCCCCTCACTCTGTTACTGATAAATTTTATGAGGGGTTTTTATGCCACACCCCATTATCTCTACCTAAGGCCAGAGCTTGGAAGTAATTAGTTCCAAAAAAACAATTACAGTAGGGCCCCACTTACCGGTGCTCTGCTTCCCGGTGTTCTGCTAATGTGGCGGCTTTCCTCCCCTCTCTTAAAGCCACTTTTGCCGCTTTTGCAGCATTTTTGCATCATTTTCGCGCAACGCACCCCATTAAAGTCAATGGGGTTCCGCTTTACGGCGATTTCCGCTTTACAGTGGGGGTCCGGAACGGAACCCGCCGTATAAGCGGGGCCCTACTGTACCTGTAATTCATTACTTTTTTGAGGAGCAAGTGGGCAATTTCTTTACATTTCTTTACATTTTGATTGTAATAGAATGAGGAGTAATTTTATTACTTTTGAGAAGTAATTGTAATGTTTCCAGCATTACTCTTAGGCATTACTTGGAGGGGGGAGCAGGGCAAGTCTTCCGCTCCTCTGACTCATGGATGAAAATCATGTGCTTCAAACTGGGCTTCTGTGCGGCATCACTCTTCCCTCATGCTCTGTGGGTGGGTAGGAGGCAATGAGGGAGGAGGTGGAGAGCGAGATGGGGTTGGAGTGGAGAAAACAATTGTTAAAAAAATGGACAGTGGTGGAGAAGAATGGAGTGGAGGGAGAAAGGAGCTGGCTACTTTGCTGCATTTGCAGAGTTTTAACTTTTTTGCATCTCAGGGGAAAATGTTTGTTTGGGTGGGTGTCCCTTAGTAGGTGGCAGGGCAGGGTCCGGGAGGTGGTTAAGTGAGAGACATTAAGCTTGCTGGCTGAGAGTGTGTGTGGGGGGGTTGCACTTGGTTTGACATGCAAAGATCTGAGTAGTGGCCTCTGCCTCCCTTCCCAGTGGAGAGACCACCACTGCTATCTTATGGATAAAAAAAAATCTCTCTCTCTCTCTCTCTCTCTCTCTCTCTCTCTCTGTGTGTGTGTGTGTGTGTGTGTGTTCTTAATGTTGTTTTGGGCAACTTAGGTATGCAGCAGCCAGGGCCACCACCTTGTAGGCACTAGGTTTTTTTTAAAGTAACTTAAGTGTAATTATAGTGATTACATTTGAGTAATGGTAAAGTAATCAATTCCTTTCAGAACAATTGTAATGGTTGTTGTTGTTATGTGCCTTCAAGTCGATTTCGACTTATGGTGACCCTATGAATCAGCAACCTCCAGTAGCATCTGTTACAAACCACCCTGTTCAGATCTTGTAAGTTCAGGTCTGTGGCTTCCTTTATGAAATCAGTCCATCTCTTCTTTGGTCTTCCTCTTTTTCTACTCCCTTCTGTTTTCCCCAGCATTATTGTCTTTTCTAGTGAATCATGTCTTCTCATGATGTGTCCAAAGTATGCTAACCTCCGTTTCATCATTTCAGCTTCTAGTGATAGTTCTGGTTTAATTTGTTCTAACATGCAGTTATTTGTCTTTTTCACAGTCCATGGTATGCGCAAAGCTCTCTTCCAACACCACATTTCAAATGAGGTGATTTTTCTCTTATCCACTTTTTTCACTGTCCAACTTTCACATCCATACGTAGAGATCAGGAATACCATGGTCTGAATGATCCTGACTTTAGTGTTCAGTGATACATCTTTGCATTTGAGGACCTTTTCTAGTTCTGTCACAGCTGCCCTCCCCAGTCCTAGCCTTCTTCTGATTCCTTGACAATTGTCTCCATTTTGGTTAATGACTATGCCAAGGTATTGATAATCCTTGACAAGTTTGTAATTTATTCCTTTTTAATAGTAATCTTCCAAGCTCTGCCTAAGGCAATATCTGCCAGTTGCCCCTAGTGGGAAAAGATAACTTACGATGGACAGTAACATCCATTAGAACAGAACTATATTGAACATACCTGTTCATTGTGTTGAATTGCTAGCTGGCCAGAAAATAAAACTGGCCTAGTTTCCTCTTTGTGTCTGTAGCAGATTTCATATGCAGGAATTAGCAGATCAAGCTCTTTACAGCATGAAGACAAACATTATCACTTGCTAATTGTTACAGATGAAAGACCTGTGAAAGGCCCAGCTATAGGGAACAGTCCAAAAATTGGCAAACTATATCGACAAGGGCTGGTCTGAACCTATTTTCAGTTACAAGAATTTAAACTAAATGTAAATTCTTCTTTTATCTCAGAAGGAACAAGAGAAGCTGAGGAGTCAATGGATGAAGGTAAACGTACTTTATTAGGATGAACAGACCAGATTCCACTTGCTTGGACTAATATCAGAAAGACTAAAAGCCTAGTCATGTGTATGTTTACTCTTCTGATCAATGGAACTTATGACATACAATTACTAATCACTCTTGAAAATGCACCCGTATTGGAAGTTGTTCCATGGGGTAAGCTACTTGTGCCAAATGGGTCCTGCTGATTTTCACCATGCTGTTCTATCACTTTGGGGAGGGGGTGTCAATAGAGTCTTGCTGGAAATGCACAGGGAGTGTCTCTCGTGAAGAGTTTGCCATGAAGAGCACATGCCATTAACTGCATAAGGTAATCAGGCCTAACGGAGAATAAAACATTCTATACTCAACAACCCCCTTTTCACCTATACGAACAAAACAAGCAGCTGACCTTGAAACCCCTAGAGTGAGTTCTTTCAACAAATATAAATGAGTTGCAAGTATGACGCTGCTGTCTCTCTCTTTTTTTTTTAAGAAAGAAAAAAGATCAAAGCATTGCTACCCCAACTACACTGTGGCATTGTAAACCACACAGTTACTCGTCGGAAGCGAATCCTAGGCGGAAATACTGCAGGAAAGGTAAAAGGAACACAGGGTGGCTGGCAGAACTGCTGCTATAATGTCAAGCCAATTTTTAGTATTGTGCTTTTCAATAAGTTTTGTAGTCATGTAGAAACTGTGGCAGTGGATCCAACAACCTAGAAATCCATGGTGAAGCATGATGTTTTGAGTACAATATATATAAAAAAGATAGTCAACCCCAGAATTTTCATTTTTTTTAAAAAATTGCACAGCAATATTGTTCTTGTTTCCCCCTCTCAACTCTCCCTCCCTCCAATCATAAAAGAGGGAGCCAGAATGGGGAGCACAGATAAAATTAGTGTAGCACTCCACTGTAGGGGCTATAACGGTTTTTTGGCTGTTGGACAGTTCAGTACATTAATGATGGAGGGAGGAGAATCAGTAACTAGAAGTAGGAGCAAAAAGCAACAGGGTAGACAAAAGAGATACTTACTGATAATAAGAGGAAGAGGCAGCATATCTAAATGTTGAATCTTTCTTTCTCTGAATTTCCCTGAAGAAGCACTAGTAGTGTCTGAAATGTACTGGATAAATAAATATCTCTTTTGTTTACCCTCATTGCTTTTTGACCCTACTTCCAGTTCCTTTGGGGGGCCATGTATATGGGTAGGTAATATTAATAGTAGGACTGCTCTAAAAAGTCATAGCATAGGAAGCTGCTTTATACTGAGTCAGATCCATTTCTCCATCTAGCACAGTACTGTCTACACTTGTCTATGCAGAGCAAAAGTGACTTATGCCATGTGTATTTGCAGGATGAATTTCCTTGGCAAGTGGCCATTAGAGGTGAAAGGGGCTCAGTGAACTGCGGTGGAGTTTATATTGGGGGTTGTTGGATTTTGACAGCTGCACACTGTGTTACGTAAGTGGCTTGGGGAATCTTCAAATGGGAATGGTGGGCAGTCTTGCCTGATAAGAACAAAATGGCCTTTTAGGGCCGTGGAACTCTATGCTCTCATCTACATCATAAACTTCTACCAGTTCTATATCACCTTAATTGACGTTGCTTCCTTCCAAAGAATCCTGGGAATTGTGCGCCTCCACCCTCTTACAGAACTGCAATTTCCAGGGCTCCTTGGAAAGAGGGAATGACTGTTGCACCAGTATAAGTCTGACTTTGCCCTGTGAATCTGTTTCAGCATCTCTACTGTGGGTAACATAGATATTGTGGTAAAATGGGGAAAGACATAAAGAACCATGGAAGCCCCTTGCCTTGTCCAGCTTCTGGGTATAAACTGTAAGCACATAACATAGTTCATGTGGGCCTGTACCACTTCAATATGGACAATGAAGTATTCCTTGTTTTAAAGCATCCACATGTGCAAATCTATTAGCAGATGCAGTCAAGCTTCAACTGGTCTTGTTGTGTCTCAGATGAATATCAGCTTTTCTCATCTAATTAATTTCAGAAAGCCCTGGAACACTGAGCAGGATACTACTGCTAAAAGAGGACATTCAGGCATATAAACCATTTGACTATACTGCGTACACACTAGGGATGGTTGAGAATTTTGATTCAGTTCGCATTTCAAGCTGAATCTATCAAATCCAGACTTTCTGAAACAATATGAGGACCAAAACACAGCCGTCCTTCAAAATGCACACTTGTCTGAATTTTGTGATTCAGTTCACCAACCAGATCATGTTCACAAAAATGCATATTTTAGGGGGAAGTGTGCATAAAAATGATGATAGGGATGAAAAGATCATGAAAAAAATGCACCGTAAGATAAGAAATGGCTTGCAAAAATTTCTACATTAGTTAAAATTGCTTACAAAAATGTATTTGTTAGGAGAAATTTGCACTAAAATACTGATGAATTTTCTTGACTTTTTTTTAAAAAAAATTGCAAATAGCTGCAGAAATGTACAGAATTGAATTTAAGACTGGAAAAATTAGAAACTGACAGAACCGAAATTGACAGATCTTTTCATCCCTAGTACACAACATACGTTTAAAGCATATTATTTCCTGGGAATTCTAGTTTACCCTTCACAGACCTACAATTCCAAGTGCCCTTGACAAACTACAGTTCCCAGGATTCTTTGGAGAAAATAATGTGTTCTAAATGTATGATGTATGTACAGCCTCAATTAATTATCTGGATTTTTTTTATGAGCCAAAGTTTACACTTTTGCTTGCACTTTTTAAAATACTTTTCTTCTATACAGAGAAAGTCGTGTACATATTTATAAGATATGGACTGGAATGCTCGACTCAATAGCTATGGATACTGCAATAGAAACATTTAGTTTAGTTAAGGTGATAGTCCACGAGAAGTATAACTCCCAGACATATGAAAATGACATTGCTTTGCTGGAGATGAAGCCCAAAGACAAAGCTACCAGCCCAACATGTTCCCCACCTGACTCTGTGCCAGTATGTATCCCCTGGTCTCAATACATGTTCAGAGGCAGCCATCAGTGCAAAGTGTCTGGCTGGGGACTCACTGAAGGTAATGAAAATAGACTAATGGATTGTTTGAATTATGATTACATTTTTGGCAGAGCCTTGTCTTCTATCCATTATGGCCTGGTAGTCTGCTAAGTTGCAGAGGGGTTTCCTTCACATATACTGAGTGCTAGCTCAACTCTTATACCTGCTCATTAAAAGCTCTGTCATTTGTGCTCCCTATTGGTCTCAGCTAGTGCTGTGCCAAAAATTCCTCCCATTTTTTTTACCATTCTCTATCAAGTTATCAGAAAAGAAATTGCATTCAAAAATTATCAAAAAGAAAATACTGTAGGTGAAACTCTTATGGTTGGAGTGGAAGGACTTTGTCATGATTACCTTGCTTTTGAGGCGCCTGAGGGGTGCTTGTGAGCATCTTCCCCCCCCCACTGTATAAATCATTTCACCAATGGTCTGTGCTCTGCAGCTTTCCTAGGTGCCTGCACTTTCATTAAAGCTCAGGGGAAGATGTCGCGAGGCAAGTCCTCCCATGGGGCTTTTTTTCAGATCAGGAAGTGCAAGCAGCTAGGGAGGCTGCAGGGAGGCTGGAGAAATGTTCTCTAGAAAGAAAGAAACACACATAGCCCCCTTGGCCCCCTTGCAGCAATAAGGTAAGCTCAAAACCCTTCATCCACAAAAATTCTAAAGCAATTTGAAAGTGCCTCAAGCATTAGTCAAAATAAAAAATGGGAAGCCTCTTTTGCAGGGGAAGAAGCCTGAGAATTGGAAGACAATTTTGGGCACAACACTAGTCACTGCAACTGCTGTTGATAGACAACATAGCTAGCTAAAAGGTGGGAAAGCACTTCAAAAGACAATGCTCAGGCTAAGGGCCTACTTGAAGTACAGTAGTCTCTGCCTTCAGAGGAGGAGGAAGAGGAGGCAGGTTTTTGGGGCAGAATGCACTTGTTTTATCAGCACTTAGCACACCAAGATCCATGGCTTTAAGCAGTCTGTTGCTTCATAGTCCATAAACCCAGGTTCACCACATAGTGTCCTGCCATATTGCTAGTGTTAGGGATGGTGCTCATAGCTGGGCACCTTTCGTTTGAACCTCCATCCTTTCATTCAGGGCACAAGCATGGAGTAGGGGAGGAAGCACACACTTTGCCTGGACGTAGAGATCTAGGGAGGCCTGGACTGAGCTGCAAGCCTATTACAAGAAGGGGGAAAGGATGTAGAGATGTGAAGGCCCAGAAAGACCCCAGGAAATTTTGGAGGGAAATCTGTTTGGGTTTTTTTAAAAAAAATCTGTGTTTTTTTCCCTGGACCTTCACATGTCTAGGAATGAGGGTTGTGGTTGTTTATGGAAACTTAAATGTCTATATGGGTTGTGTCCAGATCTTGTAAGATTTTCTGGAGCCAATCAGAAGCAATATCAGGACAAGGCAAGCAAAAATTCTGAACAGTGAGCTCTGGCATTTCGTATACACAGGAAGAAGGAGCTAGCAAAGTTTGGCAATTGGAGCATGAAGCTAACACCATGACAGTCAGGGATACTGAGACTAGTGATCCAGCTGGGCTGATAAGCTGCACCTTCCTACCATTTTCAAGATGGTGCTGCAGGGCAGCAAAGATCAGAGCAGCCACTCACAGGTCAAAAGAGAGATAAAATAATGTAAGAGTAGACCCACTGAAATTAATGAACCTGAAATTAATGAATAGGTCCACTCTGAGTAGGACTAGCATTAGATCATAGAATCGTAGAGTTGGAAGGGGCCTATAAGGCCATCAAGTCAAACCCCCTACCCAATGCAGGAATACAATCCACTGTTGCTAACTGGTTTATCAATCGAGAGTTGACCAAGCTATTATGACGTATATATTCTGTGGCTTGTCATAGGCCCGTTGACAACAAGTGAAGCTGGGTGGTGCTTCGCTGTTATCATTATATGTAGCTTTGAAAAGTTCAGCTTTTAAAACATAAATTGGTTGTTGCCTGGACTGGAAAAGAGTCTCATCAGATACTAAGAAAATCAGATTAATACAGCAGTACTTGAATTGGGCTGGTTTTCAAGCTGTGAGTCCTGAATTGTTCTGAATTGTGAACAATTAATAAATTGTAATTTTTGTCACTTTTCTCTTCTTTAGGCTTCAAAAAGCAATATGTCCTTAAATGGGGCTACATTTATTTAATGGAAAACTGTTCTGAAATCTACAAGGAGCGTTATTTTGAAGGAATGGAGTGTGCCGGTGAGCATGAACTATATCACTTTTTACACCTATCCTCAATACAAACTCATGAACCAGTATTCTGTAGAAGGATCAACAAATTTCAGGACTTGTGGCTGAAAAATCAAAAGGCTCCCCTTGTGAAAGTGAATAGGTTATTGTAACCATGCAGACTGGATGTTGATTTAGCAAAATGAGCAGATAAATGTCAATCTGTTAGAAAGGCTACTAGCATCTCAGCGGCCTGGTTCGCACATCACACTAAGCCAAACAATAGCTTACTAAATCATGCAAATGTGCTGCCTCCTGGAGAGGAACTCGCAGCTGCTTTGATCCTCCCCAGTCATTTTAGCCCAGCATGGTATGGCAGCTAAGCCAAGGTTTAGCTTAAGCATTGATCGTGGTTAAGCTTTCTCTTCCTTAAGATACAGGTTGTGGTTAGGCTTAACTTAACTTCAATCCTAGGTTCAGAAGACACACTATGCCAAGCTTTGGCTTAGCTGCCACACCACTCTAACCTGAAGGACCATGGAGGAGCAAAGCAGCTCCATCACCTCCCTGGGAGCCAATATTTTTGCTCTAAGCCATGGTTTGGCTTGTATGCAAATGTGACCAATGTCGCAAAGATATTTTAAAAAGCATCCACAATAGTTAAGTCTAGAGAGGCAATGGTCTGGTTGACACATCATGGTAAGCCAAATTATGGCTTACCATGAACGAGCAAGCGTACTGGCCCACACTGCTGAAATCACACCTGCCACACTCTTCCCTTTTCCAACCATAAGGAGACAAACTAGTGCTCATATAAAATAGTGTTTCTGGTTTGTTTCTCTCCAGCCAAACCACAAGAGGAAGTCAAGATTTGTTCTAGCTTACTGAGCTTGGTTTGCTTGGAGAGGAACAAACCACGAGCTCTGGTTGATTCACACATAACGTTAAGCTAAGTGCTCTGGTTTGTTTCCTCTCAGTTTAGGAAAGGGAGCAGTGGACACAATTTTAGCAGCATGTACCAGTACACTTGCTCATTCATGGTAAGAAACAATTGCTTGATTAAGTAATGAGCAGCAAACAAAGTGGTTATCCCAGAAAACACACTGGCAATCTCTTTAGCTAGCATGTTTCCAAACCCTCTTTCTGCTGGGTTGGGAGGGAGGAGTTGGACAGGGCAGAGGATCCCTCTGCCAGCCCTGATGACCTCTGCTGGCTTCCTTTCAGCCACCACTTGACGTAGAGCTCCCCCTTCCACCCACCAAATGGCAGTGAGTGGAAAGCCCAAAAATGGCTTGAGAGAGATTGGTGTGAATCCATTTTTGGATCCATTCCTGCTGGCATCCATTGGAACCCAAGCCACTGCTGCTGTTGTCATGTGATGACAATGGGCTCAGTTTGGGACTGATTGCTGCCCCAGCTCCAGGGTTCCTGTCCTCATTCCACTCTGGCCACCATGCATGGCAGGGCTGTGGAGGCAGCAGTGGTCTCGCTGCTCTAGACAGCCCTACCAGACTAGGGGGAGTTTGGGTTGCTTCCTAATTCCCTAGCATTTATAGATGATATCCAGAATACCACCACTTCACTGAATTATTCTGTCACTCTTTGGCAAGGATCAGCTCAAGACATCAGGTTCTGGATCTGGGAGAGGTTGGCTGATTGCCCCAAGTGAGCAAAAAACAAATGTCTGTGGTACAAACAGATTATTAGGATAAAATTACTTCATAGATTATTGGCCTACATGCACTTTGAGTTTTGTACAAAAAGTGTTCTGCATTGTTTTGACTATATCCAGTATCAAGAATGTTAACAGTGTGGGAATGAAACAGAACCCACAATTACTTTGGCTGGGGAGATGGGAAAACACGAAGTGTTCAGTACCAGAAAAATATGCATTTAACAACTTTTTTTGCTTTTCTCTTTTCAGGTACAGATGATGGCTCTGTAGATTCATGTAAAGGTGACTCAGGAGGACCCTTAGTCTGTTTTGACTCTAATGGTGTGGGATATCTTTGGGGTATTGTGAGCTGGGGTGAAAATTGTGGTGAGAAAGGACACCCTGGGGTTTATACAAAAATAGCCAATTATTTCAACTGGATTGGCCGTCACACTGGAATGAATCTCATTTCGCAATATAACTTGTGATTTTTTCTTGGCAATGGCTAAGTATGTGCATATAGAATTGCAGCTTTATGCCTGCTAAAATCTATGGCAGGGATGGGGAAGGAATTTGTGCCCCTCCAGCTTTTTTGGACTCCAGTTCCCATCAGGTAAGGGACGATGGGAGTTATAGTCCATCAACATCTTGAAAGGCCACAGGTTCCCCATTCCTGATCTCGGGGGGTTAAAAGTGATCAACTCTGTCTGGATTGTGCCCTAGAAGATAATCAATTAAGAGTTGTGAAGTTTTGCATTTAATTACTTTTAAAAGTATGTAGCCTTCTGTAAAACAGTAATTGCATTTTTTTGTACTCATTGTTATCCAAATAAAAGTGATGAATAAACCAAAGAAATTGTTTTGGGGTTTTTTTTACAAGTAGGTTTTGCACTGAGATTTGCTAAGCATATTACACTGTAGACAGCAATGAGCAGAGAATATTCAGGCTATCTACTTTCATTTCAAACCATTGTAGATTCCTCCAAAACTTTAAAATCCGATTAAGGCATTATTTGCCTCATGGATCAAAGAACACATGGAGGGTGTCGTTGTTCTGGACCAGTAGCAGACAGTGTGGTGGTGTGGTGTCATTCACCTGAGCTCCTGTTGGTCATGTCACTGCTTCGTTCCAGGAGGTAGAGCTGGAGGGGCAAGGCGACAGCAGTGAGGTCGGCATGGCGCAAACACATTGGCAAAAGTGCTGGAGTGGCTCTGCCGGTGAGTTTGCACTGATCAAGTGGAGCTGGTGAGGCCATTGGGGTTGGCAGGTGCAACACCATTTACCTTCCATGCATTTTTTGAACTGTGGGAGAAATAATGGCAAAACAGGGCTACGATATCAAATGGCAAATAATTGGTGGCCTCTGTGTCATAGAGTTAGACAACCTATGCATGAGCAGGGCTTTTTTTTGTGAGTACTTGCTGGTAAAGAGTACCATCACCTCTTTTTTTGCTGTCAGTGGCAGCCATTTTGTGCCGGCATCCAGAGCAAGATGTGAGCACCAGCACCTCATATTTTACAAAAAGAGAACACAGTGTATGAGCATCCACAAGTGGCACAGGAGCCAGATATCTATGCCACTCCTAGAAGCTTGGCAATCCTGCAAGCCTCCCTGCACTGTCCCTACTCTAGTTTGGTAGAAAAGACAACTCCAAGATATGGGGAGTGTGCATAAAAATGTGGCTTAGCCTGTCATGCTCTATCTGGTGCCCACAACTGTTCCTGACTGTAGCATCAAAACAAAAGAGTAGAGACAAGACACAAATGTGGGACAATCAGGAGCACTGCAGTGAGGAGTCCATTTGAAAAGCAAGACATGGGGGATAGACTAGCATGAGTACACAAGGGGGAGAAGCAGCAGGGACTAAGGGCTCATCCAAACGACTGTTTAATGTGTGAAAGGATCGCTTTGTGTATTCTTTATTTTTCCGTGGTCCATATGACGTTGGTCATTTTCGCGGATTTTATCTCCCTAAAATCCGCATTTGCAGGGCTTGTCCAAACTAACCCGCATAATCCATGTTTTCCATATTCGGTTTGTCATCTGACAGTCCCCACTTTGCCTGTTTGTTCGCTCTTTCCCGATATAAAAAGTACGCTTTTTTGGTGCCCATACACGCAGCGGGAAGATCCGTACATTCTTTTCACTTTTTCCAAGCTCTGCCTGTAACACCACCCCCTATCAGCCAATTGGTCCACAAAATATGACGTATGCTCCTCTCCCCCTTTGCACTGAAGTACAATAACACACATGCGCTTGAAAGTAAGAGCGCGAAAGTTTGAATTCCCTGATGGTTTGGTAGTAGTGGCTGTAATAAAGTTCCTTGCCGCTCACCACTCTAGAGGAGGGCCGGCCGGGGGGGTGTCTCCAGGTGCCCCTGACCATCCAGGGGGATTGTGGGCAGTGCAAGGGATCAGCTTGTAATTGCTGGGCTAATCCCCCATAACCCCTGGGCTTATTCACTGCAGGGTGTTGTGCAGCTCAGTGGCAGGAATGCTGCCCCCGAGGGAAGCAAACAGCCCCCCCAGCGGGTGGCCGCTCTGGGCTCAGACAGGGAATGCAGGCAAACAGCCCCACGTGCTGCTGTGTCAATCTGCGCTGAAGTGCCCAGCACAGGCTTTGTGGTGTTCCCTCTGATAAAAGAAACATGCAAACCACTTATATGCCAATAATTCCTGTATTTTTGTTTGCTTGTATTTGCGATATTTCGCAAAACTGACTGTATGCTTTTCGGCCTTCATGCATATTAAAGTTTCTGGAGATACAGACGGCTGGCAGTTCCACTTATTTCTCCAGAAAAGCAAGTAACGACGTATCATGTCTAGGAAGGTAGACCACCAGTCTCTATGGTTCCGGGTGGCCGAGATGCTCTAGCAAACCACTTGTATGCTTATGCCAATAATTCCTGCGTTTTTTTTTTGCTTGTTTTGCAATATTTTGCAAAACCAATGGTATGCTTTTCTGCCTTTATGCATATTAAAGTTTCTGGAGATACAAGACACAAGGCTGGTTGCCGCTCTCCCACTTGCCATCAATGGCAGAGGGTAAATGCTGAGCTTTTCTAGAGTGCAGCGCTCAGCAGCGGCTCCCAGCTCCTCCCCATTCTCTCTCTCACTCTCACTCTGCCTGCCTCTGGCTCTCTGTAGGCGGCGGCATTGGCAGCATCAGGGAAAAGCCACTAAGAGAGGCTTCCCAGCAGTTTCCCAACCACTTCAGGCAAAACTTGATGCTCTGTTGCCTTCACATACACCCTTCTTCTCCCTTTCCTTCCCGTGGCCCTTTGCATAGTGCCAGGCTCTCACTTTTCTCCACTGTGTGTGTCTGGATGTGTCTGTCTGTCTCCTAGCGAGGAGGAAAGAGCAAAGCGAACTCCCTGCACCAACCAGCGCACTTGAGTGAGACCAGCCAGGAAAAGGCTTTACAAACAACCACAATTGCAGATCTCACCCGGAGTGGCTGCCCAGTTCACAGACTGGCTAAAAATTGATGGCTGTTGCTGCTTCTGTGCACATTTTTGCATCTGCACAGTAGAAGTTGCAGAGCCCCCCCAACACCACACCATAGCTCTGATTGGTTCAGTTTCCCCGGCTTTCTCCGGACATTCGCACACATGCACAGAAGTGGAAATACATGATTGGCTGGGAACGAAGGAAGGGGTATGGGGAACCGCCCAAGAACCGCCCATGAAACGCCCACAGCTCTAAAGTCTGCGGTATTGCATCTGAGCACCTGAAGGTACAGCGGATGATTCCTGATTTTAAAAAGCAAATCACATTTTTTGCGGTAATGCAAATGCAGATTTAACTGCAAGAAAATGCGGGAAAATGGGTGACATCGTATGGACCACCGAAAATTAATGAACACACAAAGTGATCATATCGCACATTATACAGTCATCTGGATGAGCCCTGCAGTTACAGGGAAAATGCGATTTGCTTTAGGAAAGCGGGAAGCATTCGCATTACCTTTACAGTGCTCGGATGCAATCCTGCAGACTTTACTGGTGTAGGCAGTCCATGGGCGGTCCCTCTTTCATTCCCAGCCAATTGCATCTTTCTATTTCTGTGCATGTGCATGAATGGGGGGGGGAAGCCCGCAAAAATTAAACAGTTTCTCTTCCGCCATCATCACCATGAGGCTGCGGTGATAGTGGAGGCTAGATCCCTGGGGGAAGTGTTGTGTGGCTCCCGCTAAAGTAAGAGGACTTAGGAGAGCACCAATAGGCTAGCCCTGGCAGCACCCTCTGTGCTGGGGAACTCCTTGGCCAGGTGCTGCCCCCACTGCTCCAGAGAGCAGCCTGACCCACAAGGGTAGCGGGAGCCCAACGGGCGCCTGGACAGGGCTGCTTGCTAGCATTCCTCCTAGCTCTGAATGCCAAAAGTCTGCAAAACTTCAAAGAAGGCTTGGGGGGGGAATGATGAGATGCTTGTGAAATCTGGCATTTGCGCTGAATGCTCAGCTCTGCCTCCCTTTCGGCTCCACTCCAGGAGCCTGCCGGAGCATCTCTCTACATTTCCCCCTTCTCTCTTTCCTTCTCCCTTCCCTCCCTCTGCTCGTACTCTCCTCTGTCACCACTGCACTCTCACAGCCCCTCATTTCCCCTTCTTCCTCCCCCTCATTTTCTCCCTCCCTCCCTCCCTCCCTTCCTCTCCTGCTCTTTCTCTCCATCACCACTACCAGGTCACTCAGCCTCCATCCCTCCTCATTCGCCCTCTCCCTTAACCATTCATTCTCTTCCCAAATATAATCCAAACTAATTACTGGGCAGGTGGAAGTCGCTGTGATTCTCCCTCCCCCCCCCCATCCTAAGTGTAAGGCAATTTTGAACAAACAAATTTCTCCTTATGAGTAAAAGTCAACATGGTCTCATCTGGGGAGAGATGGCATTCTTTCTTGTAGGATCCTGTCCCTTCCTTCTCCCCTGCTCATTGCTCGAATGATGACATGGTAAGGAGGGTTTTCATTTCCAAAAGACTGCTCGACATTTTGAACCAATATACAAAATGGAGCCCGATAACTTGGCATTTAGGAGTATTAAGATGTGCATATCTGAAACACTTCTAGCCAATACCAAACTGAGGTTCTATTGAATTATACACCGTACATGTGTAAGTTACTGCCCCAAAAAGCTTACAGAATAATGGTGAGTCTGCACTAGGAAGTTACCACAGGTCAGTGCTGGTGGGAAATGTACTGCCTTCAAGTCGATTTCAACTTATGGCGACCCTATATAATAATAATAATAATATTTAATTTGTTTGTCGCCTATCTGGCAATTAGCCACTCTAGGCGACGTACATTAAAATGAGATAAAATACAACAATACAACAATATTAAATACAACAATACATATAAAAGCACTTATATTAGCAGCATATGATAGATGGTAAAATCATAAAGACCATAAAGATTTACCCTTCCCAAGGACCTCAAAGGCCTGCTGGAAAAGCCACATCTTCAGGGCCTTGCGGAATACCTCTAGGGAAGGAGCATGTCGAAGGTCACATGGGAGGGAGTTCCAGAGAGTGGGGGCCACCACAGAAAAGGCTCTCTCCCTAGTACCCACCAACCTAGCTGTTTTGGTTGGCGGGATTGTGAGAAGGCCTTGAGTGGCTGATCTAGTTGGGCGGCATAATTGGTGGCGGTGGAGGCGCTCTTTCAGGTAAGCTGGGCCGAAACTGTATAGGGTTTTAAAGGTTAATACCAACACCTTGAATCGGGCCCGGAAAATAACCGGCAGCCAGTGTAGATCAAATAATACTGGCGTAATGTGGTCTCGGCGGCGGCTGTTGGTAAGTAAGCGTGCCGCTGCATTCTGTACAAGTTGTAATTTCCGGGTCGTTTTCAAGGGTAACCCCACGTAGAGCGCATTACAGTAGTCCAATTGAGAGGTGACCAGGGCATGCACCACGAGTGGGAGCTGTTGAACAGGGAGGTAGGGTTGCAGCCTACGTATAAGGTGTAATTGATACCAAGCTGCCCGGCTCACAGCCGAAATCTGAGCCTCCATGGACAGCTTGGAATCAAGAACAACCCCGAGGCTGCAGACCTGGTCCTGTAGGGGCAACTTCACTCCATCAAACACCAGGTCAACAACTCCTAACCCTCCCTTGTCTCCCACAAGTAGTACCTCGGGCTTATCAGGGTTCAGCTTCAGCCTGCTCCTGCCCATCCATCCACTCACGGATTCCAGGCACTTGGACATGGTCTCCACAGCCTTCTCCGGTGAAGATTTAAATGAGAGATAGAGCTGAGTGTCATCCGCATATTGGTGACACTGCAGCCCAAATCTCCTGATGATCTCTCCCAGCGGCTTTACATAGATGTTAAATAGCATGGGTGAGAGGATAGAGCCCTGTGGCACACCGCAATTGAGAGGCCAAGGGTCTGAAACCTCATCACCCAATGCTACCTGTTGGCGCCTATCAGAGAGAAAGGAGTGGAACCACTGTAAGACTGTGCCTCCCAATCCCATACTCTCCAGGCGATCTAACAGGATACCGTGGTCTACGGTATCAAAAGCCGCTGAGAGATCCAGGAGGACAAGGAAGGTGAGTTCTCCCCTATCCAATGCACTCCTCATATCATCGACCAGAGCGACCAAGGCTGTTTCAGTTCCATGTCCAGTCCTGAAACCTATGAATAGGGTATTCATGGTAAGCAGTATTCAGAGGGGGTTTACCATTGCCTTCCTCTGAGGCTGAGAGGCAGTGACTGGCTCAAAGTTACCCAGTGAGCTTCATGGCTGTGTGGGGATTCGAACCCTGGTCTCCCAGGTCGTACTCCAGCACACTTGACCTGCATTGTTGTGGATGTGTTTTTTTTTTGTACAATGAAATACACACTTGTTACTAATTCCTTCTTTGGGATCCAAATGTCTTTCCTTAAGGGGAAAACCAATTCCAGAAACAGAGGATGGAACAGCAAGGGCTTGTCTCTCCTGAGGTTGGTGGTCAGGAATGTTGCAGTGGAGCCAGAGGTCCCAGCTGGCGTTCCACATAGCCTGTTGGAGCAGGGGCTCTTCCCTCCCCATGGGTTTTCCTGACTGCAGCCCCTCCAGAAGTAAAGGGATGAAAGGGCCTGAAATGTGGGAGGTCATGAAGGCAGGAGGGACATAATAGTCCCCTACCATCACAAAGCCTACGGATGCCATCTTCTGTGGGTGGGGAAACAATGTGCAAAGTGTCTCAGCCTGGCAATGTAGGCCAACAGCCCTGCCCCATGATATCACTGCTCTGCCTGCAACAAACAGAGATGACCTCATGACAGCCAGCGGGGCAGAGCAAAGATATTAGGAGAAGCTAAGCAAAGATGCTGTAGGGGGTGGCAGAGGGAGAGCAGCCTGTGTACCTTGAGTCATTCCTGACTCAGCTTTCCCATCTGCTTCTCTGCTACAGCTCTTTATGTATGTACAGGGTCAGCACACAGCCAGCAACCAAGGCTGATCCCTTAGGGCAAATGAGGCACTGTCCCACCTGCCTCAGTCTACCCTCAGCCAGCCCTCACCTGCCTGCCTGCTGCAGGAGTTGTGCATGCCTTGTATATGACAGGCACAAGGTTTAGGTCCAAGTAGTGTTGCTTTACATTGGGCCCCTCACAAAATGCTTGATGTTTGGCCTGATCTGCAGGCAAAAGGAGTGAGAGAACTCAACCTGTAAACTTCTTAAGAATTCCCTCCCAGCCTGACCAGCAACAGGAGGCACCAGGGCAAGCACAGCCCCTCTTTGAGTTACCCTCATTTGTTCCTCAGTCAGAAAATGCCAACCTTACCCAGCCCATTCCTTAGAGGTCTGTGCTAGAACCAGGCGCTTCCTAGCAGCAGCCTTTTTCAGCAAGGGTGGGGATCCTTTTTTTTTGCCAAAGGGCCACATTCCCTAGTAGAGAACCTTCTGGGGCCACCAGCCAGTGGCGGGTGAGGCCAGAGCCAAAATTAGATCAAGCAAAAATGGGGTGGGGGGAGAGGGAAAATTGGGGAAACATGTAGCTTTGTATAACAGGCAATATGCCAGCCGCACAAAAGTCAGAGGCCATGGAATCATAGAGTTGGAAGGTGCCAAAAAGGCCAGCAAGTCAAACTCACTGCTCAGTGCAGGTTTCTGCACGCACATACCCTCACCTCTTCCCTTGTATCTAGGCAAACAGGAGTCATTATCCCAGTTCAGGGACATATCCCAGACAGGCAAAGCAATGGAAATGGACTGCCTTCAAGTCGATCCAGACTTATGGTGACCCTACGAATAGGGTTTTCGTGGTAAGCGGTATTCAGAGGGGGTTTACCATTGCCATAAGTGTTTTTTCCACTTCTCCCTAAGTAGCGATTAACTTCAAAATGTATCATGTTTTTCATTTTGTATTGTGTTGCACTCTATTTCCCAACCCAACTGTGGAGATTAGTAACAGAGTGTCATTCTGTACTGCCATAACCACTTTAAACAATGTTGCAACTTACATCTTTTCTTTGGAGTGCACTGAGAAAAATTAGTTTGGAACATTTTGTTATTGTCATGCATTGCTTTACATACCTTTGTTATGACTTCTATCTTGCAGGGAGAGAAACAGTTTACAATGAACAGGCTGAAGCCGTCCCTACAGATGGCTATGTGGGGATTGAAACCCTGGTCTCCCAGGTCATAGTGAAACACTCTAACCACTATGCCACACTTTCTCTCCTGGGAAAGACTACTTAGCAATATTTGTAATACTTGTTCAGAGAAAGCATAGTCTGGAAACCAGACTCTTATAATTTTGGTTATTAAATGTAGATTTATTTTCAACACACTCCTCTCTGAGAATACCTAAAGTCTAGGAAAGTAGCTTGTTGATACCACTCCTCGGACTTTTCACTGAACAAGGGGCCGAGTACTCAGTGAGATATCACTTGAAATGTCAAGTGCTATAATGCTCTTTTGAATCAAATATTTAAAAAGGCTGTGCAAGACCTCCAAAGCATTTTTAACTTCAGCGCAACCCGAATTTGATGGTATGCAATTGAATCCCACTTGAAAATAGCAGCTGCCTGGAAGTACCCACAGTTAAATCTCATAATTCATTTATTTCTGCCACATCTAGCTTCCAGCTGCTTTGTATTTTGAATGTGAACTTACAGTGCAATGCTAACCATGGTGACTCAGAAGTAAGTCCAACTGAATTCAATGGGGTAAGTGAGATTAGGACTGCAGCCTTAAATTCCAATGATTTACGCCTTGGAGCCTGTTTTCTCTTTTACTCTTACCCTTGGACTCCTTTCTTGTGTTATGTCTAGTTTTGTTCCTTGCTAATACATTCTTTGAATGTTGACCTTTGCCAACCTTCTTCTTTGATTTCTGAAACGTCAATCTTTCTATCTCCAAGAGTAAACTGTTTTTCTTTTTTCTATGTCCTTTAATTTTGCTTAAATATTCTTACTAGATTTTGGCTAAAGAATCTTGTTTCCACTAATGGAGACAAGTGACTTTGTGATGCTTTTTCTCTTGTTTACCTTGTCCAGACTGAAGAGTTTCTCATTACAAAAGTATTTAGAACAGACAGACAGACAGACAGACAGACAGACAGACAGACAGACAGACAGACAGACAGACAGACAGACAGACAGACAGACAGACAGACAGACAGACAGATAGATAGATAGATAGATAGATAGATAGATAGATAGATAGATAGATAGATAGATAGATAGATAGATAGATAGATAGATAGATAGATGTTCAGCGATTGGTCCAGAACATTTTTGTTTCAATGCATTTGGCTCATCACTTGTGATTATTCTCAGTGAAATCTCTGTTTTTTTCCTCATCAGTCTCTGTATGTTTCTCATCATCTTTGATTCAGTAATAATGGATTTTGTAAGTATAATTTCGAACAGTAGCCTTTAGGACAGGAAGCTGTCTTACATTGACTCAGACCACTGGTTCACTTCCAAGTATGGTGTGATTGGCAGTGGCTCTCCAGAATTTCAGACTGGAGTCTATCCCAACCTTGCCTGAACATACCAGAAATTGAACATAGGAATTTCTGTATGCAAAGCCTGTGTTCTGCCAGTGAGCTATGGCTCCTTCCCAATAACCTTTGCTATTTGTTTCCCAAGCAGACTTTGTTATTTCAGATGACATGCAGAGTAACCCAAATTTGACCAGGAGAAAGTCAACCCAAGATGCTCCACCACTGAAGCTTTTTGTGATAACCCTCATAGCTATGCCCTTTCTAAAGCTATACAACAAAAGTAACTTTTGACCAATTATTTGACAAGTATGGCTTCAATACCAATAGTCAAGAAATCAGAAGAAGGTTAGTACTGGCGAGGGCAGCTGTGACAGAACTAGAAAAGGTCCTCAAATGCAAAGATGTATCACTGAACACTAAAGTCAGGATCATTCAGACCATAGTATTTCCAATCTCTATGTATGGATGTGAAAGTTGGACAGTGAAAAAAGTGGATAAGAGAAAAATCACCTCATTTGAAATGTGGTGTTGGAGGAGAGCTTTGCACATACCATGGACTGTGAGAAAGACAAATAATTGGTTGTTAGAACAAATTAAACAAGAACTATCATTAGAAGCTAAAATTATGAAACTGAGGTTATCATACTTTGGACACATCATGAGAAGACATGATTCATTAGAAAAGATAATAATGGTGGGAAAAACAGAAGGGAGTAGAAAAAGAGGAAGGCCAAACAAGAGATGGATTGATTCCATAAAGGAAGCCACAGACCTGAACTTACAAGATCTGAACAGGGTGGTTCATGACAGATGCTCTTGGAGGTCGCTGATTTATAGGGTCGCCATAAGTCGCAGTCGACTTGGAGGCACATAACAACAACAAACCAAAAGAGCTCCCCCCCTCTCCCCACCCCTCCCTTCACTTTGCTTTAACTTTCAGCCTGATTAAGACTTCTGGTAAACTCAAAAGTTTGCTTGCCATTTTGTGATATTTTGGTTGGTCATTGAGGGATTTTGGATTTTTTTCAAAATAAAAGTATTTGACCTCAGCCATGCCTGCTAATAAATGTAAACCGCCTCTTCCTCTGCTTAGCTTATTTGGTGGATTTCTCTCTGAGAAAAACCTACATTTTTGACATGTAGAGAATTGGCATGTAGTGCCCCAGAAAGTGGCATAGTCATCCCTGTTGTGAAATAAGTGGGGCAGTGCTTCATCCCTTCCTGTTCCTGCTCCACTACAGCCCTGTGCAGCTCAGATACCCAAACGTATGAGAGCAAGGTAGTTGGGGAGAGTTAAAGAAAGACATTAAATTCCTGTTGGGGTTATTTTTAAATATTTGCAGTTGGTTAAAAATTAAGCACAGACATCCAAAGGCTGGGGGAAATGCAACAGAAATTTTAGAGCAAGAAAATCTTCTAAATACAGACACTCTTCATCATGAAACCGTTATCAGTCCTCATGTTTATTTCATGCCTATCACTTTGTACTTTGGGACAAAAGGTAAGGCTTGAGCTTAAATAAAATTACTGATGGAATTACATTTTATATGTAATATTTAAAGTTTTTTTAATTTACTTATTAAAATATATTTATCATGTGGATGAAGTAAGTGTAAAAAATAAAATGAGTGTAGCATTACTGAATCATTACATTTCTTTGTATCATTACATTACATTTCTTTTCTAGCTAGAGACATATCTGATAGAAGAATGTGTAAGCAAGAATTACACTCTGAATTCTTGTGAGAAAGTGTTTTGCCAGCCATGGCAGAGGTATGTGGATGGCTTCTGTTCCTGTAAGCTACCCTACCAATGCCCAAGAAATGGCACCTCTGTTTGTTCGACTGACAGGAAGACTTTTCAAAATTACTGCCAGCTAAGGAGCTTGGCATGCCAACATGTGCGACACAGATTTATGAACAGAGGAAGATGTAACCCTGAAGGTAAAATAATGTTTTCCTTTTATGTTTACAGTTTGTGTTTCCTTTTCTGCTTCTGAATCAATCAGTGTAGAAGACCAAGCTTTAAAGATGGGAAACAGAGGTATACTGACATTGACAGGACCTGCTAATTATACTTGCAGACTATGAGTAGTATTCAATGATGGTTTGTTTTAACGTAAATACTGGCTGTACCAATGATTCTGGTTGTGTCCACACTAGCCTTTTCTCTGGAACTACCATCCTTTCTTCACTCTTTTTTAAATCACGGAACATTGTTCTCAGCCTGTGACATTCCAGTGTTCTCTGAATAAATTCCCTGTGATTTTTCATAACTTATACATGACAATTCTTGTGATACAACTCAGTTGCAGAATGAGCCTGTCAAGGACCAGCCATCATTAGGCAAAGTAAGGCAGCCACCTCAGATGACAGAAGCCAGGGCAGTTTGGGGATTTTCCATCCTTAGGTTTGTTTGTTTTTAAAAGACTTCTTGTACTTCTCCAAACCTTGGGGTTCCTCTAAACTTCCTGGTGGTGCCATTTCAGCTGCTTAAGGATCCACCTACAGAGAGAATAATATTAAATGGTTCCCTCCATTTTATTTCCATATCCAGCTAACAGTGGGAATGTAAGTCTCTGCAGTGCTATGGGGTGTGGAAATAACCTCTGATAATACTTTCAGTGATCATAAAAGATGATCTTAAAGGCAGGAAGGGACGATCAACTTTTTCCTTCCTAGTGAAAGCTTCTAATACTTCAGTTACTGAGATAACCAGTTTTATTTTTTTAAATCATTTTAAACAATCATTAAACTTATACATTTTTATACATTTTAAAATTTACTAGTTTGCAATAGCTGCAGCAAAAATTGGGTTAATTCTGTTAATTCAAATACAGGATGTTGTTTTTGTGACTACCTACAGATTTAGATTAACTGGTTCCATGTGTTAATTTATTTATTAAAATAAATAGATCATTTAAATACCAATGTCAGTACTTTGTTTCAAGTAACAGATTGTTATGGCTTTCTAACTAAACAAAGCATTGGCATACAACATTAAACTTAAGTTTAGCAATGATTCAAGGAAATGTTTCTTTTCCTCACAATTCTATTTTTCAAGTGATTTTGCCAGCTGGAAAATCATATGCCGGTAAGGTGAGAAATAAGGCATTAAGCATGGGGTAAAGGCACTGCATGAGATATTCCAGGTGCCCTTCCTAAATACTGTACTCACTTTCATTTTTAAAGAAGTAATATTCTAGCCTTTTTAGTAGTGGAGTTAGAAGCATGGAGGAAGGATGCAACCCGATTACTCAAAAAAACCACAACCCACCCTGTTGAGTTCAATGGGACTTACTCGTATACATAAGTGGCTGTTCTGCAATGGTTCACTATCTCCTCATGCTCCCTTACACCAAACATGCCTGGATACGGTGCATGGATGTAGTGCGGAGGTGGAGAACTGTTTCCACCCATGGGCCTCGTTCACTCATAGGGAACCATCCGGGGAGGACACATGGCAATAGGCCAAAGGCAAATGTGGCCTGAGAAATGGGTGGGACCTTTGTATACCAAGCATCCAGCCAGGCAAAAGTCAGAGGTTTCTACCCATATGTCTCTCCATTCTCTATGCAGGCAAGCAAGAGTCATTATTAGTTCAAAGACACATTTGAACGAAAAGCACAGAGAGGGTATAGAACAGGACAGGGGAGGAGTGCGGCCTGGGGAAGGCCAGTCAGAGAGGCCAAAGGGCCACATTTGACCTTCAGGCCTGAGGTTCCCCACCTCTGCGGTCATGGATTTAATCCATGTAACTGTTTTACATAAACTGAATTGACATAGACCTCAGCAGACTTTTGTCTTCTTTTTCTAGCCAGTTTTCACATTTTCTTGGAGTCCGAAAGTGCAACATCAGAAGGAATTGTTCAAGTTGAAGTGAATCACTCCCCAAAGATATCTATATGTGGGAATGGATGGGGTATGAATGAAGCAAATGTGGTCTGCAGACACCTTGGTTTTCCAGAGTAAGAGTCTGGGGTGGAATGGACAGCTGTTTATACTGATAAATGTGATATTTCAAGATGGGTGCCACTAATCAGCAAAATTCCAGAATGTCCTAACTTTTTTTATGTCAGAGGTGGGGAACCTTTGGCCCTCTAGGTGTTGCTGAACTACAGTTCCCATCATCAGCCCCAGCATGAATGACCATTTAGGTACATGTACATTTATGGTATATTAGAGCAGGGATAGCTAACATGGTGCCTTCCGTCTGTTGTTAGATCGCAACTCTCACCAGCCTATGCTGGCTGGGTCTGATGGGAGTTATAGTCTAACAACATGTGGAAGGCACCACATTAGCTACCTCTGGCTTAGAGAATCAGGGCCATAGCTTAGCCATAGAGCAGATGCTTGCATGCACTATATCTCAGATTCAGTGCTTGGAACTTCCAGTTAAAGGATCTCAGGTGAGAGAACTTGGACAGTTCTTTCGTGAACCCATGGATTGCTGCTGAGCATGATTTATACCAAATCAGACTGTTTGCCCATCACTATTGACTCTGCTGTGGGTGGCTGTGGCTCTGCATTAAGGCAAAGGTCTTTTATCACATAAATGAGCCAATACTTTACCTGTTCACTGTTCTAAAGACATTTTGGTGTCAGTGAAGCCAATTATAATAGCACAGGTTTGTATCTACTGTAGCACTAGTTGCCTATAGCAAAGTGTTTCCATTGGCCACACCTGGAGGGGCAATGGGTTGATCTGCCAATCAGTTGCAAAATCTGTGGGAGGCTGGATTTTTTTTTTAAATGCACTCAAGCTGATCCCACCAGATTTTATAGTAACAAGGGGTGGGGATTGACTAGTGTATTGTGCCCCTGTTTTGAGAAAAAGAAGTGGAGCCAGCAGAAAGGTGTGTGTGTCTTTACTGTCGGGTCAGCACAAGGATTTACAATTGCACAATGGGACTTTTCCCCTCTCCTCACCCAATTTCCCCCCCAATCTATTATGGGGGTCCACCCCAACCCTCCAGAACAGACTTGGAGAGGGTATAGGAGGGGAGGGGAGGGGAGGGGAGGAAAGTTCCATTAAAAATAGTTTTACAGCCATGAAGCTTAAAAACACTTAAAAGTCTGCTCAAAATTCCACAAATACATCATATATGGACACAGTCACAGCTATACAATGTTGTCCACAGAATGAAATCACCTACACAAAAGCATTCCTCCGATTGTTCTTTTCTCTCTCTCTGGCTGTCTTGACTCCTGGTCCTGGCGCACATGGTGGGCTGTTTTTTTCTCTTTGCTCATAGGGGAACCTGGAGTCATATATGAATTTCTCTTGTGTTTCTTTCTTGCATTGCACAGAGGGGCTGATCGCACAGAGGTTGTTGACCCAGAAGATGCCTCCCATTCCCTGGAATGTCTTAGGGCAAAATGCAGAGGAATAGAAACCAGCCTAGCTGAATGTACTTTAGAAAGACTGAACAGGAGTAATGAGAAGGTGGCTAAGGTGCTGTGCCACACAGAGCATAAAGGTTGGTAAAATAAATTTTGTGTATGTATGTACACAGTTAATCATTTTCACATGTAAAGCATGTGTGGAGTTCTATACATGTCTACTCAGAAGCCTTACTGAGTTTAATGGGACTTACTCTCAAGTAAGTGCGCATAGGATTATAGTTTAATGGTCTGAAGGCACAGGGTCGGGTCTGGTCAGTGCCTGGATGGGAGACAGTGTGGGAACCATATGTAAGCCATCTTGGGTTTCAATCATGGAAAGAAAGTCGGGGTATAAGTGTAATAAATAAATACCGGTAAAATAAATGTGTAGATGATAAATAGGCTGCCTGTTATTTACTGGTGCTGCATTTTGTCATCAGTCTGTTGTTACTAATTGTTTTAAATCCCTTGCTGTTGTTTTTATGTTTTTTGTGCTTGTGGACTATTGTAATTTTGATGATGTGAAAGAACTTAGAGGAGACTGATTATCCTGTATCCAGTTGAAGCAAGCAGACGTGTTTGTAGCTATATTGGATCCAAAGAGGCGTAAGGGAAACTCAGTCAGCTAAAAGAGCTTTCTTGCAGGCACTTAGGGCTAAATAATGCTTTGACTTGGTTATGAAGCTGTTTTAATAAACACTGGACCCTTTCTTCTCTGTGCTCCAGGAGCAAACACTCCAAAGTTAGAATCATAGAATAGTACAGCTGGAGGGGGCCTATAAGGCCATCGGGTCCAGTCCCTGCTCAATGAAGGAATAAGAAGCTTTTAGATAAGCTGCTGTAATAAAGTTTTTTGTTTTTGAGTAAACAGTCAGTTGTCTGCATATCTGCCTGTCTACTTTATTATTAAGATGAGGGGACTTTGGCAGAAAAGAGGAATGAATGAATTATATTTGCATGGATTTTTGACCCATCCTTCCTTCTGATCCATTCTGTTTTCTATTAATATAAAAGGTAATATATTTTATAAGAAAAGGCTAACATAAGGAAAATAGACCCTGTTTTAATTGTCTAGTCAATACTCTTTATTTATAGAGCCAGCCCACTTGAAATGATTCCTATAAAGCCCTGGGAGTTTGGAAGCTGGGAGTTTGGAAGCTGGGAGTTTGGAAGCTGGGAATTTGGAAGGCTTCCCACCTTCTAGGGAAAGACTATCATCGGGGGGAGGTCTCAGCTTCTGACAATATTATTAATTCTGTTTGTTTTATTGTTTCTTTGATGCTGCCTTGGATTTGTTATTGCTTGGGTTTGTTAATAATTAGACAGAGACAATTGTGCCTTTGGGCCATTGAATTTAAACATGTCCTTTACTACGGTAGAATATTTCACCAAAATATTGTTTCTCATCCAACTTGGCAGAATGTTCTTTGAGAGAATTCCGTTGTGTCAATAGAAAATGCATCCCTTTCTCTAAAACATGCAATGGAATCAATGACTGTGGAGACTTAAGTGATGAAGTATGTTGCAGAGGTATGCTGTTTGTAATTCTTCTTCTTTATATTTATTATTATCAGCTGTGTACACATGAATGGTTCTTGAAGATGGTTTAAAGCTATATGGTTGCCAAACAAATGCTTAAAAACACACTCTGTCTAAACTCCATTTAAGAACAAACATTTGGAAGATACAAGTAATCTTTCTTCAAACTAGTTAGTTAGTTTCATCATTTTAGCTTCTACCCAGAGGCTTGATCACTACTTAACTATTTTTAGCAATCTTCTTTGAACGGATAGCGTCGTTTAGGGATGGGGATCATATGGCCCTCCAAATGATCGTTGAGTCCAACTCCCATCAGCCCCAGCCAGTAGTCAGGGATGATGGAAGATGGAGTCCTGCAACATCTGGAGGGCACAGGCTCCCCACCCCTGAAACTGTGGGTCAGAAAAAATGAATTCTGACACAATGGGTAACATGCCACCTTTAAGAGCTATAGTTTCCAGGTCGAGGGAAGTAATAGTCCCACTATATTCTGCATTGGTCAGGCCTCATCTGGAATACTGCGTTCAGTTCTGGGCGCCTCATTTTAAGAAAGATATAGACAAGTTAAAGCGGGTTCAGAAGAGGGCGACAAGGATGATAGCCGGTATGGAGAACAAGTCTTATGAGGAAAGGTTGAAAGAACTTGGCATGTTCAGTCTGGTGAAGAGAAGGCTGAGGGGTGACATGATTGCACTCTTTAAGTACCTGAAGGGCTGTCACATAGAGGAGAGTACAGATTTGTTCTCTGCTGCCCCAGAGGGTAGGACTAGGTCTAATGGTTTTAAGTTGCAGGAGCGTAGATTCAGATTGGATATTAGAAGGAACTTCTTGACAGTAAGGGTGGTTCGGCAATGGAACCGACTGCCTAGGGAGGTGGTGGGACCCCCTTCACTGGATGTCTTCAAGCAGAGGCTGGACAGCTATCTGCAGGAGATGCTCTAGCTGTGGATTTCCTGCTGTGAGCAGGGGGTTGGACTCGATGGCCTACAAGGCCCCTTCCAACTCTATGATTCTATAAGTCTCTGGAGAGGGTTTTGTAGAGAGACATGATTGTCTTTCTTTTTGTGTTCTGCCATGGTCTCTGATCAAACCAATTCCGCAGATGTTCAGAGCTAGAAAAAGATAAAATAGGTTCAGAAGCATGCTAGCAATGCTGCAAAAGGTTCAATTTAGTGCAACAGTTTGCAGACATCTCCTGGTTTGTCCTAAGCTTGATTACCCCATGCCCGAAACAGTAACTGTGTATACAGTATTAAAAGGTGCTGCTAGTCTGCATAAACTCTCTAAACGAGTGGGCTGGGAGTACAAAGGTACTTCTCTCTCACCAATTCAAAAACATTTTCTTTTTTTGTTTTGCTTTTAAGATTACAGCTGATCAGTGCTGACAGCAAGCTCTATTGAACTTTGACAGGTGACCCTCCCCACCTGTCAAAGTTGGCCTGTGGTGGTGAAGTAGTAGAAATAAGGATCCAGTTCCCCACCACTGTCCTAGGGAATCGATGTACACCACCTCCCAGGAGGATGGTAATTCCATGCAAAACCCTGTGTGAATGGGTTATTTAAACACAGTTCCTAATCTCATGGGAGCCACTCTGTAAGGAACTCTCATACAGTCAGGAAAAAGCTTAAAGGACATCTCTTTCAGGACCAAATGCCACTTGCTATCCCTTTGTGTCAGTTTAATGGCTGCATTGCTCAATATAACACCACAAGTAGCAGTTTTAAGAAGGAAAACTGCATACAATTATCCTGCTCCTGAACAGTGTTCCTCAATTCTATTAAGTGACTGGAATCGGGACTAGTGCCACTGTAAGAGTGAGGGGAAAGTTGTTTCCACTGCTCTGCAAAGTTAATCTGAATACACAAGCAAAGGAGCAGAAAAGTTTTCTGAGTCTTATGTATAATATATTTGCTATATTTTTAGGCCTTACACTACTGTGCTGTTGATGAAACTTTGCCTTGTATATACTGAACGATCTCTTTCCAACAGCATGCAAGGGGATAAGCTTCCACTGTGATTCAGATGTGTGTATTCCAAACAGTTACCTCTGTAACAATGAAATGGACTGCCTAACAGGAGAAGATGAGAGTCGCCAATTGTGTAAGAGTAGAACTTTTCGTTATCTATGGCTAGATTCAGACAACCATTCCTTCCCCCCAACCTAGTGGAATGGGTTTGGACAAACTTCAACAATCTAGCTAGTTAAAACTGTGATGACAGCTGAATCCATCACACAACAGAGTTCTTCACCATTTGACAACTGGGTGTGATGTACAGGCTCTTAGGACAAAGGGTGCCTTGTCCTGTTGTCTCCCGTCAATGGTCAGGCAATACCAAATACCAATACCAAAAGTGGAATGGAGTGCCATATTACTGTCGGTACTCTAGAAGATTACTTGATATGTTTTTTTTTATTTTGGAAACAAGGTCTTCAACTGGCTAAAAAACAGCTCAAGAATATCAGTATGCATTTTATTTATTTATGTATTTATTTATTACATTTATATACTGCCCCATAGCCAAAGCTCTCTGGGCGGTTTACAGCAATTAAAAACATTAAAAACAAATATACAAATTTTAAAACACAAAAAACAATTTAAAACACAATTTAAAAAATTTAAAAACAAAGTAAAAACTTGTAAATGTGCTTGTTTATTGTCATAATAGATAGAGCCATATAAGTAGACACAGACACACACATGTATCAGAATGTATCAGAATGCATTTATTTCAATGGGGCTCATACAGGATATATCCCAGGTGGAAAAAATGGAAATGGACTGCCTTCAAGTTGATCCTATGAATAGGGTTTTCATGGTAAGCGGCATTCAGAGGTGGTTTACCATTGCCTTCCTCTGAAGCTGAGAGGCAGTGACTGGCCCAAGGTCACCCAGTGAGCTTCATGGCTATGTGTGGATTCGAACCCTCGTCTCCCAGGCTGTAATCCCACACCTTAACCACTACACCACACAGGTGGACTGTGCCCTAAATATAATTTAAAACCAGCTTTAGACCCACAGTGAGAGGATGACAATAACTGGCAACTTATAAGTTGCAACCCTGCAATCATAACACAGAAATAACAAGCTATTAAAAATGAGAAGGGCATTTATTTTATCTGTCAATATGTCATTATAACTCTTGACCAAGGGGATTTTTCAAGGATGCTCTGCCATTAGTCCATGGATTGTCTTTACTTTCTGAGAAAGAAGATTTTTTAAAAAAACGTATCCAAAGTGAAAAAAATACAGATAAAGCAGGGTGGGGAAGCTGTGGCCTTCCAGAACTTGTTGGACTCCAATTTCCGTCAGCTCAAGTTCATGTAACCTCATCCTGTGAGAGTCTTACAGGGCTTAGATGGAATTAAGTTGGAACCACAATTGTATAGAACAATACAACAATTGCCCACAAAGAAATAAAAGCACAAGTAAACTGAACAAGTACAATGCAACCAAGTCCCACTGAGTCAAAAGGGAACATCTAATTATTCTTGCTTGCGAACTTTGTGGTCAGCTAGTTCAAATGTTCCTCTAATCCACTAAGGTGCTGGGCACTTCAAAGTTGCTCTCTGCAAACAGCTTTAGTCCCACAGTTAGAGGATGATAGCAACTGGCAACTTATAAATTGCAACTCTGCAATCACAACACAAATATAACAAATAATAATGGTTGTAAAAGAACTGATTCTCTATCCATTGTTGTTATATGCTTTCAAGTCGATTATGACTTATGGCGACTCTATGAATCAGTGACCTCCAATAGTATCTGTTATGAACCACCCTGTTCAGATCTTGTAAATTCAGGTCTGTGGCTTCCTTTATGGAATCAATCCATCTCTTGTTTGGTCTTCCTCTTTTTCTACTCCCTTCTGTTTTTCCCAACATTATTGTCTTTTCTAGTGAATCATGTCTTCTCAGTGTGTCCAAAGTATGGTAACCTCAGTTTCATAATTTTAGCTTCTAATGATAGTTCTTGTTTAATTTGTTCTAACACCCAATTATTTGTCTTTTTCACAGTCCATGGTATGAGCAAAGCTCTCCTCCAACACCACATTTCAAATGAGTTGATTTTTCTCTTATCTGCTCTTTTATTGTTTATTATTAATTTATTATTTGATTTATATCCTGCCCTTCCTCCCAGCAGAAGCCCAAGGCGGCAAACAAAAGAACTAAAAACCTTTTAAAACATCATAAAAATAGACTTTAAAACAAAACAACTTTAAAAACATTTTTTTAAACAGCTTTGAAGACATTTTTTTAAAAAAAGGTTTAAATACATGTTAAAAAGCAATTTCAACACAGAAACAGTCACTGTCCAACTTTCACATCCATACATAGAGATCGGGAATACCATGGTCTAAATGATCCTGACTTTAGTGTTCAGTGATACACCTTAGCATTTGAGGAACTTTTCTAGTTCTCTCATAGCTGCCCTCCCCAGTCCTAGCCTTCTTCCGATTTCTTGACAATTGTCTCTATTTTGGTTAATGACTGTGCCAAGGTATTGATAATCCTTGACAAGTTCAATGTCCTCGTTGTCAACTTTAAAGTTACATAAATCTGTTGTGATTACTTTAGTCTTTTTGACGTCCAGCTGTAGTCCTGCTTTTGTGCTTTCCTCTTTAACTTTCATCAGCATTCGTTTGCAATCATTACTGGTTTCTGCTAGTAGTATGGTATTGTCTGCATATCTTAAATTATTATTTCTCCTTCCAATTTTCACACCTTCTTAATCTTGGTCCAATCCCGCTTTCCGTATCATATGTTCTGCTTATAGATTAAACAAATAGGGTGATAAAATGTACCTGTCTCACACCTTTTCCGACTGGGAACCAATTGGTTTCTCCATATTCTGTCCTTATTCTGTCCTGCCTCTTGTCTAGAGTATAGGTTTTGCATCAGGACAATCAGATGCTGTGGCACCCCCATTTCTTTTAAAGCATTCCATGGTTTTTCATGATCTACATGATCAAAGGCTTTGCTGTAATCCATAAAGCACAGGGTGATTTCCTTCTGAAATTCCTTAGTCCGTTCCATTATCCAATATATGCGGTATGGTTTCTGGTACCTCTTCCCTTTCGAAATCCAGCTCGGACATCTGACACTTCTTGCTCCATATATGGTAAGAGTCTTTGTTGCAGAATGTTCAGCATTACTTTACTTGCATGGGATATTAAGGCAATGGTTTTATAATTCCTGCATTCCCTGGGATCCCCTTTCTTTGGAATTGGAATGTATATTGAAAGCTTCCACTCTGTGGGCCATTGTTTTCTTTTCCATATTTGTTGACAAATCTTGCTAATTAATCATGCATATACATAAATTCAATTTAGCTTACACAAGGTGATGTGTCCCAGAATATAATTTGGCTCCCCAGCTCCTTCATTCCTTGTTCTTTTTGGAGTGGCTTCACCCCTGCAAAGCTAAACCAATCCAATCATGGGGGTTATATCAGCATCAGCAATGGTCAGAGCTGATGGGAGCATTAAATCCAACAACACCTGGAGGGCCACAGATTCTCCATCTTTTGAAGCAAACCAGTTTAGTTCATAGTGTGTATTGGGTTTTGTTTTGTGTGCATCATACTTATTTTATGTATATTTGTGTATTTTTAAAATAGGTAATAAAGGAGCCAAAGAAAACAAAAGAGGTAGTATTTTGTGTTTTGATATTATTTAATAGCTCAATTTATTGGTCTATTTCTAAGTGTGATAGCCTCTTTATGGTTTTCTCTCAGGAGTGCTCTGCTCTTTAGCCCAGAAACAATGCTCTTTATTATCTGTTTCTTCCCCTCCTGCGGAATAGGGATGAATGGAGCCATCTTCATCTCCTCACTCGTACTGATACATTTTACCCATGAATTTTCTGGATCATGCCATAATCTCTACCTAAGGCAATGTATGCCAGTTGATATGGTGAGAAAAGATAACATGGGATGGACAGCAACATTCAAACAGCTTTTCTGAACTTGGTGCCCTCAGATATTTTGGACTTCAATTCCCATCAGTCCCAGCAAGTACATCCATGCTAGCTGGGACTGATGGGAGGTGTAGTCCAAAATATCTGGAATGCACTTGTTTGGTGAAGAGTGCAACTGTACTGATCATCACTTTTCACTGAGTTGAATTGCCAGCTGGCCAGAAAATTAAACTGGCTTAATTTGCTCTTGTGCCCTTAAAAGGAGATTGCATATGTAAGAATTAGCAGATTAAGCTTTTTACCGCATGAAGATAAACATCATCATTTGCTATTTGCTACAAATCAAAGAGCTGTGAAAGGCCCGCTACAGTGATCAGTTCAAAAGTTGGTTGACTATCAGTGTGTTGATCTACATTTTCAGTTACAAGAATTTAAATTAGTTGTAATTTCTTGTTTTACTCAGAAGGAACAGGAGAAGCTGAAGAGTCTATGGATGAAGGTAAGCATACTATATCATGAAATGAATGCAACATTCAAGGAAGGTGGGTCTAATTGGCTCCTAATGTGCTTCACTTGTATAACTGAATGAATGAATTATTTATTTCGGTCATAGACCAGCAAGAGCAATACAAAACAATTCACTTGTAAAATAAATATTTACAAAATACAGCCTCAATTTGCAAAACTGTAATGTTAAAACTAGTTGTCAATAAAAACTAGTGGGATGTTTTAAAATCTTTAAGTAAAACCCTCCTACGAGCAATAGCGGCTGCACAAAATTTCGCCACCATGTCTGTGACCCCGGGGCAACGATCGGCAGGTATTACAGGAGAGAAGGGTGAGCTGGGCTTTGGGAGTAGTGCTGGATTTCCTATAATCCTGGGGGCGAGGGGAAAGGCGACCTGATGTTGGTCGATTGAAGGATTGCCTTGTCAGCTTAGTTCTATGATCTGGTTGAGCTCTCCAGTCAAATCCACATAGACAGCACCAGTTTGCGCTGGCGGGGTGACAAACTTTGTTTTTTTGTTGTCCAGAGTGCTCAGGTGGAGTGATGAAGGTGTAGGGCCCAGTTCCTTGGGACCCAGGAATCTGGATTGTAGCCAGTCAGATCCAGACTGCAAAGGTCTGGTCGGATGGTTCAGCGGATATTCCTTTAGGGGCCTTGAGCACCCTGTCGCAATGTCAATTGGCTTTGTTGTTAGCGGTCCTAGGATAGTAGGGGCCTCCACGCAAAGAGGAATCCCCATATGCCGTTTAGGCTGGCTGGTCGAAAACTCCGATTTCCTAGGTGCTGGTGTCGTTGAAGGGCATGGTGATTTCAAATCTCGCTCCAGATGCTTCCTGGCATTGTCCTCACTCTGGACATCACTGGGAGGATAGGTGGTGGCCATATTACCATTAAGTTGCATTTGTATCATCTCGTATGTAGGCGGATCATCCAAGGACATCCTGGATTGCAGCAACTTGGTAAGTCCATGAAGCCTAAAGATGATATCGTGCTGTTCAGATGCTGAAAGAGAGCTAAAATTCGTAACTAAGGTTTCTTTTTCTTCAACAAAAAAGCTGAATGGTTCTTCCTTATTTCCGAGATCTAGTTCGACTTCTTGGGGCAGGGTTACACACTTTTGCAGAAGAGTCTTGGGGCATAAGTTCTTATCACCCTCAGCTGGACGACTTGTCTTGTTTGACGCCTTTGTGGTGGAGATTATACGTGTCGTATCTGAGGATGGAACCTCCATGGGAAAACTGGAAGCCACTCGCGGTCGATGTACTGAATTGGCGACTGGCAAAAGAGGGTACGGGCAAGCTATATTCTGGAAGTGTCTCTGAACAGTTATTCCATACTTAGAAGTTGTTTGTTCACTTGCAGAAGAGTTGCTGCCTCCGGATTACTGAGCGTAAGCAGCACGTTAGTTTTTACTGAGTTACTATATAGGTGCTCCACTCTTGTAATATCTGAAGCCTGTAGCTGTATCAGGGCCATTGATTGTAAAAAGTCGATGATATATAGTTTCTGCACCCATTGTGAATCTCGGTGATGTATCCTAGGACAACCTAGCAAGGCTGTTTTATCCGAATTATATTTCAAGTTCCAGTGCTTCTCTCTGTTCCTATGGTGGAAGGGTTTTAGTTCTTGCTCTGGACCTGACAGCCCTGTCTGCGGCTCTAAACGAGGAGTTATTGAAGCTGGAATTACGGCGGGCGGAGATAGATTCGCTGATTCTAGAACCGGTGCAATCGGAGTCAGAGGAGATATCTCAGTGACAAGGTTAGACAATGGACGATTTCCTTGTGTGTGCTGAGTGTTGATTTGAAAGCGTCCAGATTTTAACACCACATCCAACAATTTAAAGAGCTTATTGAAATTCATTTTTCTGACTCTGGTAGCCTTAAAATTCTTTATGTTTTTGGGGTTTTTTTGACTGGGAATCTTCTTAACTTTATGGTGCTGTTTAGACCCCGCTGGCACTCTGTCCTTAGTATGCCTAAGGGTAGCACTTATTTAGTGGATTTGCAAAATGGCTGCGGAGCCGTGAAGCCACGAAAAACGGAGCTCCCAGGAAAAATAAATTAATTACTTTCACAAAAGGCAAGCTGGACTTCGAGTAAGTTTATATCGCTTACTAGTAATTAAAGTCTACATAGGAAGTTTTCTATCTACTTAGAAAAGCTGACCTTGTTACTTGTTTAAGCCAATCCAGTTCCCTGGAAACTTGCCAACTTTCTCTTGGCCTGGCAGATAATTGCAAGCTGTAATCTCTCGAAGACTTAGTTGATAATTAAATGTTCAACTGAACAAATGCTTCTTATAAAAGTTTAGTCTACCTTTCTTTTTAAGCACAACAGTCAGTAAAATCTAAGCGAAAGAGATTTTAACTGTTTTTAACTACTGCAAGACGACATTGACGAAATTGACACTGCTAAACCTTCGTTCAAACTCAAAATTTAAAGATACAGTACCAAAAAAAAAAAAGGTCCTTACAAGGAAAAACTATAAGGATCTAGGACTCCAACTGATCTCTGATTATAATCACCCTTCTAAAATGAAACAATTAAAAATAACAAATTACTACCAGCCAAATGAAACGATAAACCATCTGGAAGCCCCCCAGGAGAGTCAGAAGCGTGTGCCTACTCAAAATCAGAAAAGGGTCAAGATCTGAAACAGCAAACGGAAACCAAGAAAAGGCATTTAGGTAGTAGCAGTCCGTGAGGTGGTTCACTAGGCAAAACCATCAGCAGCCACTGGGTGGCAATCAAGGAGGGGGGACAATTCCCACCCTTACCTTTAGATGCTGAGAAGCAGCAGAGTTAAGGGATGCTGCAGCTAGTACCATGCAAGTGCACAGCTGTTGACTGGATATAGCTGCCCCTAGTGAGATCAGCAGCCTTCACCCACACCAAGATTTAACTTATCAAGTCAGCCACTGAACATGTGCATGGTGTCAACTGGCCCCCCTACACACATCTTTTATTCTCCACACACATTCTTACCTAAAGTGTAACTGAGAATTCAACTGCTACATAGCAGCCATTGGCAGTTTTGCCTACCAAACTGCCTCACCAACCACCTCAGACTGAGGAATATATCTGAGGTCAGGGCTTGATGGATAGGGACTGGGGTCAGTTGACAATGCTCAGACAGACTGGTATCTCAACATAAATGGAATCCTCAAACTAGAGCTCCAGACTTGCAGTGGACCCAGGGCGCTGGTCGCCTAGTAAGTAAGGCTGATCACTGGGATGTCTGGCTTAAGAGCCCTCTACCCCGCTGTTGCCCATTATCTTACAGCATGTACACATGCTTGGGACTTTCTGCATAATGTGTTCTATGACTTTCATCAACATCAAGAGTGGTACAAAAGTTTGATTGAAAATGAAACTGGACCCACAGTTCATTGGGGGCGGTGGTAGGAGAAAGCTATAGTGCTCAGTAGCAGAAGAAATGCTCTTTGATTTTCTCCTTTCAGGTATGGATGATGGCTCTGTAGATTCCTGTAAAGGTGACGCAGGAGGGCCCTTAGTTTGCTTTGACTATAATAATGTGGGATATGTTTGGGGTATCGTGAGCAGTGAACATTGTGGTACAAAAGGACGTCCTGGTATTTACACAAAGGTGGTCAATTATTTAAATTGGATTCACCACCATACTCAAATAGCTCTGATTTCATGACACAATGTGTGATACTGAGAATTTAAATACTGCTTTTTTTCTGTCCTGCATTAAAACAAAATAAAGATTGGGTATCCAATTTTCAAGCCAATCTAGCTACATTTGACCATTTTAAAGTCCCCTTGTTTTGATTATTATTTTTTAATTATTGATTTTATTCCCTCCCCTGCGTTTGTCCATGGACACACAAAACGGCTTTCATGATTAAAACAATAAAACTAACATAACAAACAATTATCGTTATGGTTTTAAAAAAAAAATGGTTGAAGAGATCAGCAGATAAAACCTAAATCCAAAACAATAGGTTGAAAAGCCAGGGGCGGCAAATGGTAAAAACTGAAAAACCAAAATCTTGCGGAAAGAAAATATTTTTCAATAAATGTCTAAATATTAAAAGAGAATGGATCTGGTATATCTTAAAGGGGAAAGCATCCACAATCTTGGCACCACCCTAGAAAAGGCCCTGCCACAGGCATTAATCTAATCTCATGTAAGGACAGGACCAAAAGCAGGGCTCAGACACCAAAGACACCTGACGGACAGGTTCATATGGGAGTAGATCTTCCCTAAGGTAATATGGCTCCAAACCATTAGAGCTTTAAAGAATACAACCAGCACTTTAAATTCCATGCAGAAACAAATAAAAGGCAGCCAAATGAAATGGTGTAAGACTGGAATAATATGCTGCGTCTGTTGATTCCAGGTACTAATCTGTCCACTGCATTCTGAATCAATTGACATTTCCAGACTGTCTTTAAAGGCAGCTCACAGACAGCATTGTAGTAACCCAGTCTGGACATAACTGTGGCACAAATAACTGAGGACAAGTGTGAGTTCTCCAGATCAGGCCACAGCTGGCATACCAGATGAAGTTCACAGAAAGCACTCCTTGGAATTGATGCCAACAGGACTTTCACAGAAAGCACTAAACCAGCCTTTCCCAACTAGTGGGCCACCAGGTGTTGTTGGACCACACCTCCTATCAGCCTCAGCCAGCATTGCCAATGGTCAGGAAAGATGGGAATTGTGGTCCAACAACATCTGGTGGCCTACTAGTTGGGAAAGGCTGCACTAAACCAAGTAGCACTCACACACTCACAACCACACCACAAACACAATGTATAACTTCTTCCAGATTGCCATATCTGGCTCAGCATCCCTGTCTTATCTGGATTACGTTTCAGCAGGTCTATTCTCTCCATTTCTAAACTAATGCCAGACACCGATTCATCACTCCTGCGTCTTTGGTGGACAACCTATGCCATGGGCAGCCACATGCAGCATGGGCAACAAGAGTCTGTGCCGCTCCTAGACATGAGCAGGATCAATCCTGCCTCTTTCTCTGTAGGGATGCCTACTTCCCATTTGATACGATTATTATTATTTATTAAACTTCTACCCCACCCTCCTCCAAGCAGGAGTCCAGGGTGGCAAGCAAAGAACAAAACGCTAAAAACATCTTAAAACATCTCAAAACCAAAACATTTTAAAATCTTTGAAATATGAAACAGCTTAAAAACATCTTTTAAAAAATCTTTAAAAACAACTTAACAAGCAATTCCAAAACAGACGCAAACTAGAGCAAGGGTGCCTAGCCCTGTGGGCCTGTGGGCTCCAAGGTTCACATGCCAGCAGTGAGTATGGCAACCCACACTCTTGCATCTATACAGGCACACAAGTCCCAACCCCAGCTGATCCATGCAGATCAGCAAGGGGGAGGTTATCATCCCCTCTCTGCCCATCAAATGACCAGTTGAGTGGTGTATGGCCTGCTTTAGATGGGATCACGCTCCCTCTGAAGGAGCAGGTTCATAGTTTGGTGGTTCTCCTGGATCCGTTGCTGTTGCTTGAGGCACAGGTGGCCTCAGTGGCATGGAGTGCCTTCCATTTGCTTAGGTTACAACCCTATCTGGACAGGGATAACTTGGCTACCGTAATCTATGCTCTGGCAACCTCAAGCATGGACTATTGCAATGTGCTTTAGTTGGGGCTGCCTTTGAAAACAGTTCAGAAGCTTCAGTTAGTGCAGAATGCAGTTGCCTGACTGTTGATGAGTTTGAGGTGAACAGATCATGTAACACTGGTTCTGTTACAACTACACTGGCTATCTGTATGCTTCTGCATCCAATTAAAAGAGCAGGCTTTGATCTATAAAGCTCTTTGCAGCTCAGGACCCCAATATCTTCTGGAATGCCATTCCTGATGTGAACCTTCTCAGATCCTTAAGTCATCTTCTGAGGTCCTTCTCCAGGTTCCCCCTCTGAGACAGGTTTGGAGGATGATAACAAGGGAGAAAGCCTTTAAAGTTGTGGCTTCCCGTTTGTGGAATGCTCTCCCCAGCAAAGTCCACCTGGCGCTTTCATTGACACCTTTTTGGCACCTGGTAAAGCCTTATCTTTTTTTCTTATGCACTTGATAGACTCAGGTGTTTTTGTTATTAGTGCGCTACCAAGTTTCCTGTGGCTGTTATATTTTATTACATTTATATACCACCCCATAGCCAAAGCTTTCTGGGTGGTTTACAAAAATTAAAAACATTGAACATTAAAAATAAATATACAATTTTTAAAAACCATACAAAGTTTAAAACCATGAAGTACAGATAAACCAGGTTATGAGGGTTGTTTTGTTCTGTTTTATTGTATTGTTGCGCACACCCTGATCTCTGAGCAGTGCTTTACTTCCAGGGGTTTCTGTACTTACCCAAGGTTTGGCTTCCTTGGAAAGACGATCAGTGGAAACTGTGGTGCCTTTATGATATATAGTTTATTTACATATATATATACAACCTGAGCAGAAGATTGAGGGTTTCTCAGCATTAAGAGTCCAACAAATCTTGCTTCCACATCAGGTTTCCAGGGAGGCACCCCAAAGCCACAGCTTGGGATTCTGCACACAGACAGCAGGTAAGCCTCTCTGTGTCTTTTCCAACTCCCAACTTCAGTCCAGACTAACTCACTTCCAAGCTACTTCCTTGTGGGGGCATGGATCACTCTCCTGCAAGAGTTCCTATAGCAACAGGACTTCTCTGCACCGTATCCTTTCATATGGTGAAGCCAGAATGATTAACTTATGAAATGAGCTTGTTTGACCAGTGGATCGGGTTTCTGTGCTACAACTCCACCTGAACAAACTGAAAATCACAGGCTGGAAAGCAAACCAGAAGACACCATTCAACCCAGCCCCCCCCCTCCTATAACAGTGTTATGTATTTATATTTATAATGTGTTTTAAGTTGCTTGGAGATCTTCAGATAACAAGCGAGTTGCAACTCTAATAAATAATAATCAAATGAGCAATCTGATGGCTGGGAAGTGGTGAGGATTTCCATCCCCATCGGGGCCTTGGGATTCACTCACCCCAGCGGTCCATTATTTTTTTCTGCTGCCCAAATTGATGGGGACTTCCTCCCCCCCCCCGAAAGAGATAAATATTTGCTTGCGAGTGCGGATCAGGCTACCTAAACTGAGAGCTAGTCACTCCTAAACTACAAGCAAAGCCACACCACCCTCCCATCAAGGCATGCCGCGGAGGGCCTCCCTAACCCAAGTAATGCAGACAACCGCCCTCACCCCTGCAGCTCCCTAGGCTAGGAAGCTTTGGAATCAAGGGAAAGAATGCGTATGTTTCCTTAAATAAGAGCTCCGGAAGAAAGCGGTAAACGCCTGTCCGACAGCCGCCGCTCTGCCTACCTCCTTACGCCACGACCTCTTTCCCTACCTCCAAAGGCCTAGCCACGCCCCTTTCCTTCCCTGCTCCCAAAGCGCCCTGACGTGAGCGGGATTGAGGCGGGGCTTGTTGTAGGAATAGGTAGCGGGGTTTTCGTGCGGAATGGTGGAAGTACCCTGGTCTCCGAGCGACCGCTGTAGGTGTAGGACAGGACAGCTCCCTAGGGCGGCGTGTGCGTAATGGAGGTGCCCGCTGGAAGGGCGGGAGACTAGCGCAGTCCGCGCGTCCCTCTTGCGCCTTCCGAATCTGCTCTGGCCAACGTTCCAGAACCCGCAGAGGCTGTTGTCCTGTGTGCGCGTTCTAGAACCCTGGCCCCTGTGCGTTCGGGGAAGACGATGAGTCGGGCCCTGCTGCCGTTTCTTGTGACCTGCGGCTTGTTGGGTATGCGGCCCCAGCAGGTACAATGCCAGGAGCCTCAGACCCCAGACTGGAGGATGACGCTGAAGACCATCCGGAACGGCGTTCACAAGATTGACACTTACCTGAATGCAGCTTTGGATCTCCTGGGAGGAGAGGACGGTCTCTGTCAGTATAAATGCAGTGATGGTAATACTAATAATATTGTAAAGAATTGGGAGGGGGGGCATATATATTATAATTCCAGCTTGGTACCAAATCTTGACAATGTTTGGTTTGATTCAAATCCAAATTTGGGGAATAGCCTGAAAGCACATGATATGGGTCTGATCAGAGCCCATATAAGGGACCTCCTGGGAACCCTGTATGTACATCTGTTATGTGCCTTCAAGTCGATTACGACTTATGGCGACCCTATGAATCAGTGACCTCCAACACCATCTGTCATGAACCACCCTGTTCAGATCTTGTAAGTTCAGGTCTGTGGCTTTCTTTATGGAATCAATACATCTCTTGTTTGGCCTTCCTCTTTTTCTACTCCCTTCTGTTTTTCCCAGCATTATTGTCTTTTCTAGTGAATCATGTCTTCTCATTATGTGTCAAAGTATGATAACCTCAGTTTCATCATTTTAGCTTCTAGTGATAGTTCTGGTTTAATTTGTTCTAACACCCAATTATTTGTCTTTTTCGCGGTACATGATATGCGCAAAGCTCTCCTCCATCACCACATTTAAAATGAGTTGACTTTTCTTCTTACCTGCTTTTTTCGCTGTCTAAATTTCACATCCATACATAGAGATTGGGAATACCATGGTCTGAATGAACCTGACTTTGGTGTTCAGTGATACATCTTTGCATTTGAGGACCTTTTCTAGTTCTCACACAGCTGCCCTCCCCAGCCCTAGCCTTCTTCTGATTTCTTGACTATTGTCTCCTTTTTGGTTAATGACTGTGCCAAGGTATTGATAATCCTTGACAAGTTCAATGTCCTCGTTGTCAACTTTAAAGTTACATAAATCTTCTGTTGTCATTACTTTAGTCTTCTTGATGTTCAGCTGTAGTCCTGCTTTTGTGCTTTCCTCTTTAACTTTCATCAGCATTCATTTCAAGTCTTTACTAGTTTCTGCTAGTAGTATGGTATGGTCTGCATATCTTAAATTTTTGATATTTCTCTCTCCAATTTTCACACCTCCTTCATCTTGGTCCAATCCTGCTTTCCATATGAAATGTTCTGCATGTAGATTAAAAAATGAATGGAAATGGACTGCCTTCAAGTCGATCCCAATTTATGGCGACCCTACGAATAGGGTTTTCATGGTGAGCGGTATTCAGAGGGGGGTTACCATTGCCTTCCTTCAAACCCTGGTCTCCCAGGTCGTAGTCCAACACTCTAACCACTATGCCACACTGGCTCTAAACAAATAGGGTGATAGAATACACCCTTGTCTCACACCCTTTCCTATTGGGAACCAGTCGGTTTCTCCATATTCTGTCCTTACAGTAGCCTCTTGTCTAGAGTATAGGTTGCGTATCAGGACAATCAGATGCTGTGGCACCCCCATTTCTTTTAAAGCATTCCATAGTTTTTCATGATCTACACAATCAAAGTGCTTTGCTGTAATCTATAAAGCACAGGGTTATTTCCTTCTGAAATTCCTTGGTCCATTCCATTATCCAACGTATATTTGCAATATGATCTCTGGTACCTCTTCCCTTTCTAAATCTAGCTTGGACGTCTGGCATTTCCTGTGCCATATATGGTAAGAGCTTTTGTTGTAGAATCTTGAGTATTACTTTACTTGCATGGGATATTAAGGCAATTGTTCGATAATTGCTGCATTCCCTGGGATCCCCTTTCTTTGGAATTGAGATGCATATTGAACGCTTCCAGTCTGTGGGCCATTGTTTAGTTTTCCATATTTGTTGACCATTTTTTGTCAAAATTTGGACAGATTCATTCTCGGTAGCTTGTAGCAACTCTATTGGTATGCCATCTGTTCCTGGTGGTTTGTTTCTTCCAAGTATTTTAAGAGCAGCTTTCACCTCACATTCTAAAATTTCTGGTTCTTCATTATACGATTCCTCCTTGAATGAATCTGTCACCCTTGCATCTCTTTTATAGAGTTCTTCAATGTACCTCCTCAAGTTCCATAATAGAAGGAAGGTGAGATACCTGTAATCAAAATTCAGATATGAAGGTGTTTGGTGAACTTGATTGAGAAATGCCAATAGTGCAATTCTCTGCATGCCTGCTCAGAAGTAAGTTTTATTGAGTTGAGTGGGACTTACTCCATATAAAGGAGTAAGGAATGCAATCTAAAATAGGATTGGCATCCTTATGGCAATTGAACCATAAAATGTAACATACTTGAAAATATGTCTGTAAGAGATTACAGCCAACCACAGTGACTTTTAAAAATACTGACAATAATGATTAGTACATTGTCATCCTGGCTTCTTTCTGCTTAATTAGCTGGCATCACTATTGTTGTTGCTTGTGTTCATTGTGACCTCAAGGTTCTCTTTGTTTTGGATGCTGGACTACATAGGCTTTTGGTCTGATCCAGCAGACCTATTCTTAAACTGTAGTTAGTGTTATCAGGTGCAGATTAACCTGTAGTCATGCCAAGGGTTGTATTACAGAAGGATTAACCTTTTATAAACACTTCCGTTTAAGCACCACTTTTGTTTAACAGTGGATTAGAATATTGGGAAATTGATGTGTAAAATAATCCAGTCTTTCATCAGCACTGAAAGTGCAAGTTAACCAATTGGAGCCCAGTTTTTAAAAACTTTACTACTTTGATTAGCGTTTTCTCAAAGTTATTTCTGGTCAGAGAGCTGAGAAGATGACTGAGTGGAAATAAATTACTTTAAAATAGTGGGTATCGATTAACAGATATTACGTCATAACTTCATGCTTCATAGTTGCATACCTTTTCCATAAATAGTTAAAATTTAATGATTACAGCAATCCTATAGGATAGAGTTATTATAATTATTAACCTGCCCTTCAACCCAGGGCAGAACCATATGTGAGAGAGAGAGTTTACCTAAGGCTGAAATTGCTATATATGCTTTGGATAAGTCTCATTCAGGTTAAGTCAAAATCTTAATCATTTTAATGCCCATGATGTAGAGCAGAGGTTCCCAAACTGTGGTCCGTGGACTAAAAGTGGTATACCTCTGGGCCCATTTAGGGGGCATGTTGGGGGAAGCAGGATCCTGATGATTCATGGCTTCCTTTGACATGCCCATAAAACAGCCTGTTTCTGGCTATGGTGGAACAGAAACGGTGGGGAACTTTCTGCTGCTGCACCAGGAATTCACTAGCAGCAACCTCCCTCTCCACCCACAGAGAGGAAGATTTATAGCACCCTGTGCCCCCCTCCAAGCCACCCAAGCATAGGATTGCTCCCTTAGAACAGAAGAGTTCCAGGTAAATGGGAGGGGGGGACTCCGTACACCAGCTTGAGCTCCTTGGAGGGATATAAATGTAATAAATGAATAAATATTCCTTAAAATACAGCCTCCAAGCCCACACATTTATATAACTACTTATACTGGATTATTTTGTTGAATGCCATGGAACTGAGATAATATAAATACATCTACACCAGCTGAATATTATTTATGGACTTTTATCTTGAGATATAAGGTGGGAGACAATGAAATGTACTAAGCATTAAATATTTTTTTGTAATTTACAGGATATAAGCCTTTACCCCGCTATGGCTACAAACCTTCACCACCCAATGGTTGTGGTTCTCCTCTTTTTGGAGTTCATGTAAGTACCTTCTTAGCAAGTTCTTCCTCACACTCACTGACTTAATTTATGCTTGGAAGGAAATATGTTAAAATGGCAAGGCATCTGGATTTACCTGTAGTAAATCTATTTCTTTTCTTCATATAAATATAAAAGTTTTAACCTACTATTTACATAAACAGTTATTATTTCCTCTTAGCATCAAAGTGTTGTGAATACAATTTCAAAATCACTTTTGTAAAATTCGGGAAACTAAATCTCTTAGCCTCCCAAGAGGTGTCTTCACAGCCTCAGAACTATAGGTCTGAAAAATTAAAACCTTAATTCTGAAACATTAGCCTGTATAGCAATAGGAATACAGCCAGTGATCATCCAGTGTGGCAAGCAGTCATGTGGTCCTGCCAGGACATCCCCTGAGCCCTATGTCTCATGTGAGCCAAACAATACTGTTAATACTGTTTTCTCACTTGGCTCCTTGCCCTTTAATGCTGATTGGAGCCAATCAGTGGAAAGGGATGAGAAGACCACTGAGAAGACCACACACCTCCCCTTTGTGCTGATTGGCTCCTAAGGAATGTCTGTTGTGAGGGAAGATGAGGGAAAGTGGGCAAGGAGATAGGTAGGACTGAGTTGCATTACAGCATTTTTCTCCCCCAGTACCCAAAGTAAATGTGCCTTGGATTGCAGCCTTACAGCCCATTCCTATGCATGCTTACTCGGAAGTAAGTGCCACTGCATGCAGTGGGGCTTACTACTGGTAAGTGTTTATCTCAATAACAATCAGAGGAAGATAGTCAGAAAACTCTGACAATGCAAATGAAATCCCTCTTTTTTTGGGGGGGGGTAGGAGCTAAACTCTAAAACAGTAACTAGAAATCTTCTCAGATTGGTACCTTACACTCTTGGAGCAATCATTCCTATGATGTTTGGGTCCAACATTTATTCATCAGTTCACAGCTCTTGATTTTCAACAACATTCTTTTAAAAATGAATTAATACCTTCCTAGCCTTTAAAATGTCCTTAAAATAACTGGCAACACAATCTTTTACATGTCTACTCAGCCGTAAGTCCCACTGAGTTCAGGCAGAACCAGGTCCTGCATGGGCAAAGAGAGAGAGGGAAAGAGAGAGAAAGAAAGTGAAAGTGTGTGCGTGGTTTTTTTCCAGCCCAAACCAGGAGTTAGGGAAGGAAAGAAAAAAAATAAGTGTAGCTCAATGTAGCTGGACATTTCTTTTTTTTTGGGGGGGGAAGGGGTTGGAGTTATGTTACTGTAGGTCTTTCACCTGCTGATCTTAGGCTGGCAATGCTATGTTCAGTGCAAAACCAGGCATTGTATTTCAGATGGAGGGAGTCAAAAGTGATCTACGGCAGTTCTGTTCAGATGCTCATTCTGGGATAAATGCAAGATTTTAATAGTTAAAAGTCACACACTGTATTCATTTGTTGTGGTTATTTGTTAATACTTCATAATAACCACAGCATTTTTTTCTTTTTCATTTTTGAGCAAAAAGGATTTGAAATCCCCACTCAGCCATGAAGCTGACTTGATGACTTTGGGCCAGTCACAATCTCTTAGCTTAACCTACCTCACAGGCTTGTTGTGAAGATAGAGGAGGAAGTATAAAATGGCTGCAAAGGGGGACTTAGTGCATGTATCATAGGCATCAAGTTTGCGTCCTTTAACCAAAGTGATGCATCTTTATAAAGGAAGGGATGTGTTTTTTTCTTCACACACACGCACACCCATAGTACACCTCCAGGCTTCAACCAATCTGGCATGGTTATTGTGTGTTTACATGCATAAGTCCCAAATGTATTCAACTGAACTTACTCCCAGGCTGCTGTGCGCAAGGGGTCCTCTCACCTTGAGCCCTTCTCTGCCCTTCCTCACAAAAAAACCTAGGCTATAATCCTGCACCCACTTATCTGAGATTGTTGTTTGTTGTTGTTATATGCCTTCAAGTCGATTACGACTTATGGCAACCCTATGAATCAGTGACCTCCAACACCATCTGTCATGAACCACCATCTACCCACACTTACTGTGTAGTAGTTGTGGTGACCGGCAGGGGTGCTCCCCCTGCCTTTCATTGTCCCAGGAGCCAATTCCCAACCCAGGGCAATGGATCCTGGCAAAATATCCTTCTCTGCCAAGGCTGTGCGTGCTCACAACAACCTTGCAGGGTAGACACTGCCACCACCCTTCTATACTGGTTAGCCACTTCTCCGAGAGACAACTGTCAGGATAGCTGATGGTAAGTTGGAACCTAAATGAGTCACATCAAGCAGGCATGATGGAACCCAGGGAGGAACAACCCTTAGAATTTTCTGCCCATACTTATGGCAAAATCCCACAGCCACAGGCCAGAGACAATTAACTAATCAGGGGCCAAATCGGACATCCTCCCTGAAGCCTGCCAAAGGTCATATCTTCCATGGAGCCAATCCTCTGCTGACAAGAAGGTGTTAAGTCGGGCCTCTGATTACACATCTTCCCTAAAACTTCCCAGACTTTAGATCTTGTTGGTGCTAGGCCTCTCCTGATAAGGTGTTAGGTTGGGCCTCTGATTAAACATCCTCCCTGAAGGTGGGCAGACAACTGCCACTCATGTCCTCATTGCAAAAACCAAATGTTAACCTATGAAGATCCCACACTATCAAAAGAATATCAAAAAGAAACCCCACAATTCCCTGCTCTGCAGCCATCGTAATTGCAGGCTGGCATGACAGTAGTATGTGCAGAAAATTATTTATAAGGAGCACCTGATCTCAGATGGAGATGACAAGAAGTAAGAAACCACTAGCCAACTGCAGGGGAGGAAAAACAGCAACTCTTTAGGACCCCAGGAATTCCTGGTGTCCAAACAACTCACTTATCAATCACAGAGGGTGACAGCTTATTTTTATTGTATAGTCTTAGAAGGGGGTGTGGTATGACTATCATGAAGGGAACATGTAGCGCAAGACCATCAAACTCAAAGAGTTTGGAGACTGCCAAACTCCAGCTAACCGATGCCTTGTAATTTTTCACCAGAAAAATACACCATATCCTATAGAGGAACACACAAGTAGTCAGCCTTTTGGTTAGCTTCTAAAATACTCAACACCAATCTACAAATTTCTTTCGCTGATATTCCTCTACTCCCTCCCCCTCAACTGTTGCCTAGGCCTGAGTGCATATACACATAATTTACAGCTCCCAGTTAGTCATCTAATCTCCCTTCCCATGTAGAATTGCTTCTCCTCCATCATATCATCTCAGATTCTGAAACATCTGCTCCTCCACCATTTCTGCCAGCCTAAACTCTCCTGTCATCCAAAGGCTGCCACCACTGCAGAGCTCTCTCTTTGCAGAAAGTGCTACAGGCTTTTGGAGGGTTTGATAACAGTCCCAAACTATATGACTAAGGACAATAAATCTAGCTTCAGGAAACCACACTCTAAGGTTATTGGCCAATATGGTCAAAACTTCCTCTCTTGACCCCTACATGATTATCGGTTTGTCTCTGAATGTGCAAATTTTAGCCTTTGCTCCTCAAGTAAATCATCTAGAACACCATGTTTAATTTTCCCAGACTGCGAGGAACTGGGGTCCTTTTCCTGGTTTCTTCAAGACAGGTGAAGCCAACCTGTGTCCCTTCAGTTTTCGACTGAAGCTGCTTTCATCCCTGACTGGACATGCTGGCTGGGCCTGATGGGAGTTGGAGTCTAACAACATCTGGAGAGCCACAGGTTCGCCCCCCTGGTTTCAGGCACAACCAAAGCATCAGAAACAAGCTTGCTTTGCTATATAATACCATGGTAAACTAATCTTGCCCTTATAAAGTGAAGTACATTTCTTTTCTCCTATGATTGCTTTAGAGAGACTCCTACAACTTGGTTCCTCTGATAGTTGGAATAGAACCTTTTTTTTTCTGGCTTCCACCATAAATTTCAGGGGGCACTTATTTATATTGCTTTGTACCCAAATTCCCTTTTAAGACTTAATATGTTATATGTGTCAAATATAAACCCATCCCTCTTCTAGCTAGTTCTGTTTTCTCTTTTTGTTGATTTTTTTTAAAAATAGTGGTATGTCTGACAAACTTTCCCATGGAATGCTAACCTAAGAACTTGCTTTTCAGTTTGACATTGGCATTCCATCAATGACCAAATGCTGCAATCAACACGACAGGTGTTATGATACCTGTGGCAACAAAAAACATGATTGTGATGAGCAGTTTCAATATTGCCTTTCTAAGATCTGTAGAGATGTACAGAAGACATTGGGAATACCAGAGAGTGTACAAGGTAAGCTAGTACAGAGTATCACTGCTGTGATTGATATTTACAGAGCTTATAATTGAAACAGTGTTTTGTTAGAAATCTGAACCAAAGGGCACAAATTGATGTAACTTCATTATCTGTTCAGTTTTCTCATGCAATCAGCGCCTATGTGCAGCTAATAAAGAAAACCACATTCTAATAGATAAGAGTATGGGTCTTATCCATCGTTGCACAAGTGGCAGGTTTCATCTGCAGTTGGGAATCCTGCAATGTAAGATTCCTTTATCTAGTGTAGGAGAATTCCCTCCCCCCAGTTCAGTTTGTAAGACAATCTGCAAAGTTTGTCAGGTTCCCCTGACATTATGGAGAGGCTTTTCGGGGGTATAGGGAATCTGGTGTCAATCAAATCATAAACTTACACCAACACAGATACAGGGCCCATTCATATTATCATGTGATTACCTCTGGAGTGTGTAGAGCTGCTGTCAGGCTCACAGTCTGACCTGGGATTCCATATGTGTCAACTGGTGCCTCTACATGGGTTGTACTTCCATGTCCACCCCAATTCCCATGATGGTGGTTGTGCTTCAGATTGCTTGGAGCAATGATGGAGATGAAGTGACACGTATAAGTTCATTGTTTAATTTAATAGATTGAATTACATCTTATGTCTGTAAGTGGAAGAAACTACATATCTGGTGTTGGGTCCAGAGACAAGCCCAGGTAAACCAGGTGCTTTGTTTCTCTATAATGACAGCTGTACAGTAAATTAGTACAATAAATTGATTTTACTTTTTTTCCCTTGCAGCGTGTGAGTCAACAGTTCAACTAGTGTTTGATGCAGTCATACATTTAGGATGCAAGCCATACCTTGATAGTCAAAGAGCTGCATGTATGTGTCGGTATGAAGACAAAATAGACCTTTAAAGAAGCTTTTGACCTGGTTTCAGATTCGTCTGTATTGTGAGAGCACTTTTGTTGTTGCAAAGCTGTTTAAAGCATACAGTTGGAACGTTAAGCTGGTCTACGCTTCTGTAGAAGACACTAATTTTTGTAAGTTTTTATATAGCACTTCTTCCCTTGGTTACGTTTGCATACATCCTTAATCTTTAAGGATTTTTTGCACACATCTTTTAAAGCTAAAATTGGTATTTTGGCAACTGACCCTAGAGTGGGTACATTGTGGATGAGTGCTGCTCTGAACTGATGAAGATGAATACACGTAACTGTTGCATGGAGTAAAAAGTAGGTCAAATTTTGGTCTTACTCGGTATGTCTTTTGCACCTTGTTTGATGGACAAGAAAAAGAAATGCTTTAAAAAATTATGGGTTCTATTTGTAATCTTATGTTGGTGTAACTATGGGATATTTCTTCAAATAGATTCTACATCTATAGTACAATCCTAAGTATGTTTAACGAAGTCCCACTATTCAATGGGGCTTACTCCCTAGTAAGTGCATTTAGATTTTCAACCTTACATGGCAATCTTGTCTACACTTACCTGGGAGTAAACCCTACTGAACACATTGGAGCTTACTTTTGAGCAAACACGCATAGGATTGTCCTTCATGTCTGCTAACAATCATAGTAGAGAGCCAGTGTGGCGTAGTGGTTAGTGTTGGGCGACCAGGGTTCGAATCCCCACACAGCCATGAAGCTCACTGGGTGACCTTGGGCCAGTCACTGCCTCTCAGCCTCAGAGGATGGCAATGGTAAACCACCTCTGAATACTGCTTACCGTGAAAACCTTATTCATAGGGTTGCCATAAGTCAGGATCAGCTTGATGGCAGTCTATTTCATTTTTTTTCAACAATCATAGTATGCCAAAATATTCATCTTAATATTTAAGGATTACCTTAATGTGAGTTCAATATCTCTGTATCCATTTATACAACAGACTTACAAGTGCCTTAAAAGTAAGAATACCAGCTGAGTCACAGAGTAAACCCACTGAAATCAATGAATTTTAATTACTGAAGTACTTTGATATTAACAGGTCTATAGGTATGACTTAGTTGGATAATGCCCTTAAAGTTTGAGATACTATTTAAAATAGTTAACTGGTGAAGTTCAGTTGTTTACATGGTGACATTCTAGGGTTTATCAAGTCCCATCTGTCTAAGCAATAGAACAAACATGTTTTTTCAGTTATCTGAGAACGCTGTGATCTTTTTAATTTACATTTGATTTTTAATTAAATGTTTTAGACACATACATCCTGTGTAGTAAAGGTATCTTAACATGTATTGCAATGCTAGAATTTTATTGGCCTGAAAAAAAGAAATACTTGCTTTTAGTGTACGGAACATTTGACTATCAGACCTCTTTTTATTCTGTGCTGTTTCAAAACTAAATTATAAAATTAATGAATATGTATTTCTGTGTTTTATAGAATTGCTTTGAGAACTACAAGGGCTATTTTCCACTTGATTTTTAATAATTTATTTGCTTGTACTCTTCCATTTAACCCAAATAGAAAAACATGTCTCTAACTCTGTTTTTTAAAATAAGTCATTTATGAGAAATGATGGTCTCAATCCAGCTAAAGTTAATCATAATTGCGCCAATGAAAATAGTTGGTCTGTCTGTCCTATTAATTTTAATAGGTCTTGGTCCCAAGCAACTTTAGTTGGATTGAAACGTATACTTGGGTATCAGGTTTTACAGAACTGTTTTGGTCAAAGATATTCAGAATGTGAATTTTTAATGCTGAGCCATCTTCCAAGTTCTGAACACACAAACGCTAGAAGCTGTTGAATGAAATTACTTGAAAAGTGGTCTACAAATATTTTCTTTTGGGGCCTTTATTGATGAAGTACAAGGGAATTCTTTAATGTGAAAATGTGTAAAATAGAACTGTATTGGTCTAAAGTGGGGACAAATAATTAAAGAGCCAAAGCTGTGTACTTGTCATGTAATTTTGCTATAAATAAAACTAAGTAGCATACTATTACGAGGAAAACTTGCAGGATTCATTTCACAAACATTCATTTTGGCTGTAGGTGAGCCTTACTTAGGCTCATATGATTTCCCTGCCCCACTCTAGTGTGGCTGCAAGGATGCTGGAAACTTTCAGTTCATTATTTGACTAACTGTTGTTTAGCATTGTCCAAACACAGATAAACTATGATTAGTCCTAACACTTGTTGATGACACAATTTCAAACAATGGCTTATGAAGCTGATTTGTTTCAATAAACCATTGTTAAGAGTAGGTTCAGATCTAAAACCATACTGTGGATAATAAAAAATGAAGCAAAAGCTTTGGATCTCATCTGTGCTGTGATTTGGGGGTGGAAGGGGAGCATATAAGCAAGGCTCACCTAGGCTAATTCTCATAACAAACCATTGTTTATCATTGCATCTGAACACTACCTGTGAGTGTTTGCTAAACATATCAGAGCTCCACAGATTAGACAGAGCACTAAGAAGTGAATATGTATTGGGACAGGCAAACAAGTCACTGTTAGAGAAAGCTATATATAGCAGGAAAGCTGAGTCTTTCTCTCATGTTCCTAATAACCTTGAAGTCCAGTCTGATGTGTACTGCCCAGGAAATGTAAGTACTGACACAGGTCAATGTAAAGATATAGCAGGGTTGTGCAGGTTATGTAAGTAGGAAAAGAAATCCAGGTCACAAAAAGGAAAAGGTTCAATTCAGTTTATTAATGACAATATAATGTATTAGGCTACAACTCTACAATTTATTTATTTATTTTTTGATTTATATCCCATCCTTCCTCCCAGCAGGAGCCCAGGGCGGCAAACAGAAGCACTAAAAATACTTTAAAAATCATAAAAACATTTAAAATACATTAAAACACAACATCTTTAAAAACATTTTTTAAAAAGCTTTCAAGACATCTTTAAAAAAAGGTTAAAAACATTGTTTTTTTAAAAAGTGGTTTAAAAACACATTAAAAAGCAATTCCAACACCGATATAGACTGGGAAAAGGTCTCAACTTAAAAGGCTTGTTGAAAGAGGAAGGTCTTCAATAGGTGCCGAAAAGATAACACAGATGGCGCCTGTCTAGAGGTTAGGTGCCACTACACTAAAGGTCCGTTTCCTATGTTGTGTGGAACGGACTTCCTGATAAGATGGTATCTGCAGGAGGCCCTCACCTGCAGAGTGCAGTGATCGACTGGGTATATAAGGGATAAGACTGTCTTTCAAGTATCCTTGACCCAAGCTGTATAGGGCTTTGTACACGAAGACTAGAACCTTGAACTTGGCCCGGTGGCAAATGGGCAGCCAGTGCAATTTTTTTAACAGCGGAGTGACATGTTGGCGTTACCCTGCCCCAGTGAGCAGTCTCGCTGCCGCATTTTGTACCAGCTGCAGCTTCCGGACCAACCTCAAGGGCAGCCCAACATAGAGCACATTACAACAATCGAGCCTAGAGGTTACCAGTGCATGGACAACAGTGATCAGGCTATCCCAGTCCAGAAACGGCCACAGCTGTCTTACCAGCCGAAGCTGGTAAAAGGCACTCCTAGCCACTGAGGTCACCTGGGCCTCTAGTGACAAAGATGGATCCAGGAGCACCCCCAGACTATGGACTTGCTCTTTCAGAGGGAATATGACCCCATCCAAAGCAGGCAACTGACCAATTATCTGAACTTGGGAACCACCAACTCACAGCGCCTCAGTCTTGCTAGGATTCAGATTCAGTTTACTGGCCCTCATCCAGCCCACCACCGAGTACAGGGCTTGCACAGCCCCTCCCGATTCAGATGTTGCAGAGAAATAGAGCTGGGTATTATCAGTGTACTGCTGACACCTCGCCCCAAATCTCCTGATGACCGCTCCCAAGGGCTTCATACAGATGTTAAACAGCATGGGGGACAAGATGGTAACCTGCAGCACCCCACAGCACAACTGCCAGGGGGCTGAAATAATCACCCAATGCTATTCTTTGAAAATGACCTTGGAGATAGGATTGGAACCACTCTAAAACAGTGCCTCCAATACCCATCTTACCAAGTCGGCCCAGAAGGATACCATGGTGAATGGTATCAAAAGCTACTGAGAGATCAAGTAAGAATAACAGGGTCACACTCCCCCTGTCCTTCTCCCGATAAAGCTCATCCATAACAGTGACCAAGGCTGATTCAGTCTCAACCAGGCCTGAACCCAGACTGGAATGGGTCAAGATACAATGCAGTGTATATGGCCACAAGGGCTTTTAGATCCCAACCACAGCAAGTTATATAATTATCTATCAGTGATGACTCACTTAAATGTAACTTGACACCTTCAACCAAAAGGCATGGATAGTCCTCCAATCTTTAGTTGGACTCGAGCTTTGGACCTTTTCTAGTAAATCCAAGGCCAGGCTTTACCAATGGAACAGGCAGATTGCATTGCAGTCTGTGGACCTAAAGGTCCTTCTTCAAGGCCCTGTCTTCAGTTAGCAGCTGGAGCTAATTGTGTTCTTTTTCACTTATTTCCCCCTTTTCTCTTTCCCCTTTTATAACTTGTCTTCTGTTCATGTCAGTCAATATGCCTCGTATTCATAGGAGAAAACAAGACAAATGGCAGCTGCTCCATTGATTAGGCAGGTGAAAGGGTGGTTTTGCAATTTGTAGGGAGGAACTCTGAAGACAAACACTCCATAAGACTGGGTTGTTCTGTGAACTACTTAGTGCTATGAGCTGCTTCAGTTGAAAAGTAAGCCAAATCTTCAGTCAAATAATAGCTTTGTAAGGGGTTTCTTTGGTAGCTGATTGTTCAGAACAAATAAAGCTTTTTTTTCAGTTTAAAATGGGGGTTTCCAGTTCAGCAGAAAGAGCAGCTGCAGTAGCAACTTCAAAGATTCTGCTGCATGTATGATCTAGTTCCACAGACACACATTTAAACCTATTTCTTTATTACTCGTGGTTACATCCCCCACTTTCTGGTCTTTATCTTCACAACAACCCTGTGTAGCAGAGGTTAGACTGTGTTGTGATCACTCAAGTGAACTCCATAATCTGAGCAAGGATTTAAATTAACTTCTCTACTAATGTACTTGGCTGAAGTTCTCACACTTCATATGAGGTTCCTATTTATTTATTTATTAAATTTATTAGTCACCCATCTGGCTGGCTGTCCAGCCACTCTGGGCGACGTACAAAATAAAAACATACATTAAAAATCTCAACAATAATAATAAAACTTAACCCACCCCAAAAGCCTGCCTGAAGAGCATACTAATATTTATTTATTAGTTTTATATCCCGTCCTTCCAGTAAGAGCCCAGGGCGGCTCCTAGTGACACATATATATATCTGATAACAACCAGCCATTCAAATATACAACTACAGTGAAAACAGAAGCAATTCAAATAGCAAATTTCAGTACTGCTTTGGTCTGCCAACAGCATTCCTAGCAACGTCACCCAAAGCTAGGAGTTTATATTATTAGTGTGGCGTAGGTACAAAGTTCAGCAGGAGCAATCTGCAAGACCAGAAACGAAAGCCAGAGGAAAGGAAGAGTAAGCTATACTTTCTCTAGACATTTAATGAAGCCAATGGCAAGTTAGAAATAAAAGACCTTTGATTTAGATAAATTAGAAGGATTGTAAACTTTAATGGATCTAAAATCCAAATCCCAAACTGATGCACCCACATACTCCTGCACATTCATATTGATTTTTCACAGTTGGACAACTGGAAAAGTGCTGGCCACTTGCAGAATGCAGACCTATGTTCCCATTGCATTTTTACAAGTATCAATTCAACAAGCATGGCATACGATTTTGTTTTTGATACTGAAATATTAACTCAATAGCCAAGATTCTTTCTTAATGTTCAGAAAATGTCAGAACTTTTATAAACTTCAGAAGCAATGCAGTAGGTGCATTAGGCATCCTGAACACCTCAACTCTTGTTTCTGAAAAAGCAAGTTTCTTTCTAACCTTTAATGGTGAGAAGAGTGGCTTGAAAGTGTAAAGATAATACTTAGTGAAATATTAGGTGCAAAGGGAGGATGTTTGCAGCTCTGAAGAGAATTTCTAGTGACAGTCAAGTAGTCTTCCACACCCTGCATAGCTCTTGTCTTTTCCCATGATTTGAAGATGCAGAATAAATAATGAAAACTGAAGAAATTATGCAGTAATTTATCTATGGGTCAGAATGAAATCAGGTTACCGTGGTCCAGTAGTTAATTTTTTTAGCACAGGATTGACACAGCTGGGACAATGAGAGAAAAGATCTATGACCGAGGTTTTAACTTTTAGTTTGGAAAAAAAGTGCTTCTTATATAAAAGTGCCACAACCTAATGGTGGAGCATGTGTTTTACATATACAGGGTCCTAAGTTCAGTCTCTGACATCTCTACATAGGGCTGGGAAAGTGTCCTGCCTGAAACTATGGCGAGCCGCTGCCAATCCTGGTAGACTATACTGACAGGACACTGAATATTGGGCTCAAATTACAGGAAGTCAGATTTCTGCTGAACCTCAGGAAAAATGTCCTAACTTGGAGCAGTACAACAATGGAACCAATTAACCTAGGGAGGTGGTGTGCTCTCCAACACTGGAGACATTCAAGAGACAGCTGGACAGCGATCTGTTGGGTATGCCTTAATTTGGACTTATGGCTTTGTAGGCTGCTTCCAACTCTGCTGTTCTATGATTCTATGACCTAGACTGACCAACAATATAACTCAATATAAGGCAACTTCCTATGTTACAAATGAAATTGTAATGTAAAATTGGAAGTTACCATGGAGGGCTCCAGAACTAGTGGGATTAAGTAGGAAATCACCAGCCCTATTAAGAAATGTGCTCAGATAAAGACAGATAACAACTTGTGATCCCTCTGGAAGAGTAAATATTTACTGTATTACAGCACAATCCTATAAATGCCTTCTCAGTCCCATTGAATTCACTGGTTGTTCACAATTGTTGCCCAATTGCTTGCTGAGGAGCTGCATTTGCAAGCAAGTGGGTAAGCAAGCAGTATGCATGTGAATACCATTTGCTAAGAAACACAAATGGAGAGTGCTGTTGCTCTCAGGTCTGGTCTGTGGGCTTCCCAAAGGCATCTACTTGACCACTGTGGGAATGAGATACTGGACTAGGGATAGGGCTTTATGTATGTGTGATTGAGAGAGAAGTGCTTAGGCAGAGAGATGGGGAAAGATGTATGTGTAGTGCTTGTGAGGGGGGATACGTGTGTTCTGTATGTGTGGTCCACATGAGAAAGAGATGGTCTTGGAAAGACAATGTGTGTGTGAGGGAGAGGAAGATGTGTATGACTGGTCTGAGAGAGGAAGGTATGTATATGTTGCATGAGAGAGAGAGGGAGCGAGGAATGAATGTGTGGTCTGTGTGAGAGGGAGAGGTGTGTTTGGCTGTACAGTATATGTGAAGTGTATATATGAGTGAAAGAAATTCATGTGTGCCTTTGGTCTGTATATGTGCAGTGTGTGAGACAGAGGGGGGGGAGTATAGCTACCTTGTATAATTTTCCTGGCACTGAGGAATGCTCCCAGTTGTTATTAGACACCAACAGCACCATTTTGTGTATGTGTTTGGGAGAGAGGGAATCAATAATGTGTAATCTCTAGTCAGGACCAGATGGACATAAGTGACTTCCCATGGTAAGCATGAGATTGTCTGGGGGCAGGGGTCAGCAATGACTGCACTGTCTCTAATTTTGTATTATGCCATGCCCCCACAGCAGCCTTGTCGTGTTATGCCATGCTCCCTATGCCAGTCATTTTGTCTTATGCCACAGCCCCATGGCAACCATTTTATGACTGGCACCCACAGCACTTCCTCAAAATTCAGAATGTGCCGTCTAAAAAGGTTGGCGACCCCTGGTGTGGATAAATGCACCCTCTCTCCTCATTTACAAAACTGGAAAATATACCTCTCCAATTACCAAGTGTTGAGGACACACACCTCCAATATGTCTCGCCTACTTCTGAGCCTTTTTGGAACATCTAGCTGGAGACAAAGTGCTAAGCTAGGCAGATATTTGGTATATTCAGGTTAGCAATTATTGTGTTCCTTGTTGAGGACCATCAAAATAGATTTAATGCTGATGTATGAAGTTGGAACTCTCCTGCTACCACCCTCCAAGGAATAATAATGTAATCTAGACAAATGGCTGCTGCATGTATTTGTGTGTTCTTTCTCGCTCCCTCTCTCACACACACAGAAAGGATTGCTCTTTAGTGAGCAAGTATGAGAGTACTATGCCAGTTGGAGAACAGATAGCAAGTTAACTCCCAAAAAAACTGGATTAAAATCTGAAAGCTGCTAATTCAAATTCAGAAGCAGGTACTCATAGTAAGAAGACAGCTTGGAAGTTATATAGCAGGTTTGGTTATTTGGGTTTTCTTTTAACGAAAAGTAGGGGACACTGGCAAAGTAAGGGTAAGGGTAGGACAGGTATTTTGTTGAGGCATCACTTCAAAAAAACATTTGAGGCAGTTTTTAATGTCTAAATCAGCCTTCTCTAACCAGGTGCCCTCTAGATGTTTTGGACTACAACTCCCATCAGCCCCAGCCATCAATGGCCATGCTGCATGGAGCTGTTGGGAGTAAAACAGATTGTGGAAAACTGGTAGACATGATTTCTGGCTTCTGTCTCCATTTCTGGGTACACCTCCACATTTCCTGACCAGACTATGGGGTGGAGATACTGCACCAGCAAGATACACTCCAAATGCTTGCCAGAAAGTTGTGTTTTCCAGTACTGCAATGGGACCAATTACCTAGGGAGGTGGTGGGCTCATTGGACAACCACCTGTTGCCTGTGCTTTAAGCTGGATTCCTAAATTGCTCAGCGGGTTGGACTTGATGGCCTTATAGACCCCTTCCAAGTTTACTTTTCTATAATTCTATGATTCTCCCAGGAAGAAGTTTGGGACAGATTTTCAGTCTTACTTTCTGCCAAAAAAATTTGCCTGTCCTTGAATACTATGGTGCACTTTGACTGGGTTATTATGTTGCAGGGACAGGGCTAGCCCAACCATTAGGCAGACTGAGGGGTCTGCCTCAGGGGGCTGATTTTGGGTGTCATGAAAGTGCAGCAAATGGTTATTTCTTTATCACTCTATTTTTAATCCCAGGAAGAGGTGCTTGTGGGATTTTCTGAGCCAGGTGCCAAAATTACTGGCCTAGCCAACTGTGCACCTTGAGGGGAAGGGTGCCATTTGTTTCAGGTAGGAAACTGTCTTAGGCAGGGGGATGAGCGCCGACTCTGAAAACAGACAAGCCCTGGAGAGTCCTTTTGCCATCCGAAGTCTATACTCTGAGAGAAACACGGAAGTTCCCTCAGGCTGGCTGTATGGAGAAACGTCCAGGCTAGCAAAGGACTGGCACACGCCCTGCCTCGATAACGGAAAGGGACGCCGAGGACTTTATCTTAGTGTGGAGGATAACGAGGGTTGGGCGGAGGTGTAAGAGGAGGAGAAAAAGAAGAGGAGGGTGGCTGTCTGAAGGAGGAGAGACGCTGACTCCGGCAGAAACGGCACCCAGGGGGGTACCTCCCTTCAGGTCGTCGTGGAGTCCAAAGCCCAGCCATGGCGAGCTCCAAGCGGCAGAGAAACTCCAAGAACGCCTCAGGTAGGCGCCAGAAAGCGAGTACGAGCAGCCTCTTTGCGAATAAGAGAGCACTATGAAGCTGGGAGACAAACCGAGCGGCTGTGTGAGGCAGGAAGCGTGTCCTTTCCTTGCTCGACTTGTCCGTCTGCATTATCGCAGCCCGGCAATTCTTTCACTGGGGTGGGCCGGAGGGTTCAAAGCTAGCGACGGTCTCCCAAGGTCCCCCGTTACCAGGTAGGCTGTGAAAAGAGCGGTTATGAAAAAAGCGAGAAGCCCGGGCGGTAGGTTCTTGGAGGCCGGCTGCCTATCAGTAAGAGACAGGGCGTGGGGAGCTGTTTGAGTCAGGCTCATCCCTAGAAGTTCCTCTGAGCAAATGCAGAACGCTTTTTCCCCCTCCCCGAGGAATCGGTCCACACCCTTCTAGGACGAAGGGGTGGCGTGAGCTTCTGTACTTATCTATCTATAATATAAATTACAGATAAAATTATGGATGCCTCCTTTGTAAGAAATGCTGATGGGTAGTTGTGAGACCAAGGTTCGAATCCCCACACAGCCATGAAGCTCACTGGGCGACCTTGGGCCAGTCACTGCCTCTCAGTCTCAGAGGAAAGCAATGGTAAACCCCCTCTGAATACCGCTTACCATGAAAACCCATAGGGGCGCCATGACTCGGAATCGACTTGAAGGCAGTCCATTTCCATTTTTTGCAGTCGTGTGTATGCATTCACATAAATAAGCCTTTCCGGAAGGGCAGGAAGGGTAACACTTTTTACCCTTGAGAGGAAAAAGGCGGCAAAACTGCCGCCCTTTCCTGCAGGTGCGAGTGTGGACAACTCTTTGTTTCCAAGCCGCCCTTTGCTTTCCTCGCTTCGCGTCTGCGCCTCCTGTCCGAGGCTGCACCTCGGGGTCCCTCTTTGTTCTGTCTCGCCTTCCCGTCCTGCCTCCAGCTCCGCCCACTTGCTCGCTGTCATCACGTGGCCGCGTCGCTAGATTTATCCCTGTACTGTAGCTGCTGGGCCCGTATGTTACCGTTCCCGCAGGGCAGGGCTTTGGGTGCTTTGCTTGACGGAGAGCCGGTTATTCATTGGTGCCGCAAAGCAGGCAGCCCCACGCACAGATCTGATGGCAACTGGACCGAATAGATCCGAAGAGCACTTCTCCAACAAGGCTGCTTGTTTTTTGAACGGGAAACAAAACCTAACGAAGTACATATATTGGAGTCCAAAACTTACTGTATAGACAGCAGGATCTACCACAGGAAGGATGGGGAATCTCTGGCCCTCCGCATATTGGTTTGATTTGCATGTCACTGAAGTAGGAGATTGCTGCTGCTGCTCTCCTCGCCCTGCTGCTGCTGCGCTCCTCACCCTGCTGCTGCTGTGCAGGAGTTAGTTCATGGTTTAGTGTCCTCCGAACCAGGGCTCATGGTTTGTCTTGCTCAAGCCAAAGCATAAGCTGTAACCAAGAGTAGTTCTTTGTTTTACAGCTCATGATTTGTCTGGAGGAGATAAACTATAAGCCTGGGGTTCTGTCAACAAACTAAGCCCAGTCATGGCTTGGCTGATGGCAGCACAGGAGCAGGAGGACTGGGGAAGGAGGGCAGTGTCTATAATATCCTCCTGGGAACCCTTGTGTATGCTGTAAGCCATGGTTTGGCTTAGCATTACATGAAGCAGCCCACTAACTTCCATCAGTCCCAGCTGGCATGGCCAGCATCAAGGATGATGGAAGTTGTAGTCCAACAATATCTGCAGGGATACAGATTCCACATCCTATTCTACAGGCATACAGATAGGGAGCAGCTGCACACAGCATCATGCACACCTGTACCACTATTCACGCATAACAAAACACTTGGAGGAAGAATTAGATTGAAGCAGCTTTTGCCAACTTTCTCCATGAGCTGACTGGGGCTGATGGGAGTTCAAAACAACTTGAGGGCACCAGGATGGTGAAGGATGGATTAAAGAAAGTCTAATTCATTTTAATAAGCAATGATCAAACAGAACCTACAAGACTCAAAACAAATGCAATTATATACAGACATTCAGGAAAGGTGAATTGTTTATTGTAAACAAACTACACTTTTTTTTATAACTGAACTAGAATGTGTGTTTTTAGAGCAACACTAAATATATTAGTTTTCTACCATAGGAGAAATCCATGTGGACAGCAAGAACGTGTTGAATGTCAAAGGTAAGGTATCTGGCTTTTGTCCAAAATATAATTGAAGGTTAAATTTTCTGTGTGAGAAACAAACAGGGGAGCAAGCAGGAGAAGCAAACCCTTATTCTGATTCTTATGGAGGAGTGAAGATTCAGAGATGGATCCGACTTTTAGGCAGGTGGAAACATTCTTGCCATATGCCCAGGGAACAAACTAATCCACATTAAATCTGTAGGAGTAACTGATTGTTCTAATGAAGTTTTCCTGTGCATGCCTTTAGAAGGGATTTAGTCATCCTGTTCTTTCCCTTTTTCAGTGCATGTGTTGTGATCAGTACCCCAATCCACCAGTATGTGCAGCATACATACATACATGTGACTGCATCTAAGGATCTGTGCGTGTCCACCTATGCAATGGATATTTGATTATATGTGAAAGCAGAAGCAGGAGATGCAAGTGTAGAGTTTCAAAAAAAAAGTGGATCTAGGCACACTTTTTGACTAGAGCAAGACTAGTAAGATACATTTTTAAAAGCTGAAATACTGATTTCTATTGTTAACTAGAAACAGCAGGGGTGGAAATCAGGGCTGCATTCATGCATATGTACCATTGATGGCATATAAAATTTTTCCTCTGCTCCCAGGCATTTGATGATACTGAATAGCAGGTGATTAATTTCTGGGATAATCAATTATTGTCTTAGTGCTGATCCTGTTAATTTTTATAGGGTCATATGGTATTAGTGTGATCTAAATAAAGTGGTGTTTTGTTTTGAATTTTGTATGCAGTATGGATAAGTGACTGCTTTTCACTTCGTTTTTATATCTTGTAGATTTTTATATTGTTTAAAGTTGTCTTGGGTCTCTTTGAGAAAGATGTCTGCAATATTTAATAAATAACAATAACAAAATTCAAAATAGGAGTGGGTTTTTTATTGCTAATTATAGATTTTGAAGCAAGAATTGCAGAAGCAACTCCCAACCCCTGATTTACTACAACAAAATCGTAATACAAATCCATATATCCACTTACATTAAATGAAAACATCTTGTGAAAATGTTGAAAGCACATTCTTTAAAAGCTTATTTGAAAAACAGGCTGTTTGTATCTATAGTTGAATGTACCTTTAATTATACCAGGCCAAACATGTTTTGAATTATTTTCAAATTGTAGATGGACAGCAACACCTCACAGAAACAGATGCCATTGATGGAAGGTAAAGATCTTTTTTGTCCAGAATGGCTGTTTGTAGCTGAAAAGAAAGAAGAGAGACAAATGTATGTGTCACAGTTTATGCTTGTTGCTCTAACAACCACACCCCAATGATTTATTGGGTCATTAAAAGTATGACTCTGCTCCAAGGTACTCACAATACAAAGATAAATATTTTAGGAGCAGTCAAGCCTAGTAACTGGGTTTACTGCAGAATTACTGATGGCACTTAGGGCTGCATGTATTTTCTAATCTGAAGCTGTATATATTTTTTGAAAAACAGAACACTCCTGTTTGATTTGCAAAACTACAAATGCATCCCCAGATCCAAAGATCTCACAGGATTGTTAAGCCGCACCTAGGGCCGGTTCAAACATAACTATTTATGCTCAGTGGCAGACCACATGCTTTGGGCAGAAAAGGTCCCAGGTTCAATGCCTAGCATTTCCAGGTTGGGCCCAGAAAGACTTGTGTCTGGAACTCTGGAGAACTACAGTTAGTCACTGTTGATGGACTAATAGTCTGACTTGGTATAAGGCAGCTTCCTACATTCCTATAGTTTATCCAACTAAGAACTTGTGTTTTGTCCGCATATTTCCCTTTCTCCCTTTTATTGTACAAATTACAATTTCTTGTTATATCTCAACCAAGAAATCAATTTAAGCTACAATCCTAGCTTGCAGACCAGGATCAAACGGTGGTTTGACATTCCTGGTTAGCAATCAGGACTATAGCTTAAACCAGCTTCAAGCTTAAACCTGTTATCAAGACATAACAGGAAATTGTGGTTTAACATACCTTGGAAGTATTGGGTTAAGACAAGCAAGTGGAGGGAGCATGCAGATACATGTTCATTCTCCATCCAATAAACCATGGTTTATCAAACCAAAACAGTACATCTGAAATTGGGCCATTAATAAATATGTGTATGACATTGTCATATATGTATGAAACTGACACAGAAGCATGGTATTTTGCTGCTGATTCCATTCTGTGAATCAGTAGTGATAGCACTACTTCTTTTATAGGAACATCTTTTGAGTATATGGAATGCATTTAAGCTTGCCACCTCAAAAGACAGTGATACCTTACTGTTTTGTTTTTTTTACATGAGGTATATGTTTTAGCCCAATTCAGGCAACACAAGTAGGGGCATATTGCTATGTGTGTGCCTGGCTCACCCCCAACATCCTTGCACGTGCCGCCCTGTCTGCTATGTGGAAGGTCTGAAGGGGGCCGGGCTTTAAGCACATTTTTTGAATGTGTTTAGGAGCTGTCTTCTTATCAGTAACCCCTACAATGCAGGGTTCCTGATCACAGGGGAGGTTCTAAGGTCAGGGTGGAAGGGACAGGAACATTGGGGGTATGGCCAATGCATTACCATCCCCCCTCCTACTCCTGTTGTGATTCCTTTGTTCAGGCATAGCCTAGCACCTGAATAAAGCTTTTGTTGCAATGATTTTCTGCACTAAATGCTCATTGAGATTTCAGTTATACAGCTGCAATATTGAATAGAATTCAGGACCAAGTTTTGTAAGGTTTTGTTTTGAAATGAGCTTATGGGAAGCAACAGAATGGCATGAGGGGTATTTTCAATTTAATATTATGGAATGCAAAAAATCCATGTTGACTATAGTATACAGCCACTCTTGTGGTTGTGTAATACATGCTGCTTTCACTTTCCCCTATCTTACATGTCTCATTTCACATTAAGAGAAAGTGCCCAAGTACTGTAGTAACAAAGACTATTGATTGTTACAGTGTTACTGACTGAGATAGCTAGCTCTCAGATAGCGAATATAAGTTTTGCCAGTCGTAGATCTTCACACTGGCACCATTAAGTGGCAACTTGAGCCATCATAAAAGAGGACAACTGTCAAAGAGATCCGAGGAAAAAGTCAAAGCACTTCAGGTCAGCTCCTATATCTTATCCTTTTCATCAGTAATAAACTTTAGAATCATAGGCCATGACCCAAAGTACTATTTCATGTGCCTTCTTTTTCTTTGACCAGCAAGTGAACCAGTTGCATTACATTCTGTTGTTGAAATTGCATTTCAGAAGCACTTTGGCATTAGGACATGCTGTTTTAGGAGCACAAAAATCCAAAGTCCCCCTGGCAATGCAGAACTACAGTTGTTTGGGTCCTGGCTTTTGACTTGCTGAAATGGATTCAGCAGAGTTGTGTGCATATATATGAGAGAGTTTATTAACTGAAAACACATCATTTTTGTAGAAGCATCCAGCTTTTTGATCCAGCAGTGGAGTATAAAATGAACCACAAGAGGAGAGGACTTGCTTTAATCTTCAATCATGAACATTTTTTCTGGCACTTAACGTTACCAGAGAGACGTGGCACCCTTGCTGACAGGGATAACCTGAAACACAGGTGGGGAAATGAGAGCTTCATTCTCTATAATTACTTTTAGCCATGTGTGTGCAGGAGCGGGGAGGGGAGGATGAATCTGGTTCAACCTCATGTCATTTATTAAAACAAGAAAGGATTAAATTATTTAACAACATTTATGTACTGCTTGATTGTAAAAGAACCTCAAATTGGTTTACAAAATAAATAAAATGAAACATTACAATTATTGTGAAAAGACGGTTAAAAACAGGAATCAAAGCTAAATAAAACCAATAATAAGCTAAAACACATGTAACTTCTATATGTCTGGATAGGCTTGCCTAAACAAAAATGTTTTAAGCAGGTGGTAGAAAGAGTAAAGTGAAGACATCTTCCTGATATCAATAAGTAGGGAGTTCCAAAGTGTAGGTGCTGCCAAACAAGATTGATTTCTTATAACTGCAGTATTATGCAGCACCTGCAACAGTGCTGATTTCACAGATTAAAGCAGTCAAGTGGGCATGGGGTAAGGTGATCCCACAAGTAAACAAATCCCAAGTAAGTTTCATAAATATGAAGCTGCTGCTTTATAAAAATGACACATAGTTGGACTTGTCGTGAGAACTAGTGTCATGTAAGGACTAAACAAGCATGAGCTGTGGAGCCTCCAGGTCAGATGTTGCCTCAGTTATGACCCTGCTTGTTCATAATTATGTCTGTTTCCCTTGTTTGTGCAAATATACAGACAATGAAACTGACCTACATTAAGGTGCTGTTGACTGTTCACTGCTGCCCCAGAGGGTAGGACTAGGTCTAATGGTTTTAAGTTGCAGGAGCGTAGATTCAGATTGGACATTAGAAGGAACTTCTTGACAGTAAGGGCAGTTGGGCAATGGAACCGACTGCTTAGGGAGGTGGTGGGATCCCCTTCGCTGGATGTCTTCAAGCAGAGGCTGGACAGCTATCTGCGGGAGATGCTCTAGCTGTGGATTTCCTGCTGTGAGCAGGGGGTTGGACTCGATGGCCTACAAGGCCCCTTCCAACTCTATGATTCTATGATTCTATTCTATGATTCTATGAATCACTGTATGTAAAGCACTTTGAATATGGATTTCAAGCTTTCCGCCTTCAAACAGCCCTTCCCACATTGTCTTGTCTGTCACAAGCCACCTGTACAGATAAGTGTTCCAAGGTATGCCCGCAGTTCACATGGGATGCTGGCCAGGACCATGGACCTTCACTGTGATACCATGTGAACTGAAAGTATACCTTTGAAGACACGTAGCTGCCTTCTGTGGTTGCACGTTGCATGGTGAAATCAGTAATGGGGGTGTGGAGGGAAGGGATGCGTTTTGTCCCAATATTTGCTTTGCGAAAATTTAATTATTTGTTAAATTTATATCCCACCCTTCCTCGCAGGAGACCAGGGCAGCAATCCCTAGAAAGCTTCCAAAAGAACTCTGGTTCCTATAAAATAATCTATTCAATTAGGATCAGGCTTGCAAAAGACACTAGTTGGATCCAAAAGAGCTTCTTTCGACAGAAGAAGTTTTCCATGAGTAGAAGAGGTTGTTCCATTCACCAGAGGAAACCTCTGGATCAAACCCGCTGGTATTAAACAGCTTCCAAGCAGACTACTCAAGATAAAACAGTAATTTCTAGATAGTTTCTCCCAAAAACTGATTTCTTTGCCTGTTCTTTTATTGCTGTTCGGGAGAAAGCATGTTATAAGAAATTGGTTCGTTATTAGTGTCCAGTGTATTTCTAAAGCTGAATGTTTAGATGGGCTTGCATTCTCACTAAAAAATAAAAATTAAAGATTAATAAATAAATAATAATAATAATTAATAAAAGTAGTTAAGACTTGTAGGATGACCTGAACAGGACACTAGAGTGAAATACTGTTCCTGTTTATAATAGCTTGATGGAGCTTGGATTCGAAGTGAAGTGCTTTGATGACCTTAAAGCAGAAGAAGTCTTGCAAAACATTTACAATGGTGGGTGACTTTACAGTATTTACTTTTGTAAATTTAGAAAGTTTTACTGCACTTTAATAGTGAATAATTTCATCTTGAAATCTTTTCCTGAACCCTAACTTGGTAAAAATTCTTACAGTAAACATATTAATAGGAAAGAGAATAATTTTTTGTTAGTCAGGTTTGCTTAGTTTCCTTTTGAGAGTTGAACTGCAAGGAATCCAGACTGACAAGTTGACTGATGAACTACAACAATAGAAAGGATTAAGAGGGGATATGATAGCCATCTTCAAAAATCACATAGAAGGGGAAAAAACACTGTTTTCTGTTGTTATGGAAGGTAGGACCGTAAGTGTTTGGAAGAACTTCTTGGCAGTACAAACCTTTTGATAGCAAAACAGACTTATCACAAGGTGGTGGACTTTCCATTAGATATATCTATGCAGAGGCTGAATGGACATATCAAGGATGCTCTAGTAGCATCAGCAGGGGGTTGGACTAGATGGCCTTTGAGGATACTTCCAACATGAATGAACATTTTTTATATTTAATAAATGAACTCTTCTGCTACTTTGGTTGATATAATCTGGATAGCTCCAGCAGAGATCCCAAGTCTGAAACAAAACTGGTTTTGAATTGGAATTCCAAAATAAACAAAATCTACCAAGTAGGCTTTAGCAAAATTGTTGATAGACATGAGTACAACCTTAACTATGTCCACTTAGAAGTAAATCCTATTGAATTAAATGGGGCTTACTCCCAGGAAAGTGTGGTTAGGATCAGAGCATAAGGTACTAGAATTTGAATGCGACTGCATAATTGAATTAGCAGCTCATATAGAAGCAGTTTAAAATCGTTTCCTATTTAGAGGCACCTGACTCTAAATAGGAACTTATTCCATTCATAGTGCTCACCTGCATTATGAACCAAGCGCGGTCTCTCCCCCCCCCCCAAGCATTTAACTGTCTCAGCTTGTAAGGTGCCTTCTTCTCTTACCTTGAATCCAGGTACAGCTGCAGCCCAGGCACTGTTTTCTTGAGGCACCTGAGTCCCTAGTATGAACAGGGCCACCAAGAGTGGGTTTGCGCCCCGGTCAAAATATTCTTTCGGGTCCCCCAGCAAGGGCGGAACGGCTAAAAATCTTTACACTTTAATCTTTTATATCATTATTTTCTTTGAAATTCACTGATTTCACAATGGATGTCAAAAACAATAAACAAATAATGATACTACCGAGAAAGACAAAAACATATGCAACATAGTCGACTTCCGGGCCCCAGTAATTTGTATGGCTCCCCCCCCCCCCTTCGGCCCTGAGTATGAATGCCAGCTAACATGAAAACTAAAGGTCCCTGGAAGCAGCGTTCACAGTGTAAGGGAGACAGGTCTCCCTTCAGTGAAATATCCTTGTTTCCATCAACAGGCCAGGTTAAGTTGGAATGAGAAGGGAAAGCTGGACAGGATTTAGGGCTTCATGAGAGGGAACTTGGCAGTGAGATCCAGTGATATAATTGAGAGCAAAATAGGATTCACATTTTTGAATCTGACTTGTTCAGTAGGAGCTATTTTCCTTTTGGAGGGAAATAGCTTGGGTTCGTTGAACCAAATTTCAAAATGATCCAAGGAGAGAGCTCATTTGTTATTGCTTTAAAACCATTGATTTAAAGTAACATACTTTATGGAGTTAAATTTGCAACTTTGTTATCTTGCAGTGTCCACAGACCAACATGACGATGCAGACTGCTTTATGTGCATTTTCTTGAGTCATGGAGAAGATGATCATGTCTATGCCTATGATGCTAAAATAAAGATACAAACATTGACCAACATGTTCAGAGGAGACAAATGCCCAAGCCTTGTAGGAAAGCCAAAAATATTTATAATTCAGGTGAGATAGTGGAGCTCCTGAATTATACCATAATATAAAGTTAATATCAGGAAGTAGATTCACCTTCCCCAACCTAATACCCTCCAGGTGCTTTGGACTAGAACTCCCACAAGCACAACTAGGCCACCAGGTTGAGGAAGGCTGAAGCAGACAATTGGGAGGAATCCTTTTGGGTACAGAAATATAAAAACATTGAACCCCAGCCAGAATACAAATTGGAATGACCAAGTTATTAATCCTGCTTTTTGCAGTTCCTGCTCTCAGCCAGGGGTAGGCAGAGCATGTGTTAAGTTATGGAAAGCTCACAGAGCCACCCTTTATTTTCCTGCTTTTCTAAACATTGTCTTACGCATCAATGCATGCATGACATGAAGTAAAAAAAAATTCTAAATGTTATTTCAAATTAGACATCAACAAATTTCCAGTGTTTGCTGCTCTTTCTAACCCCAAACTATGGTCCATGGAGCACCGGTGGTTTGCAAGCTTCATTCAGGTGGTCCATGGCATGCCCACATTAAATAATAATACTGATTTTAATTGTATTTTTATTGCTTCTTTTATTTCGTAAATTGTATTTTATTGTATAAGCCTTTCAATTTCTATGGAATGCAAATTATAATACAATACAGCAAGCAGTAAATTACAATTTAATTTCATATAGCAACTAGCACAGCACATTACAATTGCCGCAACAGGTCAGGAAAAAAATCATTAAGTCATCCACCAAGACCGTTAGCAATTTTCAAGTGGTCCATGGGAAAACAAGACCTACTGTTCTAAGCGAAGTCATTCAATCAAAAGACTCGGCAAGGCATAAACGAATGAAGTAATTAACCATATATTCAGTGTATGTCAATGAAGAGAGCTTTTCCGTCTACTAGGAAGTGTTCTGCTTTTTTCTCCCTAGGCATGCAGAGGCAATAAACATGATGACCCAGTCCTCACTCGTGACACAGTGGATAGCAAAACAGAAATCAATGAAACTCAAGTGGATGCCGCTGCAGTATATACACTGCCTGCTGGTGCAGACTTCCTCATGTGTTACTCAGTCGCAGAAGGTAAAATGCAGTTTTACAACTTATGCTGCTCCTAAATGGGTTCCTTCAAATATAAGCACTATCTTACCTACAAAACAAGGAGACAATTTTCTTAAAGTGCATGCTGTATTTAACATAAAGGAAATGTATGTGAAAAACACCCCTATCGTATGAAGAGCTTGTGGAACTGTGTAGCTTACTGCAATTATGAGAAATATTTATAAAACTTTTTGCCATATTGACCTTAAAGTAGGTGCAGTAGTTAATGGGCCTGTTGCTCATCACACTAAGCCAAGCCAAGGATTAACACAAACAAACTTGCAGGCTCCTGCTGAGATTATGATCACTTTGCTGTGCGCTAAGCCATGGTTTGGCTTAACGTTGCATCCAAACCTGAACTCATGGTTTATCTCCCCAGGCAAATCACAGAACCTTTGCTACATCTTGTGGTTGTTTGGAGTGACTTAAACTATGAGCCCATGTTTGGACTTAACACTAAGCCAAAGCATGGCTTAGTGCACAGCAGCAGGACTTGGGGAGGAGCAGAGCAGCTGTGATTTGCTCATTCACACTTAACCTATGTTTTGGCTTAGCGTTATGTGCAAACTGGGCCATAGTTACATCCATAGCACGTATTTATGGAACTTGCTGGAAGATGTAGTTATGGGTTGGCTTTAAAAGGGGGTTAGTCTTATTCTTCACGAATCAGTGGCTACTTAAAATGAGTTTACTGTGTATCAATGGCAGTACATACCTGAGTATCAGCTGCTGGGGATTATGAGTGGGAGAACTATTGTACTTATGTCCTCTTCTGGGTTTCCCATAAGCATTTGTTTGGGCTCTGTGGGTAAAGAATGCTAGACTACATTCTGATCCAGCAGGGCTCTTATATTCTTAGCCATCGTTCTAGTATCAGATTTCTGGGTAAAAGATAATTGTTGTCTAGTGTTTTACCTTCACAATTCATTTATCAGAGAAGTGAACTATTGAACTGTTGGATGTTGGATCAGGCACAAGCAGATGCCCAGGATGCAGAACAGAATAGCGACAGGCTAGATCCCAGTTGAATCACTCAGCCAGACAAGACATAGGTTTTAAGAGTCACTTTTACTGACATTAGAGGTTTTTAGAATACAGTACAAGCTCTCTCTCTATACAAGCGCTTTTCTCCTTTCTCTTGCCCCCACACCAACTGGCCAGATCTGCCAAGTCTTATAGATAAGGCCAGCTGGTTGCCTTGGATACTTGTCCTTGAGATCTGCACGGACTCTGAGTGCCTTGGCCTTGTAACTCTGCCATGGAAAAAATACTCTCAGGAACCCTTCACTTGCCAACATTCCCCCACCTATTTTTTTCCATAGCCTTCTTGCTTAGCATTTCACACATTATATCACATTTCAACAATACATTTCAGATTATGTTACAGATTCACATTTTCACTTCTTTTCATGTCATTTACATTTACATTTCTTGGTTTTATACTTCTGATACATTTCCTTTTATTTCAGTTTACATCACTTTCATTTGTAAGACAGTTACTCCATTGCTATCTCAGCATTATTGTCATTATATTTCATTACTCTTCATGATTTCCATCATCCCACTTTTTCCAGTCACTGAAGTCTATATGTTTAATGGAATTTATTTTAAATCTAACAGGTGGAATACCTTTGGTTGTTCTCTCTGATCTGCGTGGTTGTATTTCTGCCTTAGTGTCTGTGTCAGACGATTCCTCTGTTTCTCTCTCAGAGCTAGAACTTGATTCACTACTGCTGCCTGTTTCTTCTTGTTTTATTGGTACTGTATCTGCCTGTTCTTGTTCATTACTAACTTCAGTGTTTCCCAACTCCACATATGTTTTCTCTTCCCAATCCTGCTCTATTGCTTGCACGCTTCTGCTTAACACCACAGACCTTTGTTTTGGCATCCAAATTCTGTAATACGTGTTTTCAAATCCCAGCATGTACCCTTTGTCTGCTCTCCTTTGCAGCTTCCCTGTCCTTTTATTTTTGGGAACATGTACCCAGCATTCTGCTCCAAACCTAATCAAATGTTTTAATCTGGGTTTTCTGTCATACAATTTCTGATAAGGAGACATTCCAGTGGCCTTATGGAATATTCTGTTTTGAATGTAAGCTGAATACAGAACACACTCTCCCCAGAAACCTTGTGTTAAAGAGGAGTCACACAGCATTGATCTTATTGAGTCCTGAAGCAACCTGTTCCAGCGTTCAGCTAACCCGTTCTGATGAGGACTATAAGGGGCTGTTAACTCCTGTTTTATTCCTCTTTTATCCAAGTATTCAGTAAAAGAGTGTCCTAAGAACTCTCCTCCTTGATCTGATCTTATTCTCTGTATTTTGACACCAAACTGCACTTCAATTTTTGTAATAAATCTTTTCAGTTTCTCTGCAGCTTCACTTTTAGCTTTTAGTAAATAAACAGTGCAGAATTTTGAAAAATCATCAACTATTGTCAGGAAATATCTTGCACCCCCCTGAGTAGGTTGAAATGGCCCCACTAAGTCCACGTGTATTAATTGATAAGGTGCATTTGTGCTGGGCATGGCTTCTTTGTTCTTTGCAGCCACAACTGCCCTAGTTTGTTTACACACGTGGCAGTCTACATATTTTTCACAGTTTCTCAATGTCACATCATTACTGTTCTCTGTTGTTTTCACCACATTTTCATATCCTATATGGCCTAGTTTTCTGTGCCATAAATGAACACAATTATTATGGGGTTTCTTATTAGCACACATGGGTACATGATTTGTTTGTTTCACGTGTAAGAACAATGAGTTCCTCACTATTCCTTTCATGAATATTTTTTCTCCTCTCATTACATGCACTGAACCCCTTTTGAACATTACTGTGAACCCCATTTCATTGAGTTTCGACACAGCCATAATGTTACATTCGATATCAGGAACAAACAGCACATCTGTCATAATGGTATTGAAACCTGCTAATTTCACTGTACCCCTACTTTTGATCTGTTTCTTAGATCCATCAGCCATTATTACATTATCCTCTACGTCACAAAATGTATGAAACATAGATTTATCTTTGATTATACTATTTGTTGCCCCACTGTCAATTGCCCATAAATCTTTACAGTTATTTCCCTGCTCATTGTTAATACATTGCTTATTCTTACTAGCATAGATCACCTGTACACATGGTTTTCTTCCTCTTTCTCTTCTTCTTGGTTCACAATTCCTTTGAAGATGTTGCCTGGAACCACAAAAATAACACGCCTTTTGTCCATACAGTCTCTCTTGTGCAGCTTTGTTGTTCTGTTTTTCCACGTTGTGTTTAGACTCAGTCTTTTCCTGCTTTGCCATTTCCTGCCTCCTTTGGAATTCTTGTAAAAGTTTGCCTTCTATATAATCCATATTGAGATTTGCATCGTCCATTGCTTCCAAAGAGCTCACCAGACTATCATAACTTGAATCTAGTGAAGCTAATGTGATATACACTTTTTGCGTTTGAGAATGTTCAATTTCACGTTCTGACAACTCAGTAAACAGTCTGTTTATTTCCAACAAATGCTCTGACATGGTTGTATCTCCAGATAAGCGCATCTGATACAATCTTCTGGCAAGATATATTTTAGAACTGGCAGTCTTTTTCACATGAATATTTTTCAAAGTTTCCCAGGTTTCCTTAGCTGTTGTTGCATCACGCACGTGCAGTAATTGAGAATCATCAATAGCAAGAACAATTAACGCCTTTGCCCTCTCATCCAGCCTTCTCCAATCTGCTGGAATAGGCACCCCGGCGGGTGGGTCTTCTGCGATAGCTTTCCACAGGTCTTCTTTCACTAGAAAAGCCTGCATTCTCTGTTTCCAAGTGCCATAATTTTTCCCTGTCAGCCTTTCCAAGGGAATCCCGGCCGATAACGTAACAGACATACTTTTACTTTTCACAGTTCACTGCCTTTGTAATTAGAGCTTCTCACCTCTGTCCTTCAGTCAGTTTTTCCCACGGCTCTCTCACAGCTTTCAGCTCAGCTTTCGGTTTCTCCGTTTCTCTGCTGTTTTACTCGCTGGTCTGCAGTTCTGGCTTTTCTCTGCCGCTTTTCTGCAATCCTCAGCACCAGGTAATCATCAGCACCAGGTAACCATCCTCTGCTACCACTTGTTGGATGTTGGATCGGGCACAAGCAGATGCCCAGGATGCAGAACAGAATAGTGACAGGCTAGATCCCAGTTGAATCACTCAGCCAGACAAGACATAGGTTTTAAGAGTCACTTTTACTGACATTAGAGGTTTTTACAATACAGTACAAGCTCTCTCTCTATACAAGCGCTTTTCTCCTTTCTCTTGCCCCCACACCAACTGGCCAGATCTGCCAAGTCTTATAGATAAGGCCAGCTGGTTGCCTTGGATACTTGTCCTTGAGATCTGCATGGACTCTGAGCGTCTTGGCCTTGTAACTCTGCCATGGAAAAAATACTCTCAGGAACCCTTTACTTGCCAACATGAACCAACTAGTATCAAAAGCATACAGAAAGAATAAAAAGTGGCCAATTTGCATAGGACCACAGTATTGTTAAGCAGATTCGTGGCTGCTTCACAGGTTACATGACTGGCAGAGCAATCCAAATTATAGGGAAGCCAGCATAATTCACTCAGGACTAAATTGTGCTGGTATAACCTACCCCTATTTCAAGCTCCAACTAAGCTGTGGCCTGAGCCTGGCAGAGGGGAAAAAAGCTTGAATAAAGGAGTTTTGACTTACACCACCCTTTTAGCCGGTGTAATTTCTGCTGGGTCGCTAGGTCATATTACTGAACTAAATAGAGCTTGGAATAGGGGTAAGTCTCCCCCACCATGGAATGCCCCTTTTCTGGGACTTACCTTGGCCTTGGCAGAGCCGGCATGGAGGATTTATGCTGGTGTATCTCCAGCTGAGCCAGGACATCTGCTTGTTCCAAACTCCACTCATTCCAGCAGATCTTGAGTTTGGATTGCTCCCTAAACATCGTCCAGTAGTACAATGTGGACCTGAAGTCCTACGTTGTATGATTAGACATACTTTATGTACTTACATGTGTGGGTTTCCCTTGCCTTTCTCAAGTTCTACTTAGACTGAAGCTACAGAAAAATGCCAGGAACACTCTTGGTGTGGCCATTGACTGACCTGCCTGTTCAGATCCAAAAAAAGCTGGGTACATGAGATTAGGTGCAGCTGTTTTGTGTTTTTATTCTTCCCAAGAAGTTCTGTTGCCTTTTGCTGTTCTTTGAGGTTGGACGTAAGGAACATTGCTGCAAGGCGCACTCATTTATAGTGCAAAATATAAAAACAGCTCTTAACCATTCATGTTCCAGGAATGAATCTATCTCAAGACCAAAGTAAGGCTTCAATCCTAGGAATAAGTATTTGAAAAGTTCAGTTGATGACCAAAAAAAAGAGTGCTTTTAGATCAGGAAGTGAGTGTGATTATTTTCAGCTTTCCCAAAGCATGGAATTAGATTTAGGAATCTCCTAGATTATTTTTGACTAGTTAAAAAAATACTGAATGCAAGTTCAAATCCAAGGCTTATGTGCAGACACGATAAAGACAAACATGTTTTCCCCCTCCTTCCCCAATAGGGTTCTATTCTCATCGCGAGACTGTGAATGGTTCTTGGTACATTCAAGATCTGTGTGAGATGATAAGGAAGCATGGTTCTTCCCTGGAGTTCACAGAGCTACTGACGCTGGTTAACAGGAAGGTGTCTCACCGCAAAGTGGATGTGTGCAGAGATATTAATGCTTTAGGAAAAAAGCAGATTCCTTGCTTTGCATCAATGTTGACTAAGAAGTTGCATTTCCACCCAAAATCTCAGTAGCATTATGGTGTAGTAAGAGGAATTCTCAAACCACACACAATCTTGGCATACAGATAATAGATGTAGGTTGCAATCTTGTACCCACTTACCTGGAAGTAATCCTCATTGAACTCTATGGGGTTTACTTCTGAGTAGCTGGTATATGGGGATTATAAAGTGTTCAGTTAGTATGCACTATTTAAGTTTGCCTAAAAAGTCACACCACCACTCACTTTCTTTGAACAGCTAAGACTTTTACAAAAATTACAAAGAAGAAACGACGTCAGACCCATGTGGTCAAATTACAAGAAGGGATTATTTTCTAAGTGATTGTAAATATTGAAAGACAAGTTTCAAAATTTGAAAGAGTTTTAACTTGTCAACATATGGCAAATAGAAAATCAAAATAAAGTTTTGTATTAAAATTTATTTCAAATCCCTATTTCGGGACTTTGATGCACTGCATTCAAAACTGGATTAGAAATCAACATCTAGCTAGCCTCAGGGAGTTTTGGAAAATAAACCACATTTTATGTTACATTTGAGCAATAAATAAGCAGTTAACCAAATTTTTAGCGTATTCACATTTGCATTAAGTTATATTTTGTAGCCTTTTCTATAACTTGAAATTTCATACTTTTTGGGTAGTTCCCCCCCCCAATCTATGCAATAATACTCTTATGGAGATCTCTTCCTCCTCCCCACACTTTAGCTTGGCAAATACCACCTAAAATACTGTCATGGACTCAAGTGTGCAACAATCACTGACTTTGGTGTAACTGGCTGGAGTGAGCACAACAGTTCCAGGCATCCCTTTTGTAGCTAGTAGATATGGCTGGTTTGACCTACCTATGTATGTATTTTTACATAGGTGCTGGGACATGCAGTATGCTGGCTGCATGCCAAGGCTTAGCTTCCTGGCCTGATTGGGAGGGAGTTGTGCCCCATAACTTGCATTTATAAATGACATATTTATAAATTACTGTAGCCTCTGAGATTGTTTGTGCATGTGTAGATTATTGAACTTAGAAGATACTTTTTTTGCAGACCAAACCTTAAATTAGAAAATAAGCTAAAAACAGCAATAAATTTTTTATTTACCTTATGAAAGTTACGTTCAAAAAGAGTGGCTCCAGATTACAATAATTTTTTTAAAATAATTTTGTCTCTTCATTAAGAATGGATTATTACCTGCTTTGTGTATCTTTTTTGTTTGAACAGTATTATGAAATATAAACATGTGGAGAGTCTGAATTTCTTTGTAAAACATGAAAGACATCCCCCCAGTTATCAGAAACAGTTTTAATTATTTATTGCAGATTTCCACACCTGACCGCTTCAAAAACAACAAGACTATGGTTCAAAATAATCATTTTCAAATCTTATGAGGCAAATCAACAAGGCTAATACATTTACAAGGTTATCAAAAATTAATGTTTGCCATTTATTTCTTGGATAGGAAGACGCAATTGTAAGGGGTTCCTCAGCCGTTTCAAGGATTCTTCCACCTATGAAGAAAAAATAAAATCTGGTGAGCTTGCAGTTGTAAATTCCTTTCATCCCTTCAAAACCTTTCTGATGCCAACTGAAAACCATCTGGTTCTCTGTTGGGAGTCAGACTGGAACTAACAAGGCAATGAAGGAGTACCCAACCTTACATTTACACCAATGCAGGGCAATGAACTTGCAAGGAAAATTAGCAGAAATAGCCTTATACCTTCTCTGCAGCTGCCGTCCCCAGAATGTTTTCCACCTCTTCTAACTCAAGATTAGAAATAATTATGGCTGAAGAAAAAACAACCTTGGGGTTAAGGGGAATAAATCAGGAAAAGGGCCCTTCTAAGCAACCCTGTCCTACCAATTCTTCCCCACATGTGGTCCTTTGGCAGACTTGAGTTAGGAAATGTCCTTGCTGGTGTAACATACAGTTCTGCTCTTAGTTTAGTGGTTGTAATATCAATTTACATAGCCTTCTTAAGCCTACAGCAGGGTGAACCCGTAGCCCTCTAGATACTGCTGAACTATAACTCCTATAATTTCTGACTGCGGTCAGCTGGAGTCCATCTGGAGGGTCACAGGTTTTCTACTCCAGGCCTAAGCAGTTGAGTAAATTTACTGTATCCATCTGCCAGCATAAAAGCTACCTCCATTGTCTGCTTCTTAATGAACTCTTTATACATCACAGCAGGTAGTTGCAGGAAACTTTGTGGTTATTTACATGTGGGTTTCTGGAATTTTTAAAAATCTCACAGCATGTACAGTACACGCATTAGGAAGATATGGCAAACTTTAGCATCCAAACACATCAACAAGGTTCCCACAATTAACTGCACAAAAATCCCAGTGAATTCAATAATGTATACATCTTCTCAAAGCAATTGACAACTAGGAACAAGCCATCTTGAAGTAAGGAGTATCGTGTGTGTGACAGACACAGGTATCTCTGGAAGAATGTTAGAAGTAGTCACTTCATCCAGATTCATGGCACTAAGGAGCAACAGGCAACTTAAGCTGCAGAACCTTGGTGTACAAGCAGAGGATTGGTCTCTTAAGCAGGGGTGGGGAACCTTAAGCCCAGAGGCCAAATGTTGCCCTCCAGGTCTCTCTCATCTGGCTGTCAGGACTCTCCCAGGCCACACACCTCACCAGCCCTGCTTTGCACCCTCCTCAAATGTTTTTGCTTGGCTAGAATGTGTCCTTGAACTCTGATAATACCTCTTACTTACCTGGATGGAGGAGAGGAGTGTGTGTAGAAACTAGCCTGCAGTACAAAGGTAAAAGTTATGCCCACTTTTGCCTCTGGCATGTGGTCCCTGGAAAGTTGCCCAGGAGAGAACGTGGTCCCTGGGCTGAAAAAGAATCTCCTGCTCCTGCTTTTAAGGATGACCAGGAGAGCAGCTTCAAGGCAATCTCCAAAGCAACCTTTAAAAAATGGGGGGTTCTTCTTCAAGGATAGTGGAGGAGAAAACAGCTTAATCCTTTAGCATCAGAGCACTGCCCCACAGCTACTGCATTGATCACTCCCCAGGGTGACTACAGAAGTTTCTGTTCTAAATCCAGATGAGAATGGATCAAAGCTGACATTTAGAAAATCCTGGTGCTAAGAAACAACCATGAATATGACACTGATGTATGGTGATAGAATCATCAGGGCACAAGGGTAGATGATGGTAATACCTTCTGGAAGGAAGAATGGGATATAAATTTAATAAATCATCATATCAGCCAGAGCCTTCTTCAGCACTGTGGGACAGATTCCCTCTTTAAAAGGTAGGCACTGACTAGCTCTGAGACCAAATTAAATGTGCCTAATATTGCCACTTTAAGGGGGCAAGATGGGCAGGGATCTAGCATGCAAGTGGTTGGACCCACTTCTTTAAGGAGTTTGTCTATATCTTTGATCTCATTTCAAAAAGTGGAATCCCAACTCAGAAATGATGCAAGGAGATTTTATCTGCAAAAATGTCTTGCATAATGGTAACAGTGAGTGTCAATAGTTTTATCACTTCCCTGCCTTGGCCTTTCACCACCTGGATGAATTCAGCTCAGTGACACTGATCAAGCACAATGGTGGCAGAGAAATGAGACTTCCATGATTCAAATTTACATGGCCACCACAAGCCAATCACTCATTTTACAGGATTGTTGTATGATTCAAATGGAATACATTGATCAAACATTATGCTGCCCAGTCATGTGGTCTGACAATCAGAAGCACTCTGCAAGCTTTGTGTGCTTGCCTCCTCTAGAGTTAAGCATGGCTCAATTAAAAGTTAACTGGGAGACTGAAACCTGGAAGCTGGTTTGGCCATCAGGGAGCATGACTTTCTGACATGGACTTTTATGGACACTCCCTTCTTCAATGCCCATTGGCAAAGTAATATAAATGTAATAAATAAATCCACTTAAAGTATAATAGCATAAGCATTCTTCCACTGAGCAGCCACTGGAAGAATTTACTTAATCCTTCAATTAGCAAGTATTGCATGGGAATGTCTTGCAACACAAAGCCTATACCTCAGCCTACACATCATTATAGATCAACCCCAAAGGATAAGGAGCCTGGTACACCATGACTTGCAACACATTACTAGGGATGCCTTAAATTTGAAAGGTGAGAAGAGGCAGCAACAGGGAGAGAAAGAGCACAGAAAGGTACCCTGGGGACACACCACCAAGGGATAGAGAAGCAATGAGGATAGCAAGGAAGATTATGGACTTTACAACTGTGTTGTCCTATACTGACAGTGAGCTCCTGGTGTGCACATAAGCAAGTGAATGAGCCATCTGGAATGGCACAATTCCCTTCCTGGCTGGTAGACTCAGTGATAGTAATCACTAGCACCAGCTGCAAGTCACAATACTTTGCCAGTGTCATCTCCGCTGCACCCGGTCACTATTGCAATTTCTCGCCAGTTTGGAGAGGGAGGTAGAAGGGGGGCAGTCCTATGATTTGGCCCTCTCTTTTGTAATAGGCACATTCTAAGCTGTCATTGAGGAGTAACAATGGAGTCTGTAATACAAACAGTTCTCTATAGAGTTGGAAGGTTTGAGATGATCTGGACTGGCAAGATCAACTATTCATTTTGTTTTAGTAACTGAAGTAGATGGGTAAGATTCCATTAGTTTCTGCAGACAGCAAGGGAAATAGGGTTTAGTTTGGAGCTGGAGGGTTTTCCATTTCACATCCCCTTGACTCTGATCACAACTGTTACTGCAGATGTAAAGGGAAGCTGTACCCATTTTCTGAAATGTAAGATTACTTATTCTCTTCCTCAACTGTCAAGCAGCTGTGAATGTTCATTTTAGACACACTTTTCAAAAAAGGAAGCCTATATACAGTTAGGGCAGACTGTTTTCTGTGCATTCTGTTCATTTGCAGACTTCAGTGCTGCTCCCTCAAATGCACTTAGAATGTACCAACTGCAAGAGGGGACTAAACTTCAATTTCAAAACATTTTGAAGCCACTTTTATGTTGCTGGATACAATTTAAACATCTTGACTGAAAGTGAGTTATGCAACTACCTCTGCAAGATCATCTTTTAATTTGTTATACTGATCCACATTGAAGTTCTGGGTTTTGGATTTCCGGTGAAAGTAGTGGAGGAATTGTCTATTCCGAGCATCTGGATAAACATAATCCTGAGTAAGAAATTAAAAATAAAATAAAATGAAATACTCTGAAATTTCCAACTGGAAGATCACAGTTGCTAAGTTATATGTTTTACTGCCACTCTAGTAATTATGGAAGATGGGGGAAATATTTTTTAAGAATTCAATTTAGATTTCAAATCCACTTCCCCCTTTAAAAAAACCTGAGTGAAACAAACACACAATGCACCATATGAGAGAGTGAGCATATCTACTAGACTCCTAGTTCCATCAAGTCTGTAAAAAAGAAACATTTCAGAACACTTGAAAAGTGTCAAGATCTCATTGTCATGATTGCTTTTGAGGTGGAAATAATCATCATGATATGCATGTTAGAAATCAGGATGTGATAAAACATTGTTTTATCACATGGGATTAGTCTTACAAGACCTCTTTCACATGAAGATAAAAAGGTAAAGTTGCCTTATGGTGACTCTTTCATAAACCAGTTTTTAAAAATATATTGAGATGATTGTTTCTAAGCCTCAAGACATTAATGCCTTGCCCAAAGTGAGAGCATGACGCAGCTACTCAAAAAGCTCTCAATATAGCATGGATGAGATGCATGGATTTTACACTTAGATGAGTATTCTTTGTTGATTGTTGATATGCAAAGGGGCAGAAGGTGATCCTTCAGGCACGTAGGATCCCAAGCATAGAGGTTTTATAGATCAAATAAATCCCTTGAATAGCATCCATAAAACTATATCAGCTTGTGGAAATTAGTAAAACATGACTGTCTATGCTGGGGTGGAGAATCTTAGGCCCTCCAAAAGCTGCTGGACTGCAGTTCTCATAATTCCAATCCATTGGCATCCTGGCTGGGGCTAATGGGGAGTTGAAATCCAACCAATTCTAGGGCCACAAGTTAGCCCCCCCCCGGTCAATGTACAATCTTGCAATCTAAAGAAAACTTAGGATACTTTAAGAGACTCACAAACACATCCTTGTAGACTTTGATTATGATAAGCACAGAGATTATAATAAATCTTTCAGTTAACAGTACTGCTCCAAATATGTTGATTTACAGACACTCACCTGTTTAGTAAGCACAAAGTAAGCATAGAATGCCATAGTACTTCCATAGGTGATAAAATAAGTGACAGGTTCCATAATATCCCATGAATAGACCCACCAAGTAAGCCATGCCAGGGCTCCACCTTGAGTCGACATTAAGGCTAAGCCAATCCATAGAAGACGAGAAGTCTTAGCATCAACATCTGTTGTAATTCCAGCTTTTAGCTAAGAAGAGAAAGCCTTTGTTACACTGGAAAAGACAGAGTTCAAGCATGTTCCACACCATAGGCTACATTGTACTCTTAAGTGCATTAAGCAAATCAGCTCTTCCAAGAATTTGGAGCCTGCCCGGTCACTTTTAAAAAAACTCCCTGTGTAAAGAGTGGAGAAGTCTCAAATGGTGAACTCAGTCAGCCTGTCCTATGAAGATACTTCAGGGAAGCCATCTAACAGCAAGCACTATGACAGGTCTGAAATTTATTCTTCCTCTTCAGTCTTTTAGACATTCTTGTCTAGGAGGAGAATGCTGGGTTTTGTAGACCAGTTCTAATTTCTTATTGGTAATTGCTCATCTTACTGAGCTTAAAATAGATTTCCACAACATGGAATTTGTTAAGAATTATTTTCCAAACCTGCTCTAGGGGTAGCAATTCTTCTTTCAGAAGTTCCATTTTTTGCATTAATTCTCTCTCTCTCCTTGTCTGATGGTCTTCTAAATGGAGTGCTATAAACAATCTATGGACCATGGACTTGATGTCATCCATCTCTGAAGCATGTTCTGTGCACACTTTATCTGAAAGAAGAATTAAATTAGAATAACCATACCAATACAGCTTTGGGATGCCTGAACTTCCATACCCTCTCAGAAGTATGGAGTTACAATGGACAACAAGCAGGTAGCATCTCCGAGGCTGCAGTGAGCAATGCTACCGATGAGCCTCTTGCTATTTCTCCTTCTTCCACTTAACCTCTAATTCATCTCAGAATTCAATTCAGAAGAATGTAAATTGAGCAGGATTACGCAAGAACAAGAACACTTGCATGCATTTTCAATAGGTATCATTTATTTTAAGGGAAAGAATTTAAGTTAAGTTTTCTTGGCAAAAGGAAGGAATATCATTATGCTCATTTAAAGATAAGGCTGCAATCTTATTCACACTTACCTTGGAGTAAGCCCCAGTGAACTCTGTGGAACTAATTTCTGAGCAGATATAGTGAGAATTAGTTTCTATTTTTTAAAAAGGAATTAACATTACGCACTTAATAATTGGATAGTCATACATCTCCAGAAGATTTCAGAATGGTAATATAATTTTATACCTTTCTGTTGAGGATGTACATTGTATTGTGCATGATTGATTACAAGTTTAAAATCATTCATCAACAGAACTTCCATCAATGTTGAAGAAGAAATCATGCTGCCATCTGTAGGAGAACAGAAATACTTCAATATTAGTAATAAAATGCTACCTCAACTAACATCAAAGTATCACTGCTGTGCTGGCAAGATTTACTACACCATCATTCATTGGAGTATCATTCATTGGAGTAAGGTTGTTGTTACGGCAGCCCCACATCTAGTTGTTTCCTGTTTAGTGTCCAGTGAAACCCATAATGAGACATGACATTAAGCTAATGAAAGCTTTTCTCCCAGGATTAATAAACCAAGTACGTTAGCTTTCTTTTTCTCCCATTCTATTTGGGATGCAATCTGGCACAGGATCATTAAAAAAAAAAGGGGGGGTGAGGAAACATTAAATATTTCTAAGTATGAAATATTCTGCCTGCTGTTTTGTTTTGCTATTATTTATTTATTTATTTATTTATTTCATTTCTAGACCGCCCATAGCTAGTAACTCTCTGGGCGGTGTACAAAGCGGGATTAAAATACAATATATAATAAAATCTGAGACCAACACAGCAACAATAACAAAGCAAGCACATTGCTGAGCTGTTTTAGGCACAATAACACGAGGCAGCAGCTGATTTTTTGTTTTTCTTTGTGTAAAGCAATGGGGTGTGTTTTTTGCTATGCTCTAATGCAGCATAATTACATAAATATATTTCTTTGACTGCTATTCCCACCAGCCTCAACCAGTGCAGCCAATGGTATTAACGTTTATGGTTTGGCTACAAGGCATTCACAAATAAAAAATGCAATAACACAAAAATGCTGACGTAATAAACGTAAATGCAAGTGACATTCTGTACTCTCATATAAACATAATTTATGTTTGGGAAAAGAAAGCAGGTCAGAGCAGCGTCTTGAACAGAAATAATTGTTTGAAAGCACTTCACAGACTATCTTGCACCTGTTGGAACCGTAAATTCACATGCCCTAGAGATTAAAAGATAGCAGAAAGGAAATACACGAGTCTCTCCAACACTTCTTAACCATAACCATCTTCTGCAAGAGAATTTTCCATTTAATGGTGCAGATGTATAAAGTGTAGTTGACAGTTATCTCAGCTTATAAAGGGATGCAGAACAGAAAATGAAATGAAGCTGAAAGTGTGGCAAGAATGATTTCATCACAAGTCTGCTAATATCTTCAGATACAAATTGCTGACAAGGATATTACTGAACTATATTATTGTTTCAACCATTAGTTCAACAAGGTTTTATAATTCCAGCCAATAAAACAAAAATTCTCTCTCACTTGGTTACATCTCCAACAACTTTTTAAAAAAAATTAAATAATTGCAAAAGAACTATCTGTATGGCTATATTCATTATCTCACAAAAATATTAATCATACCTATCAACTTCTGTCAAAACATATAAAGAGACTTTAATTGGTGACCCCATTAGAATGGATACAAATCAATCACAAGCCTCTTGCTACTAACCTGGTCTGAACATAACCCTAAGCAATGGTTTATTTATTTATTTATTTAAAATATTTCTCTCCCACCCTTCTACCCTATAATAGGGCACTCAGGGCAGCTTACAAAAATAAAATCAAACATGTACATAATAAAATTGTAAATAGTAAAATCACAACAATATTAAAGTAAATTAAAATACATAAAATACAATTAAAATGCATAAAATACAATTAAAATACAATACACACACATATATACATATATAGGGATTGGTACTAAAGGGACTACAAAGGTAAAATTTAACGTAGAAGGCATAAAAACAGTGTCAGGCTCTACCTTTAGTCCCTCCCAAAGGCTCTCTGGAACAAGATCATTTTCAGAAGTCTCTGGAAAACCATCAGGGAGAGAGCAGAGCAGACTTCTTGAGGTAGGGTATTCCAAAGCTTTGGGGCAACAGCTGAAAAAGCTCTCTCCCACATGCCTGTCAATCTAACATCTTTCACTCCAGGCACGCAGAGGAGACCAGAGGCAGATGATCTTAAATCCCAGGCAGGTATATGGGCGTAAGCTGTCCCTCAGGTACATTGGTCCAAGGCTGTTTAGGGCTTTAAAGGTCAGAACCAGCACTCTGAATTGGGCCTGGAAACAAACTGGGAGCTAGTGGAGTTGATAAAGCACAGGGGTAATATGCTCCCTGCGCCGTGCTCCAGTTAACATTCTGGCCGCTGCATTTTGAACCAACTGTAATTTCCAAACTGTTTTCAAAGGCAACCCCACATATAGTGCGTTACAGTAATCAAGCCTTGATGTCACCAATGCATGTGTCACTGTGGCCAAGTCAACTGCCTCCAGGAACGGACACAGCTGGTAGACCAGTTTGCGTTGGCCAAAAGCACTCCTGGCTACTGCAGCCACCTGATATTCAAGCAGCAGGGCAGGATCCAGGAGGATTCCTAAACTGCAGACCTACTCCTTCAAGGGTAGTGCAACCCCATCCAGAACAGGTTGCAACCCCATCCCTCATGCAGTTTTTCCCTTGACCAGCAGTACTTCCGTCTTGTCTAAATTAAGTTTCAGTTTGTTAGCCCACATCCAGCCCTTCACAGCCTCCAGGCACCACTTTAGGATAAGTACTCCCTCTCTGCAATTGGGTGGTAGGGAGAGAGTGTCATCAGTACATTGATGACATTGTACTCCAAATCTCCTGATGACCTCTCCCAGCGGTTTCATATAAATGTTAAAGAGCACTGGAGACAGAATGGAACCTTGCGGTACCCCACAGGCCAACGGCCAGGGGGTCAAGCAGTCGTCTCCCAGCACCACTTTCTGGGTCCTTGGAGCCACTGTAAAACAGTGCCTCCCAATCCCATCCCAGCTAGACAGTCCAGAAGGATACTATGGTCGATCATATCGAAGGCCGCCGAGAGGTCCAGCAGCACCAACTTCCCTGTCTGATGTCCGGCATAGGTCATCAAGCAGGATGACCAAGGCAGTCTCTGTCCCATGGCCAGGCCTGAAGCCTCATTGAAAAGGGTCTAGATCAGGGGTGGCCACTCTGTGGCTCTCCAGATGCTGCTGAACTACAGCTCCCATCACTCTCAGCCAACAGAGCTCATGGTCAGGGATGATGGGAGCTGTAGTCCAGCAGCATCTGGAGAGCCACGGAGTAGCCACCCCTGGTCTAGATAGTCTGATTCATCCAGGAAAACTTGGAGCTGAGCAGCCACTACCCTCTCAATCACCTTGCCCAGAAAGGGGGGATTAGAGACTGGGCGGAGGTTGTTAGGATGCGCAGGGTCTAACGAAGCCAAAGGGTAGGGGGTTTCTTTGAATGTCTGAACCCAGCCCAAAAAACTAACCATGGTTCATTTTCTGGCAAGAAAACCCACAACCTGAAGCCATGGTTTGCTCTTGGCTTACAAACGGTGGCTTCTTTTAACTGGTATTATTTGGTATTATTTCCAAACCCAACAGCCTCACTTAACCATGATTTATTTGGCCATCTTACCCCAAATGCTCCTTGAACTAGAGACATGAAGCAAGAAGAGCTGGAAAATAAACCAACCTTTAGGGAAACAAGTCATGGCTTTTTGGTATGATCGCGAAACAATTAATAATTTGTTGAACAAATCACGGCTAAGCACTGTCTGCTAACATACCAATTGAGACCTGATGTTCTAGAAGTAAGTGCACTATGCATGATTCTTTCCTAGTTCAGAGACAGCAACCTGCAGTTCTTAAGAATACTTTGTGGGGTGCACAGATCTTTGGTCCAATTTATGTATTTTTAAAAAATCTTTCTACTCTTCCCTTTTGCAGAGATTAATTTTGAAAATGTGATGGAATACTATAAATAAAATTTCCACCTGCAGGGAATTAAACATTTTAAGTTAAAGAAAGCATCACTTCTTATGCAAGGAAACAGGTCTATCCAATTTTCATTGGCAGTGCCAGCTCCAGGTTCCAGTGAGCTTTCAGCCAAGCTTTCTCCCAGTGCCCCTCACTCAGTGCTCCCACCTCTTTCTTGCTCTGGCCCAGACAGAGTTGGCAATGGCAGCTAGTGAGTGGGAAAAAGCAAATGAACTGCAAGAGAAAGAAGCAACAGTGGAAAGACACATCCTCTGTTGGGATGTAGGCCTTGGCTAGTGCCCAACAATGACAATGCCTGATGCCAGCCCTCCTTTATTGCTAGACCAAGAGTGATCAGACTTCAGGCTTCTTTGATCCATTTTGTTTCTTATTAGAATTCCAAGGTCTGCCAAACAGAACCAGGTGCAAATTAAACAACAGGGTGCCTCTGAGCATATTTTGAACCTAAGGATTTATTTTCAGTTCAAGAACTGAACTAAGCTCACATCCTTCCTTTCACAAGGAAGCCCACTTCTGATTAGCTTTCTTCATTTCAGCAGCAGTAGATGAAAAAAGGCATTTCATTGTTGCTATGGAATGTCAGAAACCTTTGCCAATCTACTAGAAATCAGCCACAGAGATCTGCCAATAGATCTGAGTTTACTTTCTGCCCACCTTTGTGATAGACATCACACTGAAAGGGGAAAAAAACAAAAATTAATAGCATTAGCAAAATCTCCCACCCCCACCCTTAAAATCAAACTTTGCTATGCATGTAAGGAGGTGGAGTTGAACTACCTTTACTTTCAAGGTGATAGCAGTGTTAGTACCTGCTGTGAAGACTTCTACCTTTTCAATTGCATTATCCTCTCTCTGTATGTCCTGCAAGAAGGCACCCACAGTCGTTAGCATCGGCTTGACAGTAAACTGGCAACGTTCTTTTCTCGAGGGTAATGTAAGGGTTATCACAGGTAGCCCATGTTTATAATGTACAGTTACTTCTGCAGGGAAAAAAGCATGTAAACTGATTTTATAAATCAAATAATTGTTTTTATATTAGGACAACGGTGTACGTTAAAACACATATTGGGAAAACAGAAAGGCATGACACAACTTCCAATAATGTATGTCTAAACTACAGGCTATGGAGAGCTGAAAGTGGTTGAAAGAAAGATACTCTCTGCAGATCAGAAGACCCAGGCCATATAGAGTTTGAGGAGGCATGTGCTACTGAGTTTTCTTTCCATCAGAATTCGTGCTTCTGGTTGGGGTACCAAGAGACCCAGGATTTATAGAACAAGTATTTGTCTTTCTACACATGTGCGGAGGCCTCCCAGAGTTGTACACCCATGAGTTCAAAACACGTGAGCAACTAATAAAATATGAAAAGGGTAGTATTTTATTATTCCTGGGGTGGGGGGAGAAATACTAAGAAGTCAAAAGCATCAGAGCAGAACTTGAGATATAGGCTTCCAATTGTCAAGAACAAAAATGGAGTATTCTTGGATATGCATGCACTCAGAAACTGTGAGCTACAGATTCACTTGATATGAAAATAGTTACTAATAGGAAAGCTTACCATCAGGTGGCACTAGTGTACTATAAAGGGCTCTTCTGTGGTGTCTTAAATTTCCAGTTTGTCTCAGACAAAGCATCTGTAAAGAAGATGGATTAGATGTCAAAAGTTTTCAGCTGAATACATTGAAGGTAAGGGCTGCTTCTCATACCTTTGTTTCCTTTCCACTGGGAGAAGGCAACCAGATATATACTGAATATCTCCATTTTAGATCCAAGTCTGCCAAGATTCTCTATACAATATATTGCCTAGGCAAGGATTTAATCACAATGTCCTCAGCAGCAATCCTACAAACCCCAAAAGATCAAGAGCTCTTGAAACACTTTTATCCATTAGGTTGTAAAGATTCCTGAAAAATAATCTAAAAGAAGTAGGAACAGTTCCCTGACTGCAATGTGCTAAAATATCAGGTTAAGTTATTAGCATGGACAAAATGGTAAAGAGTGGATTTAGATTTAGAAATAAGAAAAATTATATTGATAACAAACATCAAAATATTCAAAAGCAATGTGCAAGACCATGGTGTAACAAGGGGTAGCTGAGGCAAACTAAGGTCATAATTTGAGATAAACTTGCACAGGATAAGTGTAAACAAGCTATGAATTGTAAATTGTTTAGATGCTTGTTTTTAACAATCAAGTGTTATGTACGTTTTAAAATCAAATTCAGCATCTTTTTCTTATGAAAAGCCGGTTTGGTGATGACTCATTTTGAGTGTTAGATAGAGGCAGGTAGATAGTGGGTGCCTTAACCCATTCCCCACCACTTTTTCTATTCCAAATCCTCCCAACCTCTTTTTCTTATCATGGTGTTTCAAACATAGACAAATAAATTGCACTTTGTTGCTGAACTTGTTGGGACTGCACAAGTATAAAACCAAAAATCATATGTCTAAGTACACTATGTCCACTGGATCACCTCTATGTATATGCTTGCTGACACTCTCAAAGAATTCTAACAGGACAGGAGTTTACCTTGCAGAAGCCATGCTGGCTCTACTTCAGCAGGCCTTGTTCTTGTATATGCTTAATTAATTTGTCGCCTAGAAAATCTCTCATCACCACTATTTGTCTCAGTTGCTCAGACTCCCTTCCTGCAAATGTTAGTTCAGGTTCAGGCATCTGCCCTATACTGTGAAGACAGATGCAAAAAAATCATGTTGCTTCTCTGTAATCTCCTTATCCTGCTTTAGTACACTTTTGACTTCCTTATCATCCAAGGGTCCAATCGCCTCCTTAGACAGTCTCCTGCTTTGAATGTGTTTAAATAAAGTTTTGTTGTTGCTTTTTATGTTCTTAGAAACATGCTCCTCAAATTCTTTTTTGGCATTCCTTAATGTCTTCTTGCATTTCTTTTGCCAGAGTGTGTTCTTTTTTATTTTCCTCATTTGAACACAACTTCCATTTTTTGAAGGGAGGCTTCTTGTCTCCAACAGCTTCTTTGACTCTGCTTGTTAACCATGCTGGCATCCTTGTGGCCCTGGTGGTACCTTTCCTGATCTATGGTATACACTCCAACTGAGCTTCTATTACTGTGTCTTAAACAACTCCTAAGCATTTTGGAGTGATTTGACCCTTTGGACTTTGTCTCTCAAGTATCTTTTTACCAATCGCCTCATTTTTGGGAACTTTCCTCTTTTGAAGTAAAATGTGGCCATGTTGGATTTTCTTGGCAATTGGTCATTTACATGTATGCTTAATTTAATTGCACTATGGTCACTGTTTCCGATTAGTTCGACAACACCTCTCACAGCAGGTCCTGTGTGCCACTTAAGACTAAGTTTAGGGTCACTGTCCCTCTGGTCGGTTCCATGACCAACTGTTCTAGGGCACAGTCATTGAGGGTATCTAGAAATTTTGCTTCTTTGTCATGACTGGAACACACATGTAGCCAGTCGATGTCAGGGTAGTTGAAGTCACCCATTACTACAACATTTTCTAGTTTGGATGCTTTCTTTGATTTCTCATCCCAAGATCTCCCTGAGCATTTTGATTGGGGGGGATGATAGAACTTCCCCATTACTAAGTTACTCTTCGGGTGCAGTATCACCACCCACAATGATTCTGCGGAGGAGTCTGCCTTTTGGGAGGTTTCTAGCTTGCTGGATTCAATGCCCTTTTTATGTATAGGGGGACACCCCCTCCAATATGTCCTTCCAATATACTTTATATCTAGGGATAATCATATCCCATTGGTTTTCTCCATTCCACTAGGTTTCCAATATGCTCACCATATCTATGCTTTTCTCTAAGACCAAGCACTCCAGTTCTCCCATTTTGGTTTGGAGGCTTCCAAAATTAGTATACAGACACTTGTATACAGTCTCTCTCTTCAAGTGTCTTTGGTACTTCTGGTTTGGTCTGCGGTAATTTTGTAATGGATAGCCTTATCCTCCATGAATTTGTCTAATCCTCTTTTAAAGTTGGTGGCCATCACTGCCTCTTATGGGAGCGAATTCCATAGTAACTATGCATTGTGTGAAGAAGTGCTTTATTTTGTCTGTCCAGAATTTGCCAACATTCATCTTCGTTGGACGTCCATGAGTTCTAGTGTTATGAGGGAGGAAGAAAAATGTCTCTATTGTCTCTGTGCCATGCAAAATTGTATAAACTTCTATCTTGCAATATCTTACTTGTCTTTTCTCTAAACTAAAAAGCTCCAAATGCTGCAACCTTTCCTTACAGCGGAGTCACTCCATCCCCTTGATCATCTTGGTTGCCTCTCTCTGAACCTTTTCCAGCTCTACAATATCCTGTTTCAGGTGAGGCGACCAGAACTGTACACAGTATTCCAAATGCAGTCACACCACAGATTTATATAACACCATTATGACATTGGCAATTTTATTTTCAATACCATTCTGAATGATCCCTAGTGTGGAATTTGCCATTTTCACAGCTGCCGCAAACAGGGTCAACATTTTTGTAAAGCTATCCACTATGACCTCAAGGTCCAGTTCCTGGTCAGTCACTGCCAGTTCAGACCCCGTGGTCTTCCTGACATTTGTGAACGAGTTAACACTTTCTCTGAATCCAGTCAAGCTGTAGTCTCCTACAATCCCTACTCTTCTAAAGAAAAATATATCGGCAATTGCACAAGATTTTTTCTTTAAAGAAAACCTGACAAGTCAATCTGAAGTCCACCCCTGAAGCTTTTTGTACTGATCAGGAAGAAATTTGCAGGTATGTGCTTGCTCTACTTTCTGGTACATACTTGATACAAAGATGTCAAGTGAGTGTACTGTGAGCCTGATAGCTCTTAAATCTTGTTGCATGTGTGAATTTCCAGGGGTATATCTACACTATTAATATATCTCAGTTTTATAGTAGTCAATTGTCATGGCTTCTCTCAAGGAATCTTGGGAGTTTAAGTTCAGCAAGGATCCTGTGAGTTTTGTTGGAGATCCCTATTTTCCCACCTACCCATAGAACAGTCTCTACTAAACTAGTTTAATATCCATCAAAGATCAGCAAATCAGTTGTGAAGACATGTCCTCAAATGTGGGACTACACAAGGCTCAAAGGAGAATCAGAGTAAACCCTCAAACAGCCAAAGCAATTACACATGTGAATGCTATCACAGCAGAGGTGCTTAAAATAACAAAAAGCTAATGACAAAGGTAACACACCAGAATGAATCTGTCAAAGATGTCAAGCCAAGAGAGGTTAAGAATTCTATGTCATTGTTCAGAAATACCTCTAACAACTTTGCTTATTTTTTTAACCTAATAATTACTCTAACCTCTTGAAAGTGAACAACTGATCTCCAAAATGATTTTTCCCCAAAGCAAGGCAAACAGAATAGACTGTTATTCTTTTTCCTGAGAAATTATCAAAACCAAGCAAAGTACCCTTTATACCTGCCTATTTTAAACAGTGGCCCACTATTTCTGTTTTTAGTCAATATTCAATTATCTGTAATTTTGGTTACGATACCCTGCTGCCAAATTCTAACAGAGTTTTATTTCATTGACTACAAATCTTTTAGCGTAAACTACTGAGTAATAACTTCTCCTCCTCCAAGTAATCAATTTAATAAACTCATTTGCTTTAGAAATTGCCCGAACTATCAAGAGAGTTTGCAAGGACCACCCCTATTATGTGCTTGTAAAATTACTTATCCATGTTAACATACAAAGCACATTTACTTGTTCATCCTCTCAGATTAGATTTACAACTGACAACCCAAAAGAACTGTGAAGTAATAAAAAGGTTGCTGTAGGATCTAGAAATAGAGTCCAAGTAAGTAACACTCAGCTGAACAATCAAGCGCTGCAACTGTTTTTCATGCCAACTGCTTGGTTAAAGGAAAATGCTTTTTGGCATACAGGAGCCTGGCAGAATAACTGAGGGTAGGAAAGATCAATGAACTGTGCCAGCGCTTATTTAACATAAATCAATCTGCCAAGACCATATCATATTTTAATCTACACTAACTCTTAATGTTTACCATACAATGCATACTACTATAGTAGATTACGAAAAGGTGAAGACCGAATCAGCCATCATTCTCCTTTAAAAAATCTTAGTCATGTTTTCTGGTGGTCATGGTGCTTGGATAGCAGGATCATCAGTAAGGTCTTGCCTTTCTTCAGTAAATATGATACCAATGTTTGTAGCCTAAACCTAATAAGACAGACATGGTTGCATGTCAGGCTGTGATCAACATAGGTAATCAATTAGCAGTTGTTGCCATCAACTCTGAAACTGCTTCCTGATCCCTGAAAAAGTGATCCATCTACGTCAGAGGTCCTGAACAGACATTCTAGAAGAAGGTAGTTCTGTATATTAAAGTTTTGCATTCTACAAGATGCAATTCAGCTGTCTATTCTGAAGGGTCATTGAAGATATTTAAATACACACATAGGCCAACACATGCATTGCACATAAACAGTAGTGGTCCAAGACAGAGGATGGGGGATACCCAAACCTATCTTCTCATTCAAGTTTGATTTTCTGCATGTAGTTCCCAAACAGGAAATTCTGTATCTCATATCCCATCCCCTGCCCAGTTTTGATGTGTGTGGAGAGGGTGTTCCACATTTAGGGTGCCACCACTGCGAGAACTCATTTTCATGCTACTAGTGCTATGGCAGGCTGGAACATGATTCTGACAGGGAGGAAGGTGCATGAGAGACATTCTTGTGTACCACCCACCACTAGCTGTGGCTCTTAGGAGCAAAAAGGCTATCCATCTCTACCTGATATTATTATATTATATGATTAATTTTTATTTTATGGTTGTTGTTTTCTATTTTCTTGTAAACTGCTTTGATGTTTTTAAATGAAAAAGTGGTATACAAATATATTTATAAAAATAAATAAATGAGGACTCCAAGGAAGCAACAGTATGTTATTTGTGGGCACACTAATTGTGTTCTACAAAAAAGAGCAAAGCCTTCCACATCTTTCAGTGTACTGTATCCAGCAATGGCGCATTAAGTAATGACATGAAAATGAGTTCGCTCAGCGGTGGCACCCTAAATGCAGAACATCCTCCCCTTGGAAGTCTGGCTGGTGTTAGCCTTTCTGTGTCAGTTCAAAACATATTTCACCAGGCTTTAAAGATTTTATAGAACAGTCCACAGCAATGGATTTTAATTAATTTGAGTACTGGTTATAACTGTTCCTCTTGTGTATTATTATAATATGTATTTATTGTTTTTACACTTTTGTAACCCACTCTGGGGTCAGGAATGACAGAGGGTGGAATCCAACTAATGTACCCCATCAGTGCAAGGATTTCCACTTGCACAGTGGAACATCTCCTCTCTTTTCCCCCCTGCAACCCACACCTTCCCCAAACCTGCTCCAAAAAGTTGGTGAACCCAGAAAACAGTTTTAGGGGCACATGGGGATGAGGAGAGGAGGGAGACTCTGCTGCACAAATGGAAATCCTTGCACTGACTGAACAATTTCCTTAGCGCTACTTTGGATCCAACCCAGAATAAAAAATTTCCTGAAAAAAATCTGTGAAACAAGTAAGAGGGAATACAATGATCCCCACCCCCTTGACATAAAAGTCTGGCTCAGTCACATATTCATTTATTAATACAACCACACAATTTCCTTTGCTGTGCACAAATTATGGCAACAGTTGCAATACTTTTTAGTTCCTTTGAGGTTTATAGCTTTGTAAATGGAAACATGATCATGTTTCTAGACCTCAGACTTATGGACGAAGTCACAGGAAATGTTTCTAAGTTTATTTATAGTACATCTTTTTTTTAAACCTATTATTTAGTTGTGCACCAAACATAAAAAGCTTATGCAAAATATTAAATTAGGATAATTTCAGAATTTAAATAGTTTCCAAAGGGGTGAGCATGTTAAGTCTGTCGCACAAAAAAAACCCAAAGAGTCTTGTGGCACCAAAGACTAGTAAATTTATCATGGCACAAGCTTTCATGGACTCTTATTACATGCATGTAGCATATATACACACAGTGGGAGGTTTTTTTGGGGGGAGGAGGTATTTGGAAACAATTAGCTCAGATGACAATGAAATGCCTAAAGTACAGGTGGTGCTAGTAACACTAGCCACCCACAAAAGTTGCAGATAACATATATATCCTGGCATTGATAAGTTAATTAACACATGTAGTGTAATAATCCACACATACACACACACTTTTGACCCAGTTCAAGCTACAGGTACCATTTGAGTTCTTAACAAATTGTGATTCAGCAGGTTCAGGTTGCAGTTTCCCTTTGAAGTTTGGCCACTTTAAAGGATGGCCGCTTTAAAGGACACTTACAGAATTTCCTGGGAGGTTGAAGTGTTCCTCCACTTTTTAAAATTACAATTTATGATGTCAGATTTGTGTCTATTTATTCTTTTGCTTGTTTGTTTAAATGCTAGCATTTCTTGTTTAAAAACCTGACTAAAAAACTCCCAGCAACCTGCAATCTGAATTGCATATTGAACTGCTGCTCGGATAAATTAGTGTTGGGAGCCAAGCTTTCTGCAAGTGAAGGAAATCAGAATTAATTTTATACACATTAAAAATGCTACTCCAGGCAGGAGTGACATGATTCAAGGGCTGAAGACTGATTTGGAATGAGCTGCTACCAATTGCAAAAAAAGAAAAAGAACATTTTTGGCTGGAAGGAGATCAGCTTTATTAACTGCATCCACCGAGATGGACGAAAATATAGCCTTGGGTTGCCTATACAAAATTCCAGCTTGTCTCAGAAAATATAAATTCTGTAGTACAGATTTATGAGCAATACAAGTGAAATTGTTGCAATTCAGAAGTCAAGCATGCAAGACACGATTTATAGGCTTATAATTCAAAGCCTCTATGGAAGATAACCCTACTTCAGGAGGATGAGTAACAGTCTATCCATTTAATTTTAGAACCATTTAAACTTTGTATTTGTGTGACACCACAAGATTAAAATTTTAATTGTTACATCCTGCTTTTTAAAAAAACAAAAAACAAAAAAAACTTCTCTGCAGTTCTTGGTACTGATGTACATCACCAGGGAATGTGACTTTTTAAACATTATAATTCTAGAATTGAAAGAATGGACTTCTTTAAAAATAACTCAAAGACAAATTAAAAGTAAATAGTGACTTCTCTATTTGAAAGTAAACTGCTTTCAGTTTAATCTCATTCAAGAATAGCACACAGTAAACCATTTTTTAAAAAAATGCACCATTTCCTCCTTTTCCTGTCTCCAAGATTAAAATATTATTTTCTCTCAATCTGCGGAACAGTATTTCATAAGTTCGTTAGTTCCTCTTTCTTCTATCATTGGTCTTTGCAAGGGAGGGAGGAAAAACTACAGTGTACCCTGTATTTATATTTATAACAATGACTCTGAATTTATATTTATAAACACAATCCAGAAGATGCTGTTTCATGTCTTCACAGTAAGACTAAGATGATTTTTCATTTACAAATCACACAATGGAGGCAGTGAGGAAAGGACTCAGAGTAGTATTTCAAGATGAAAATTACAGTGAGTGCTTTGGAAAAAATGTTTAGCCTTTCCATTGGAGTTATTCATTTTATTGCTATACCTTTCACATTTTCCTTGTTTCTAGAAGCACGTAGGATACAGCCTCCTCTCTCCCACCACCAATGATTAGCAGAAGATAATATTTACCTAAATCCCAGAGTGCTCCTCAAGTGTTTTCCCAGAATTCCTAGCAAGCACACATTTACTTTACTCCAGAATTTAGCAACCTAAATCTTACCACATAACAACAAAAACCTAGCCTATTGTTTTCCCCTACATTACAATAATGTCTCTGTCCATGGAAAAATAAAGCAGGCCTTGCTAGAGGGAGATAAGCAAACAGCCCTACAGGTCAAAATGCAATGCCACTGCACAATGTCTATCAATAATTCAGCAATATAACTTCAACTAGCTATACCTGCAGGCAACAAAAGCATTAGAAGGGTAACAGCTATTGAAAGTCTTATGCTGAAATACAAACTATTACAGTTTCACTTGCAAGCCCTCTACAAACTCACTATCTAGCTCAGAAAAACAGAAGAAAAGCTGTGTGGATGGTTAAAATTGGGAAATTTTAGTTTTTGATATCATCAAATAGTTCAAACGATTTAAGGCCTAATTCACCATGCAGCCAAATAAATATGGGCTTAGATACAAAGATTCCACTAAACAAGTGAAGCCCTTCCTGTTGCTCACAAGATTTTTGGATCTAAGCCACTTTTTAATGTATTGCCTTTTTTAAAAGTCTGCAGGTTTAAGCAAGATGCCTGTGCAACTGATATCGAGCCAACTTTTCATTTCTTAGAAACAAGGGAGTGATGGGGGAAGGGTGGGTGGCCAATATATACCGAGGCTGGGCGGCAGAAGCTGGTGGAAAGCTAGGGACAGGTCAAGTCAGGTAAGAGGAACTAGGGATAGATGCATAATATCTATCCCTCGTTCTGGACCTGTCCAGAGCTGACAGATAACTGGGGGATGCCTAGCTCCACACTCTGACCTTAGGTTGCTGTTGTGTAATGCCAGGTCTGTTGCTCAAAAGACATCCCTCATCCATGACATGATATTGGATGAGAGCGCAGACCTGGCATGTATTACGGAAACTTGGCTGGATGAGGCTGCTGCTCCTATCTTGGCGGCCATGTGCCCAGCTGGGTTCTCGTATACACAGCAGCCAAGGGTCGGGAGTCGGGGAGGGGGAGTGGTGGTTATTTACCGAAGCTTCTTGATTCTTGCTAGACCCCCTCTCAGTAAGACCAGGATGGCCGAGTGCATGTACTGGAGGTTGGGACCAAAGGGCAGTCTAGGGATTCTGCTCGTGTACCGTCCCCCCCGCTGCACGACGGACTCACTGGCCGAGGTGCTGGGGGTGGTCTCAGATGTGCGAGTGCAGTCCCCAAACCTTTTGGTATTGGGGGACTTCAATCTGCATTCCGAGACCATCCTCGCTGGAGCACCTCGGGACTTTATGGAAACCATGGCTTCCTGGGAGCTGCACCATATTCCAATGGGGCCTACCCATGTAGCCGGTCATGCACTCAACCTAGTATTCGCCTCGGGAGAGGAGGGGAGTGATCTGAAAATTGGGGATATGTCCATCACCCCTTTGTCATGGTCAGATCACTATCTGGTGAGGATGGATATTTCGACGCCACAAACCCTCCGTGGGGGTGGAGGACCCATTAAGATGGTCCGCCCCAGGCGTTTGATGGATCCTAATGGATTCCTGAATGCGCTTGGGGACTCATTGGAGCAGGCACACAACCATTCGGCTGAGACCCTGGTGGAGAGGAGGAATACCGCGATCACTAGGACATTAGACCGGGTGGCTCCGAAACGCCCTCTCCCCCTGAATAGAGTTCAGACGGCACTGTGGTTTACCCCACAGTTGCGAACTCTGAGGCGGGAGGTGAGACGGCTAGAGCGCCGGTGGCGGAAGTCTCGCTCTAATGTCGATCGAACACAGGTTAGAGTAGCTGCGGCAACCTACCATGTGGCAATAAGGGCAGCAAAAAAAGATTTTTATGCTGCCTCTATTGCATCCGCAGAGTGTTGTCCCAGGAGACTGTTCCAAGTGGTCCGGAGCCTGGTTGGTCCAGTTGCTCCAGAACCGATGGAACATAATAAGGTCTCCTGTGACGAATTTGCAAAACACTTTGCGGAGAAAATCGATCGTATTAAGAGTGCTATTCCGTACGCTGCTGATACAGTGAGTGAGCCAGAGGTGACCAGTAGTGCTCCGGTGATGTGGGACCGGTTCCAGCTTCTTCCCTCTGATGAAGTGGACAAGGTGCTTTCAACTCTAAAGCCAACCACCTGCTTACTCGACCCTTGCCCATCGTGGCTCCTTATGAACTGTAAAGATAGACTGGGTGAGGGGATCAGGATGGTGATTAACACATCGCTTGAAGAGGGAATAATGCCATCAGTGCTTAAGGAGGCAATAATAAAACCTATTTTAAAGAAACCCTCGTTGGACCCTCATGATCTGAACAACTTCCGCCCAGTCTCAAACCTACCATTCTTGGGCAAGACGATCGAGCGGGTGGTGGCGAAACAGTCGCAAGCACACTTGGAGGAAGCAGATTATCTAGATCCTTTTCAATCGGGTTTCAGGCCTGGGCATGGGACTGAAACAGCCTTGGTCGCCTTGGTAGATGATATGAGGAGGGCATGGGATAGGAACGAAGGTACCTTCCCTGTCCTCCTTCATCTCTCAGCGGCTTTTGATACCGTTGACCATGTTATAATTTTGGACCACCTGAAGGGGTTGGGCATAGGAGGCACTGTATTACAGTGGTTCCGGTCCTTCCTCTCTGGTAGGTACCAAAGAGTAGCACTGGAGGAGGAGGTTTCAGATCCTTGGCCTCTCACTTGTGGGGTGCCACAGGGTTCTATCCTCTCCCTGATGCTATACAACATCTATGTAAAGCCGCTGGGAGCAATCATCAGGAGATTTGGGCTGCAGTGTCATCAATATGCAGATGACACGCAGCTCTATCTCTCATTTAAATCTTCACCGAGGTTGGCTGTAGAAACCATGTCCAAGTGCCTGGACTCGGTGAGTGACTGGATGGGAAGGAACAAACTGAAGCTGAATCCTGACAAAACTGAGGTACTGTTTGTGGGAGACAAAGGAAGGCTGGGGGATGTGGACCTGATGTTCCATGGGGTACGACTGCCCCTGAAGGACCAGGTCCGCAGCCTGGGGGTCATTCCTGACTCCCAGCTGTCCATGGAGGCTCAAGTCTCGGCTGTGAGCAGAGCAGCGCTGTATCAACTGCATCTGATACGGAGGCTGCGCCCCTACCTTCCCAACCATCTGCTCCCACCGGTAGTACATGCCCTGGTCACCTCTCGCCTAGACTACTGTAATGTGCTCTACGTGGGGTTACCCTTGAAAATGGTCCAGAAATTGCAACTAGTACAGAATGCGGCGGCTCGTATGATTAAAGGTAGCCGGCGACAAGATCATATTACTCCAGTCTTGAAAGAGTTACATTGGTTACCGGTTGTTTATCGGGCCCAATTCAAGGTGTTGGTTTTGACCTTTAAAACCCTATATGGTTTGGGCCCAGTTTATCTGAAGGAGCGCCTCCAGCATCGTCAGGGATGCCGCTCGACAAGATCAGCCTCACAAGACCTTCTCTCGATCCCACCGGTTAAATCAGCTAGGCTGGTGAGGACCAGAGAGAGGGCTTTCTCAATAGTGGCCCCCACCCTATGGAATTCCCTCCCAAATGATCTCCTACATGCCCCCTCTATGATGAGCTTCCGCCGGACTTTAAAGACCTGGCTCTTCAGGCAGGCTTTTGGGATGGGTTGAAACTTTTACTGTATGTTTTAATAATTTTAATGCTTAATGTATGCCTAATGTTTAATGTATTATTCTGTTTTGTATGTCGCCCAGAGTGGCTGGGTAACCAGCCAGATGGGCGACTAATAAATCCAAGAATAAATAAATAAAGATCCTGGTGCATAAATGAAACTCTTATCAGAAAAGTTCCCCTCCAGCACATCTATAAAAAACTAGACAAACACTGCTATACAGGCAAGAAAAAGCAAGGAAGAACTACAGTCAAACACTTCAAGAACACTGCCGCATTTCCTGGATGAAAGCCTTTCATTTTATGGTATTATATATTTTGTTTTTATGCTATTAACTTTGAAACAGTGGTCCTTTCTATATACAGGTGGGCCCAGCTCATACGGCAGGTTCTGTTCTGGACCCCCGCTGTAAAGCAGAAATCGCCGTAAAGCGGAACCCCATATAAAACCCATACTAGTTATCTATAAATGTTTATTAGAATGTTGTAATTTGGATGTTCAGGATCTTAAGAGATGAATAGAATAGAAAGTTATCCATTCACCTCATTCAACAGAAAGTTGCTGCAGCAGCTATATGTAGTGTTTCTTTAGATTTAAAATTGAGATTGATTCAACAAAAATTGGTATTTTGGATATAATGGCTCTACAGTGCCTCTTTGAGGCATATGATGTGGGCATAGCCTGTAGAATCTTCTTTCTGGTCAGAAATTATTGTTCATATTAACTTTGTACTGGAGAAACACTTGATATTTTCACATATTCATGCAATCTTAAATTATGCCCCTGCAATGTGGGGACTAACAGACGGAAAACAAAAGTGGATTCTGCAACCCCTAATGTTGGTTAAGACACTGCAAGGCTGGAAAGACAAACACCATCTGCTACTGCTCTGAAGATCTCACTGCCCTCTCTACTTTTGAACACATGACTTATAATTGTCAAACTCATTTAGATACCTATTTTGACATATGGACTTCTATATAAAGAAGGTATTTATTGTGTCCATATTCCTCAGAGCAATCAGATATCAAGAGGAGTGCCCATCATACCAACTGGCACCAAAAGGAGATTCACATTAAACTTGCAAATGATGTGCACAAATATACATTAATACTGTGATTAAGACTGGTTTCTTTTAGCTGCCATTTGCATCAACAGCTGCGACTTTTCCTTGGGCATTCATAACCTACAAAAATGGAAATGGACTGCCTTCAAGTTGATCCTGACTTACGGCTACCCTATGAATAGGGTTTTCATGGTAAGTGGTATTCAGAGGGGGTTTACCATTGCCTCCCTCTGAGGCTAGTTCTCCCCAGCTGGCTAGGACCTGTTCAGCTTGCCACAGCTGCACAAGCCAGCCCCTTCCTTGTCCACAATTTCCAGCTGGGGGGCAATCGGGCTCCTTGAGACTATGCAGCTTGCCCACGGCTGCACAGGTGGCAGGGTACATAACCCCTGAGCCATTCACTGGTGGGGGATCATTAGCTGGCCCTTTACACCCAGGAGACACGAGCAGGGATTTGAACGCACAGACTCTGGACTCCCAACCAAGCTCTCCTCCCCACTGTGCTATACCAGCTGTTCCATAACCTACAAAGCAACCCTAAGCAGTACCAAGGAATATCACAGTTTAAGTCAGAACCAGTTGAAAGGGCAATAAATGCTCATGCATCTACAATGATGCCATATGATCCAAAATTGGATCATTTATTATACAGCCACAAGAGTACATTATATAGCCAGTGTGGATTTTTCACATTCTGCAATGTTAAATTGAAAATACCCCCTTCCCATTCTGATGCTTCCTATAAGCTCATTTGAAAACAAAACCTTACAAAACTTGTAGTCCTGAACTCAGAAACGCCTGCTTAACAACTCCCTAAGTTTTCATGGCGATATACAAAACAGTCAGAGAACTGAGAGTTCAAAGCCTAAAAAGAGAGGGGGAAAACCCAGATTCCTTTTGGACTTTTTTCTGTCAGAGTTCTCATAGTATGTTGAAATTCATTAAAAATCAGCCATGTTCACAGAGTACCTGTAATCCTGATAAAGATGTTGTCCCATACTCTGACCTTCTTCTTCTACAGTTTAAAAGTTTAAAAAAATGCCTGGCTGATTTTTATTTAATTTAAGAATTTTTGGCTTGAACTCAATTATAATGTCGGGTATGCTCAGTAAGAACCAACTGTCCGTGTTCTAAAAGCCAGACTCACAGCTGTTGGGCTTGCCTAATCAGGGGGCCACACCCACACCAGACTTTGATTTCACTTGAGACACTCATGGCTTCCCCTACAGAATCCTGGGAAGTGTAGTTTGTGAAGGGTGCTGAGAGGAGACTCCTCTTCCCGTGAGAGAGCTCCAGTGGCCAGAGTGGTTTAACAGTCAGCCACTCTGACTGAAGCTCTGTGAGGGGAACAGGGCATCTCCTAGCAACTCTCAGCACCCTTCACTAACTAAACTTCCCAGGATTCTTTGGAAGAGGCCATGACTGCCTAAAGTGAAATAACAGTCTGGTGTGAATGTGGCCAGGAACAACTTTGGTTTAAATTTGGGTGGGAGGCTACATGTGCCTGCTGAAGAATAAAATGATGGGGGAAACACTGAAAAAAAAATGATACTGTTCACAATGTTTTTCTTTGGGAAAGGAAAGGAATGGGGCTTCCCCTCTGCCCAGTGCCCACCCACCCAATCTCTTCCCCCTCTCTCCTCATGGTCAGTTTTGCCTAACTTAAGCATGATTGCACAGGAGTAAACCACTGAACTCAATAAGCATGCATATGATCAAAGCTCCCCTCCCCCTCCTCCACCTCATGGTCAGTTTTACCTATCCTAACCATACTGCATAGGAGTAAATCCCATTGAACTCAGTAAGCATGCAAATGATCAGACCTGCCTTTCCCCTCCTTCCCCTCCCCTCTTCCTTCTTCCTCCTTCCCTGCCCACTCCAGCTCTCCCTCCCTCCCCACCAGTCAGTTTTACCTATCCTAAGTATGATTGCAAATCCCACTGAACGCAATATACACAAACCTGCCCTTCTCCTGTCCTCCCCCTTCTGCCTGCTCCCATCCCCCTTCTCCCCTCTGCCTTCCCTCCTCCGCCTCCTCCCCGGATTCCCTGTGGTCAGTTTCACCTATCCTAAGCATGACTACAGGGGAGTAATTCCCACTGAACTCAATAAGCATGTAAATGATCAATGCACTCTCAGCTAACTTGCACAGGATCCCATTACATACCTCCTGGATTAAAAAGCAGGGAAATTCACTAATAGGCAAAAAACCTTGCGGTTTAAGAATGTACCCATAGCCAACAGTTATTTCTATCAAACTTTAAAAATTAGGGAAATTGGGCAGCTAGGATAAATAATGAGGGAAATAAAATTTTCTAGATTAGATTCTCTGTAGAAACAATGGTAACACAGGAAAGCAGCAAAGTAAGAAGAACACCAACAAACATACAAAAAATGTAATTCTCCATCTTTGGAGATGCAGTCTTGATTGCAGGTGTTGCCACCACTTACCATGTGCTCAGAGGCACGTTACCAAATTCTCCCAAGCTACACAGGAAGTGGATTGGACTGTGAAAGACCAACTCAAATTGTGTTTGCTTTTTGACCAATTTGTAGGGCAGTCCAATATCTCAGAGAGGAGGTCAGGTCTCCTGCTCCCCTGGTGCATTCACTATAGCTGCCCAATTTCCCTGCTTTTTAAAGTTTAATAGAAATATTTGTTGGCTATAGGTACGTTCTCAAACCACAAGTTTTTTTTGCCTATTAGTGAATTTATTTCATAGAATGATAGAAGAGTAGAGTTGGACAGGGTCTATAAGGCCATTGAGTCCAACCCCCTGCTCAGTGCAGGAACCCAATATAAATCACACCTGATAGGTGGCTGTCCAGCTGCCTCCTGACTGCCTCCAGTGTTGGAGAGCCCACCACCTCCCTAGGTAATTGGTCCCAGTGTCGTACCACTCTAAGATGTTCAGCCAAAATCTGGTTTCCTGCAACTTGAGCCCGTTATTCTGTGTCTTGAGAGATCCTGGACCTCCTCTGTTGCACAAACTTTCAAGTACTTACAGAGTGCTATCATATTTATTTACTTAACAAAACGTATAAACAGCTTGATTTTAGAATGCCTCTAAGTGGTTTACAAAGGGATTAACCATTTATTTTCTCCTAGATACTCTTGACAATTAGAAGGACATTAGCAGTGGTATTTTTGGGGTAGATATTAAGTTATAAATGTCATAATTAGTAGTTCCAATCAAGGCCCATGCATACACTGCCAAACTCTGGCCTATGCATCAACCTTCACTGGATACATTTCCCTGGTTCTATTTGCTGAGGAGCAACCTTGTGAAATGAAGAGGACACCATGAACAAACTACCAACTTGGGACCGCAACTGAAACGAATAATTGGTTTATTAAAGATATAAAGTTCACAAGAAGTAGATTTTGTAATGAAAAATCATGATAAGATAAAATAACCACAACTAAGAGTTACATTGGTAATGTTAACATAACCCTAATGGTTAGCAAAAGCAATATGGACATGAAATAATGCTTTTCAAATAATTAATGACTGAAGATGAAATGAACCAGAAATGAACCAAAACTAGCATAATGATAAGGTGAATTAGCAACATTAGGAAGACAATTGAAATAAGGACTACTGCGAGTATGTTGTAACGATTAGGAGAACCAAACATGGACTAATTAACTAATTTACTTTTCTATCTTCATTTTTTGTAAATTTTAAAGTTCCGTAGTTCCCATTTCATCAATGATTTTCTACTGGCACCTTTGACAGAGTTTGAAAAACACATTTGTATTATTCTTTCACTTCATCATTGTCTTGGCTATACAGTAGCTTTGTACCAACCTCTTATCAGAAGCTCTTCTCTGGAAGTAGAAAATGCAATGTTTAGAAAATTGCAATCAGCCTTCAGTCAAAAATAACACACACAGCATGAAATGGTCCTCCTTAATTCGTCATGACTTCACTCTGGCTGCTCTGTTCTGTATATTCACTTCTAACCTGACTGCCATATGTAAATGTATAAGGTCCAGCAATGCCCTGATTAACAGTAGTCAGAATATGCAGGCCTCACCTGACAACGTTAAGATTAAATGGTTCTCTTAGGTACTGCATAGTGGTTACCATCTCTATCCCAAAGGGATTTGGATGGCATTCATCCATCTAGTGTATGAACTGAAGGGAAATGGGATCCCCCAGCGATAAAACTGCAAAACACAACTGCAGGTAAAATGGAATTTTTGCCCACCCAAGAAAAGGTGTTTGCACTTGTATTATTAGCCTGTGAATCTAGATTGACACAGCCACTATGAAATGGTGGCTATGACAGCACCATTGCTGAGGCCTCAAATGCCCTCTCCTTGAGGCATCCCATTTTTGAGAAGTGAAATGCCATCTTGACAAATTAAAGGTTGTGCGCTACAAAAGTAGTACTCAGGCAGGGAGAATTCACACCAATCCTTTAAATTAAAGTGAAAAGAACGAACAAGAAGCAAACAACACTCAGCAAACCATGTTGATTTCTGACTGAATGTATCCATCTACAATGCAGAATATAGTGAGTACAGGACCAGCTTGAGGAGGGGGACCTACATGGATGCAGCAGCACAGTAATAGCAGCATACACACAATGGCAAAAGGAGTAAACATTTTGCCGCTGTCCACTTTATTAGCCTCTCATTTAGCATGCAAGAACCGATCTAGAGCATCAGTAAACCACACATCTGAATTGGAAACTCAATGTGTTTGTTTTCCTTCCCAAAATCCTTTGAATAAATTAAAAATGAGCAAAAAGAATTCCAAGGGACAGATAAACTCCCCACATGGGTATCAAGGACATAAAGAAGCAGCTTGCATAATTGAAGATCTCCGCTTAGGCAAAACATTAAAATTCCCAAAGTGACACTAACTGACAAATGAGTAAATGCTCCCTTCAATTTTGTTGGAAATAAACAGGAGCACCTTACTGATATGCCTAAGTGAAAGTGTATATGACAAGCATGGCTAAGCAAATAATAAAGCAAAAGGGTCTTTTTTAAAAACAAAATCTAGGATACAGATGAGAGGATTACTGCATTGATCTGCAAAAGAGATTTATAACCTATTAAAATGTCCAAGAAAGTAGTATACTGCAATACTGTTTCCAACAGTGCTTCACTATTTCATCATTATTAAAGGAGGTTTTAACACTCTCATATACAAAGTGCCAAGAATTCCACAATCACCATTACCATAACAGGTAGATTTAAAAACTTCATTTGATTTTAAATAAACAGAGCCTCAAAGATCTGTATACCAAGTGTTATCTTACTTATACAAGAATGGAGAAAATGGAAATGGACTGCCTTCAAGAAAATCTCGACTTATGGCGACCCTATGAATAGGGTTTTCATGGTAAGCGGTATTCACAGGTGGTTTACCACTGCCTTCCTCTGGGGCTGAGAGGCAGTGACTGGTCCAAGGTCACCCAGTGAGCTTCATGGCTGTGTGGGGATTCGAACCCTGGTCTCCCAGGTCATAGTCCAACACTCTAACCACTACACCACACTGTTTTTACAGCAATAACATACTGTATCTGCAATGATACTGCTGTTTTGTTCATGGTTTGCTGTTATCTGGTATGAATCTCATAAGAACATAAGAACATAAGAAGAGCCTGCTGGATCAGGCCAGTGGCCCATCTAGTCCAGCATCCTGTTCTCACAGTGGCCAACCAGGTGCCTGGGGGAAGCCCGCAAGCAGGACCCGAGTGCAAGAACACTCTCCCCTCCTGAGGCTTCCGGCAACTGGTTTTCAGAAGCATGCTGCCTCTGACTAGGGTGGCACAGCACAGCCATCATGGCTAGTAGCCATTGATAGCCCTGTCCTCCATGAATTTGTCTAATCTTCTTTTAAAGCCATCCAAGCTGGTGGCCATTACTGCATCTTGTGGGAGCAAATTCCATAGTTTAACTATGCGCTGAGTAAAGAAGTACTTCCCTTTGTCTGTCCTGAATCTTCCAACATTCAGCTTCTTTGAATGTCCACGAGTTCTAGTATTATGAGAGAGGGAGAAGAACTTTTCTCTATCCACTTTCTCAATGCCATGCATAATTTTATCCACTTCTATCATGTCTCCTCTGACCCGCCTTTTCTCTAAACTAAAAAGCCCCAAATGCTGCAACCTTTCCTCGTAAGGGAGTCGCTCCATCCCCTTGATCATTCTGGTTGCCCTCTTCTCAACCTTTTCCAACTCTATAATATCCTTTTTGAGATGAGGCGACCAGAACTGTATACAGTATTCCAAATGCGGCCGCACCATAGATTTATACAACGGAATTATGATATCGGCTGTTTTATTTTCAATACCTTTCCTAATTATCGCTAGCATGGAATTTGCCTTTTTCACAGCTGCCGCACACTGGGTCGACATTTTCATCGTGCTGTCCACTACAACCCCGAGGTCTCTCTCCTGGTCGGTCACCGCCAGTTCAGACCCCATGAGCGTATATGTGAAATTAAGATTTTTTGCTCCAATATGCATAATTTTACACTTGTTTATATTGAATTGCATTTGCCATTTTTCCGCCCATTCACTCAGTGTGGAGAGGTCTTTTTGGAGCTCTTCGCAATCCCTTTTTGTTTTAACAACCCTGAACAATTTAGTGTCATCAGCAAACTTGGCCACTTCACTGCTCACTCCTAATTCTAGGTCATTAATGAACAAGTTGAAAAGTACAGGTCCCAATACCGATCCTTGAGGGACTCCACTTTCTACAGCCCTCCATTGGGAGAACTGTCCGTTGATTCCTACTCTCTGCTTTCTGCTTCTTAACCAATTCCTTATCCACAAGAGGACCTCTTCTCTTATTCCATGACTGCTAAGCTTCCTCAGAAGCCTTTGGTGAGGTACCTTGTCAAACGCTTTTTGAAAGTCTAAGTACACTATGTCCACTGGATCACCTCTATCTATATCCTTGTTGACACTCTCAAAGAATTCTAATAGGTTACTGAGACAGGACTTTCCCTTGCAGAAGCCATGCTGGCTCTGCTTCAGCAAGGCTTCTTCTTCTATGTGCTTAGTTAATCTAGCTTTAATTATACTTTCTACCAGTTTTCCAGGGACAGAAGTTAAGCTAACTGGCCTGTAATTTCCGGGATCCCCTCTGGATCCCTTTTTGAAGATTGGCGTTACATTTGCCACTTTCCAGTCCTCAGGCATGGAGGAGGACCCAAGGGACAAGTTATATATTTTAGTTAACAGATCAGCAATTTCACATTTGAGTTCTTTGAGAACTCTCGGGTGGATGCCATCCGGGCCCGGTGATTTGTCAGTTTTTATATTGTCCATTAAGCTTAGAACTTCCTCTCTCGTTACCACTATTTGTCTCAGTTCCTCAGAATCCCTTCCTGCAAATCTTAGTTCAGGTTCAGGGATCTGCCCTGTATCTTCCACTGTGAAGACAGATGCAAAGAATTCATTTAGCTTCTCTGCAATCTCCTGATCGTTCTTTAGTACACCTTTGACTCCCTTATCATCCAAGGGTCCAATTGTCTCCCTAGATGGTCTCCTGCTTTGAATGTATTTATAGAATTTTTTGTCGTTGGTTTTTATGTTCTTAGCAATGTGCTCCTCAAATTCTTTTTTAGCATCCCTTATTGTCTTCTTGCATTTCTTTTGCCAGAGTTTGTGTTCTTTTTTATTTTCTTCATTTGGACAAGACTTCCATTTTCTGAAGGAAGACTTTTTGCCTCTAAGAGCTTCCTTGACTTTGCTCGTTAACCATGCTGGCATCTTCTTGGCCCTGGTGGTACCTTTTCTGGTCTGCGGTATGCACTCCAGTTGAGCTTCTAATCTAGTGTTTTTAAACAACTTCCAAGCATTTTCGAGTGATGTGACCCTCTGGACTTTGTTTTTCAGCTTTCTTTTTACCAGTCCCCTCATTTTTGTGACTGGACTGGACTGTAATCTCTGGACTAAAACATAGAATTATGCTCACTAATGTGTTAACCTTGTGCAATTTTGCAATTTATCATTTATGAAATGAAATCACCTAACCCTTGCTGCCTTCTCTTTTGAAGTACAGCCTTTGCACCTACTCGTAGATTACAAGAATTCGTATACTGCATGGTTTACTAAAGCCACCAATGACAAAAAATATATAAAAACATCAGTTCCACCAGTGAGATAGTTTCACTGCTTAGTCTTTTAAGTTTCCCGTGGACACACAAGAACATACAGGATTTAGAAAACCAACAATTTCTCTCAGAAGCCTCCAGCTTCTCTTAAATACTTTATTGTATTAAAAAATAGAATATAATGGTTTTCATACAATGTATAAAGATTCATTGGGTCGCCAGAAGTCGTAATCAATTTGAAGGCATATAACAAAAAATAAACATTTTATTGTAAAAGTAAAAAAAAATTGAGTTGAGATTGGACAATCTGCAATCCCAATTGAAGAATATGCAACAGGTTCATCTGTGCAATACAGATTTTAAAAATCTGAGCAAAATATTCCATGGCGTATATATTTGGCAACAGGTTGAGGAGGTTGAATATTCTTTCTCTGTCCTAATTGGAAGTGTGCAACAAGCTTCATTTACTACCTCACCTGAAATAGCAGCGCTGTGCCCTATAGTCTGCTGCTTCTCTAGAGTTGTCAGTGATGCCACAGGACTAAATAAAGCCACAGAATCGCAGAATCATAGAATTGGAAGGGGCCTATAAAGCCATCAAGTCTAACACTCTGCTCAATGCAGGAATCAAAATTAAAGCATACCTGACAGATGCCTGTCCAGCTGCCTCTTGAATACCTCCATCGTTGGAGAGCCCAACACTTTCCTAGGCAATTGGTTCTACTGTTAAACCGCTTTAACAGTTAGGAGGCTTTTCCTGATGTTTAGTCAAAATCTGACTTCCTGCAACTTGAGCCCATTATTCTGTGTACTGCACTCTGGGACATTCGAGAATAGATCCTGGCCCTCCTCTACAAGACAACCTTTCAAGTAGTTGAAGAGTGCTATCATATCTCCCCTCAGTCTTCTCCAGGCTAAACATGCCCAGGTCTTTCAGTCTCTCCTCAGAGGGCTTTGTTTCTAGTCTCCTGATCATCCATGTTGCCCTCCTCTGAACCTATTCCAGTTTGTCTGCATCCTTCTTAAAGTGCAGTGTCCAAAGCTGGACATAGCACTCAAGATAAGACCTAACCAGTGCTGAATAGAGGGGAACCAATACTTAATGGGATTTGGAAACTATACTTCTGTTAATGCAGCCTAAAACAGCATTTGCCTTTTTTTGCAGCCAGATTACACAGTTGGCTCATTTTCAGCTTGTGATCAACAACAATTCCAAGATCCTTCTTGCACGCAGTATTGCTGAGCCAAGAATCCCCCATCTTATAACTGTGCACGTGGTTTCTTTTTCCGAGGTGTAGAATTTTGCACTTATCAATTCCATTCTGTTGTTTCATCCCAATGCTCCAGCCTATCAAAATCATGTTGAATTTTGTTTCTGTCCTCCAAGGTATGAGCTATCCCTCCCAACTTTGTATCATTTGCAAATCTGATAAGCATTCCCTGCACCTCCTTATCCAAGACATTAATAAAAATATTGAAGAGCACTGGGCATCTCTTGCCAACCTCAGCTCATTCTCAGCTTTCCTGATGCCATCGCTGCAATTCTGTGCTACCTGTCTATATTCTTCCTTTGTCACCTGACCTTTCCTCCACTTCCTATGTGTGTCCTTTTCTGTTTTCAGGTAATCTCTAAGCTTCTTGTGAAGCCACACTGGCTTCTTCTGCTGTCTTCCCCCTTTTTTCCTTGTTGGAATTGTTTGCCATTGCACCTTTAGAATTTCCTTTTTTAGAAACTCCCATCCATCTTGGACTCCTTTTCTCATTAGGGTCGCTTGCCATGGAACCTCACGTATCACTGTTCTGAGTTTATTAAAATTGGCTTTCCTGGAGAATGGCTACTCTCAGCTTTTGCTTCCGTTAAAATCAAGAACTCAAGTATAACATGGTCTCTTTCCTTCTGAATTCCTGTAACTGCCAGAGTCAAGGATAGCCGACCTTCTAGTTCCTTCCTCCACTTTCTGTAGGATAAAGTTATCCCCAACACAAGTCAAGAATTTCTTGGACAAGCCATGCTTGGCAGAATTTGTCTCCCAAAAGCTATTGGGGTAATTGAAGTGTCCCATTACTACTACATCATGCCTCCTCAAAACATTGGCAATTTGCTTTATCAAAGTTTCATCCTCATCTTTTCCTTGATTGGGTGGTGGGTTCCTTTTATTCCTTGCCCCATTTATTTTAATCCAGATAGTCTGAGTGGAGCTACCAATCTCATTCTCCTGTATTTCTGTGCAAGGATACATATTTTTAACATATAGCATGACTCTGCCCCCCTTTCTATTTCCTTTCTGAACAAGTTATATCCTTCCATTGATGTATTCCAGTCATGGGAGTCATCCCAACAAGTTTCAGTTATACCTATCAAGTTGTATTTACCTTCCTTTATTAAGAGTTCAAGTTCGTCCTGTTTGTTTCCCATACTCTGGGCATTAGTATACAGATATCGAAAACCATGCGATTTATAGCCTGGCTTCCCTCCTACATTTTTGTGAAGACTATTATGAGGCCCCATTACAGTCGTTCTCTCAGTTCCTGTGCATAAGCCTTTGTCAATCATTATCTCCAAGTTTAAGTCTCCCTCCCCCTTAGGATTCAGTTTAAAGCTTCCCAGCAGTCCACCTTCCAGGAAGTGTGTCCCTCCTAAACTCTTGTCAACCCATCTCCACAGCAGCAGGAAGGGCTGTGCTGTGCTGGGTTTATGTGTGTGTGTGGAGGGGCAATAGCTGTCACTTCTCAGCAGTCCATCACTTCCCAGCAGTCCATCTTCCACGAAGTGTAGCCCATGGTCCAAAACTCTCACATCGGCACCATATTTGTAGCCAGTCATTCACCCTCAGTACTTTTCTTTCCCTTCTTTTCCTTTCTACTCCTTTTCTAAGTACTGGAAGGATGGATGAGAAGACTATCTGGGCCCCAAAGTCCTTGAGTTTCCTTCCCAGAGCTTCAAAGTCTTGCTATTTAGCCTATGTAGTACTATCCAACATAATCTAGGATTGTGGGAAGCCTCACTTATTTTGCCTGAATTACAAGGGGGCAGAGGGCACCCATTCCTCCTGTTTTTATCTTATCCATTTGTTTTTACATTTTATATGTCATCCTTCCATTAAAAGTCCCAGAGCGGCATGCAAAAGTAATACAATTTTTAAAGACAGCATAAGCAGCAACAAAGCAATTTTTTAGAAGGGTATAGGAGTATTATTTGGCTAATGTTTGGAGGCAGGGAATCAGTGGCTGCAACTTCTGGATTTCATTAAAGGCCCCCTACTTTCCCCTCCACTTTCTCTCATGCAGCAATCCAATCCAAAACTGCCAACAACAAAGCTCAAGTTAAAACAGTTCTGTCTTACTTTCCTGCTCTAGCAATCAAAATATCACCATATTTTATGAACCACACATTCAAAGCTAAATATACCCATTATGGCAGCAAAAACTACAACGGTATATATGGAGATAACTGCCATGCTTCTTGAAGTCCATTCAATAAAGCTTTTAATTTAAAGAGAGGAAAAAAGCTAGCAAAATATAATCAATACAGCAACTAAGCAGAAAGATAAGAATGGGAACGCAATTTAGCAAGTGGCCACTGTGGCTTTAAGGAACCAGTAGCCAGAACACCCGAAGCGGGGTGACAGCTGTTGCCCCTCCACACACCCACATAAACCCAGCAAAGCACAGCCCTTCCTGCTGCTGTGGAGATGAGTTGACAAGAGCTTAGGAGCGATGCACTTAAAATATTTAGTCCAGTGACAAACAGAAAGCTGCCTTGTATCAGGTTAGACTACTGGCCCATCTAGCCCAATATTGTCTAAACGGACCCCGCACAGCTCTCCAGGATTTCAGACATGAGTCTTTGCCAGCCCTACCTGGAGATACCAGGGGTTGAACTTTGGGACTTGTTTTGTATGCACATGTGCTCTATCACTGAGCTACAGCTGTAAATAAAACAAACATCTCTTACCATTAGAGTGTGAGTTCACACTAGGAAGTGGGTGAATTTTCAAAGGGGGAGCACTCAACTAGGTAAGCATCTCTGCATGAATGCCAGCAAACCAAATAAAAGCAAGCACAGTCTCACTTGAATGGGTCGCCACCTTGATCCCACATGCACTCCACGTAGTCCTCTGCTGCCGACTACACAATCCCCCTCCCGCAAGGAAAATAATGCATGGAAAGTGAGGCTTATCTTGTTAGCTCTATTTCTTCATGGTCTTAATCACGCTCATCATTTTAAAAATTACCCATTTGGCTCATTATGTTGCTTTACACACTGGCAGAAAATTAATACCTGTTGTCACCATGTTTTAGGAAAAGATAATGAAAGAACATAATTGTATGTCACACCATTCTTACATGTGAGGCTTAGGATGGTTCTTCAATCAAGTTTGAAATACAGAAATGAGTGGAAAGCTCATTTGAGCTCCAAATGTCTCATCTGCTTTACCTACCACTAGACATTAACATGAACAGAGAGAGTCTCAAATGCAATACAAGCTTCAAGATAAACTAATCTGAGACTGCATTACCTATTGTTGATGCAATTTTTCCTTATCTCAAAGAAAAATAAGATACAGATGAGACTTGCAGGATATGAGCAATATTTTAAGCAGCTACCAAATAAAAAAATCATCTTTTCAAGATAGACAACATTATACTAAATAGTTTTGGAGGAACAGAGAATGATCATTATTTTAAAAGCATGAAAGGGCAGGACAATAGATAATTTGGTTCACTCCCCTTGACTTGTTGTGTTCATAAAGATGGTGGCGTAGGAGGAGGACGCTGTGTTTAGAGCTCCGCAGTTTAGAGCTCTGCAGTTACTCTTAACATCTTCTCCTGGAGCCTGTATGAAGAGGAAAACGCTCTTACCTGTGGGGTTTACTGTAGACTTATCGGCGTTCCATCTGCCGAGAAGCACCAACGAAACCCGGGTGACCTGAGACGGCGTTGAAGAGAGACTTGGAGGGAGCAGAGAAGGATCTGTGGAGTGGTGGAGGACAACCGGGTGGTGCCGACTCATTTCCCTTTCGGGCTGTGGTTGAGTCAAGCTTTCGTCGGTGGGGAGCGGGGCGCGGTGCAGAGGAGTGGGAGTAGAGACCGTTGCGTTTTCTTTTTCGGACTGCGGCTTCTCACTGGGTTGAGAAACGCCGCCGTTGCTGCTCTCCTTTTGCCCACAGAGTCCAACTAACCTGCACCGCCCACCACAGCTGCCGGCTCCTCCATCCAGCCCAGCCGGCTAGCGAGGCCGAGACGTCTGGATATTCCTCACCACCGCCGGTGCCGGGCTCTCTCCAAGCCGGAGGAGGAAGAGGAGGCGGGCGGTTGCTCCGCCGTCTCCACCTCACTGCCCTCCTCCTGGCTGTGGAACCCCAACCAGCCTACAGCGCCCACCATACGGTCGCCGGCCTCTTCGTCTATCTTAGCCTGCCAACGACAGAGAACTTTCACCACTGCCGCCGCCGGGCCCTCATCAAGCCGGAGGAGGAGGAGAAGAAGGAGAAGATCGGCGGCGGATCCACACTGCGGCCGCCCGTGGCACTGGCCTTAATCCCAGTGGGTTTACTCTGTGCGGAGCAGCATCGCCTCCCTTTTGTTGGAGGGCCTTCTGAAGGGACCTGGCGGCGCTGCCACTCAACCCCGCCACTTTTTGGGAGGGCGGTTTAACGGCGGCGGAAGCTGACATTGGGGCATGTGCTACTCACAGGGGAGTGAGGGGATAAGGGTGGGAGGCCAATGTATACCGAGGCTGAGCAGTAGGGCTAGGGGCAGGTCATGTCAGGTAAGAGGAACCAGAGAGATGCGTAATATCTGTCCCTCGTTCCAGACCTGCCCGGAACAAACAGATAGCTGGGGGATGCTTGACTCCATACTCCAGCCTTCGAGTGCTGCTGTGCAATGCCAGGTCTGTTGCCCAAAAAACATCCCTCATCCATGATATGATATTGGATGAGGGCGCAGACCTGGCATGTATTACGGAAACCTGGCTGGATGAAGCTTCTGCTCCTATTCTGGCTGCCATGTGCCCAGCTGGGTTTTCGTATGCACAGCAGCCGAGGGTCGGTAGTCGGGGAGGGGGAGTGGCGGTTATCTACTGAAGGTCCTTGGTTCTCACCAGACCCCCACTCTATGAGACCAAGGTGGTAGATTGCATGTACTGGAGGTTGGGACCAAAGGGCAGTCTAGGGATTCTGCTCGTGTACCGTCCACCCCGCTGCATGACGGACTCTCTAGCCGAGGTGCTGGGGGTGGTCTCGGATGTATGGGTGCAGTCCCCAAACCTTTTGGTATTGGGGGACTTCAACGTGCATTCGGAGGCCAGTCTCACTGGAGCACCTCGGGACTTCTTGGAAACAATGGCTTCCTGGGAGCTGCACCTTATTTCAATGGGTCCCACCCATGTAGCCGGTCATGCACTCGACCTTGTGTTTGTCTCGGGAGAAGAGGGGAATGGTCTGAAAATTGGGGATACATCCATCATCCCCTTGTCATGGTCAGATCACTACCTGGTGAGGATGGACCTTTCGTTGCCGCAAACCCTCTGTGGGGTTGAAGGGCCCATTAAGATGGTCCGCCCCAGGCATCTGATGGATCCTGAATGCGCTTGGGGATACTTTGGAGCAAGCACACAGCCACTCGGCTGAAGCCCTGGTGGAGGGCAGGAATGCCGCGATCACCGGGGCACTAAACCGAGTGGCTCCAGAACGCCCTCTCCCCCTGAATAGAACTCAGACGGCACCGTGATTTACCCCACGGTTGCGAACTCTGAGGCGGGAGGTAAGACGGCTAGAGCGCCAGTGGCGAAAGTCTCGCTCTGAGGATGATCGAACACTGGTTAGAGCTGCTGCTGCAGCCTATCGTGTGGCAATAAGGGCAACAAAAAAGGATTTTTATGCTGCCTCTATTGCATCTGCAGAGTGCTGTCCCAGGACACTATTCCAAGTGGTCCAGAGCCTGGTCGGTCCAGTTGCTCCGGAACCAATGGAACATGATAAGGTCTCCTGTGATGAGTTTGCTAAACACTTTGCGGATAAAATCGATCGTATTAAAAGCGATATTCCGTACACTGTGGATACAGGGAGTGAGCCAGAGGTGATCAGTGTTGCGTTGGTGGCGTGGGATCGGTTCCAGCTTCTTCCTTCTGATGAAGTGGACAAGGTGCTTTCAGCTCTAAAGCCGACCACCTGCCTACTTGACCCTTGCCCTTCGTGGCTCATTATGAGCTGCAAAAATAGACTGGGAGAGAGGATCAAGCTGATGGTAAATGCATCGCTTGAAGCGGGAGTAATGCCATCAGCACTCAAGGAGGCGACAATAAAACCAATCTTAAAAAAGCCCTCCTTGAACCCTCAAGATTTGAACAACTTTCACCCAGTCTCAAATGTGCCATTCTTAGGCAAGGCAGTTGAGCAGGTGGTGGCTAAACAGCTGCAAGCACACTTGGAAGAAGCGGATTATCTGGATCCATTTCAGTCGGGCTTCAGACCGGGACATGGGACTGAAACAGCCTTGGTCGCCTTGGTAGATGATATGAGAAGGGCATGGGATAGAGGCGAATGCACCTTCCTTGTCCTCCTCAATCTCTCAGCGGCTTTTGATACCGTTGACCACACTATCCTCTTGGACCGCCTGCAGAGGTTAGGTATTGGGGGCACTGTATTGCAGTGGTTCCATTCCTTCCTCTCTGGGAGATACCAAAGAGTAGCACTGGAGGAGGAGGTTTCAGATCCCTGGCCCCTCACTTGTGGGGTGCCACAGGGTTCTATCCTTTCTCCAATGTTTTTTAACATCTATATAAAGCCGCTGGGAGCAATCATCAGGAGATTTGGGCTGCAGTGTCATCAGTATGCGGATGACACGCAGCTCTATCTCTCATTTAAATCTTCACCAAGGTTGGCTGTGGAAACCATGTTCAAGTGTCTGGAGTCGGTGAGTGGCTGGATGGGAAGGAATAAGCTGAAGCTGAATCCTGACAAAACCAAAGTGCTGTTTGTGGGAGACAAGGGAAGGCTGGGAGATATAGACCTGGTGCTTAACGGGGTACGATTGCCCCTGAAAGACCAGGTCCGTAGCCTGGGGGTCATTCTTGACTCCCAGCTGCCCATGGAGGCTCAAGTGTCAGCTGTGAGCCGGGCAGCTCTGTATTAACTTCATCTGATACGGAGGCTACGCCCCTACGTTCCCAATCATCTGCTCCCACCGGTGGTGCATGCCCTGATCACCACTCGCCTAGACTACTGTAATGCGCTCTATGTGGGGTTACCCTTGAAAACGGATCGGAAGTTACAGCTGGTACAGAATGCAGCGACGTGTCTGATTGCAGGCAGCCGCCGTAGAGATCACATCACTCCTGTGCTGAAGGAGTTGCATTGGTTACCGGTTGTGTACCGAGCCCAATTCAAGGTGTTGGTCTTAACCTTTAAAACCCTATACGGTTGTGGCCCAGGTTATCTGAAGGAGCGCCTCCAGCATCAACAGGGATGCCACTCAACAAGATCAGCCTCAAAAGACCTTCTCTGGATCCCACCAGTCAAAACAGCTAGACTGGTGAGGACTCGAGAGAGGGCCTTCTCAGTAATAGCCCCCACCCTATGGAATTTTCTCCCAAATGATCTACGCCATGCCCCGTCTATAATGAGCTTCCGCCGGACCCTGAAGACCTGGTTTTTTAGGCAGGCTTTTGGGACGGATTAGTTTTTACTGTTTTTTTAAATTTTTAACTGTTTATGTACTGTTTTATCTTGTACGTCGCCCAGAGTGGCTGGACAACCAGCCAGATGGGCGACTAACAAATTTAATAATAAATAAATAAATAAAAATTGCCTCTGCATTGTATTATTTCTACAGAAAGCATATCTCGCATAATACTGTGGAGAGCACATTAATTTACGACATGGGGTGTGGTAGGCAGCAACTGCACATGAAACTGAGATCTCTGAACATATTAGATTTTAAGGGCATTTGTAAGTGAAGCCTCGCATTAGGTTCCTGCTTGCAAAGAGACTTCCTGCTTGTAAACAGACCATGCCACACAACTATAATCAAGTCCTACAGATATACACACACACGTATATAACGCACACATACATACACACAAAAATTAAAAACACACAGAGAGGGATTTTAAACATAAAAATCAAGCTATTATCTTTACAACTTATCCAGAAGGGTAGTTTATTGCAATTGGAATAATTTAAGATGGGGGGAGGCTAGAAAGGAGGGAAAACAGGCCATAGTATCATTAAACTTTTCAATTTTAGCACAAACCTAATTTCTGTTGCTGGGAAATCACTTTTCCATTGGAATTAGGGGTGTGAATGCAAAAAGAAAGGCATTATATATAGTTTAATGCATGGACTGTGTGACAGCTACAAAAGATAACATGGTTTGGCCATTCTATGGAATGCCTTGTACAGAAGAACTGAAGTCCAAGAACGTCTTTATTTGGATGGCAAGCCTTCTAATACAAAGCTGCCAAAACTCTGCTAAAACTTATAGAGAAGTAGGTCAAAAAGGAAAGGCTCTGACAATAGTATTGAAACTAGAACAATAACATCAGATTCAAAGACAGTGATGTGGAACTGCACTTTAAAGTGACCCAGTTACTTTAGGTCCCTCTCTTACTGATGTTTTAGATTTACAGGCAGGCCCCGCTTATACGGCAGGTTCCATTCCGGACTGCCGCCGAAAAGCAGAAACCGCCAAAAAGCGGAACCCATAGACAATAATGGTGTGCATCGCACAAAAATGACACGAAAATGGCACACGATGAGAAAAACCGCCGTAAAAGCAGAACAAGTGCCTTAAAGCGGGGACTTTCCGCATTTGCGCAACGCCGCATTAGTGGAATGCCGTAAAGCGGGGCCCACCTGTATTTTAATTTCTGAGGTGATTAGCATTTTTTGTATTTGCATTTTAAACTATGAAAGCTGCTTCAGATAGCCCCTTGGGGACTGTAAGGCAGAGAAGAAATTTTCTCAGTAAAGAAATAAAGTAACATACTTTGGCTAGTACAATTCATTATTTTTCATTAAAGCAACTCAAGTCAATAACTCAGGTAACAAATTATTAGATACAAAGAAATAGTTGTGCAGCATGTACACTGATAAAATCAAATCTTCCCCAGAGAGGAAAAATTACAAAGCATAAGATGATTTAGTGCTCATTTCTCATTAAATTTCCTCTGTACCTTATAAGGACATCAAAAGAAAGTTGTATTTATAAAATACCTGTTTATAAGCAGATGAAAGTTGAAAGCCACAGACTAGAGCAAACATTAATCAAAACACAGATTTAAAAAGTTTAGAGTGATGGAAATGGACTTGCCTTCAAGTCGATCCTGACTTATAGCTACCCTATGAATAGGGTTTTCATGGTGAGTGGTATTCAGAGGGGGTTTACCATTGCCTCCCTCTGAGGTTAGTCCTCCTCAGCTGGCTAGGGCCTGCTCAGCTTGCCACAGCTGCACAGGCCAGCCACTTCCTTGTCCGCAACTGCCAGCTGGGGGGCAACTGGGCTCCTTGGGACTACGCAGCTTGCCCATGGCTGCACAGGTGTCAGGGCACATAACTCCTGAGACACTGTGGGAGTGATCTTTACCTGGCCCTTTACACCCAGGAGACACAAGCGGGGTTTTGAACTCCCAGCCAGGCTCTTCTCCCCACTGTGCTATATGCATATTTAAATTAATTGCAGTTTGGCTACAGGTTACATGCAGCCATTAATAACTGTTGTTCATTCAATTAAACAGATGTTTACAAGGAGTTGGGTTTATACTCTTCTGCTGCTTTATACCAACATATTCCAGCGATGCCCACTTCCCTGCCATTTAATTGGCCACCATTGCCCTTACTTCTGCTCAACCTGCCAATATTTCACATAATTTCACAAGCTCTAGTAACTTTACATCTCAATTATTGTAATGAACTCTGCATGGGGCCACTTGAGCTACCACTTCTGGGAACTTCAGCTAGCATAGATTGCAGGATGTGAGAATGCTGACTGGAACATATACATGGAAATATGTTATTTTGTGGTGCCTGCACTGGCTGCCTAAACATTACCTGATCCAATTTAAGGTGTTAATATTGATACATGAAGCCCTAAAAGGCTTGGGACCCAAGTATGTGATGGAGCAACTTTTATATCAGTCAACCTGGGCTCTAAGATTGGCAAAGGAAGCCCTTCTCATTGCCCCAACCAAGATTATTTTTTTATGGATCACTTCCCATGAGGCATCTCAAAGTGATTTGCAATACAATAAAAATATGCACCGAATAAGTGCATATATTCACTAACAGGCAAAAAATCCTTGTGGTTTAAGAACATATATCTATAGCCAACAGGTATTTCTATCAAACTTTAAAAAGTAGGGAAACTGGACAGCTACAGTGAATGCACCAGGGGAGCAAGAGACTTGACCTATCTGAGATACTGTACTGCCCTACAAATTTGTAAAAATGCAAACACAATTTGGGTTGGCCTTTCACAGTCCAATCCATTTCTGTGGAGCTTGGAAAAATTTGGTAACATGTGCCTCTGAGCATACCAATCAATTCAAATTCGAAACAGATTAAACTGGGATAAAAGTCTCCACTTCAAAGGCTTGTTACAAGAGGAATGTCCACTGCATGGTGACATGGGAAAGGTCTTTTATTTCACTGGCACCCTGACTGTGGAACTCCTGGAGACTCAGACTGTATCTACTTTAACAGGCTTCCACTGCCAGGTCAAAACACATCTGCTCACTCTGGCTTTCTGATGAAACTGTTAAGATTGTTCCAAGGTCTTGGAAGGTGGAAATTATTAGTTCCGCTTTAAATCTGCTGCTATACTGTGCTGTTTTGTTGTTTTAATAGTTGTTTGACTGTTTTATATATTAATCATGTTTTAATGCTGTCTTATTAAACCAACCTTCATCCAAATGAATCCCAGGGCAAATAGAAATTTAATAAATAAAACAATTTCCAAATGCAGGGCCAGCATCAGTACCTGGTATCTTAGGATGGCTGCTAGAGCTCCAGTGCCCCAACAGAACCCACCAATGTAGACATCTACCCTGGGCTTTCCATATCAAGCAGCTGGGACTGCAGGTCTCAATTTATAAAAGTTTTCCCAGTGTGGCAAAGTGGCACCATGATGGGCACTCTAGTACATTGCAGGAAATCAATTACATTTGGAGTGCTGATGCCAAAGTAAGAAAGGGGGCCAGTAAATTTGCTTAGTGGCCCCTCAAACCTGGAGTCAGACCTGTGCGCATAGCAAGCATGAAGGCATCCCAAGAAAAGCTCCTTCTGGGAGAAAGGACAGGATATAAATTTAATAAATAAATAACTTAAGCAACCGAAAGCAATAAATAACAATATTCCAATTGTCACTAAAGAATCAATGGATTTTCTACAATGTAGAACATCACATGTACAACTTAAAATATCCATTCAAGTGAATTGCATATGCATTGTTATGGTAGCAATTATCTAGAAGAAGTGTAATCTATTCTCATATTATGTTAGATATTATACATGGCTTCACAGCAGTATGTTTAGGGTCACATGCAAGAATCCTGATTTAACTATTATGGATTCTAACGGCAAATTGCATACTTTTAAAAGATTACATCTCTGCTGACGGATTAAAGGGCATATAGCAGAAGGTATATATAAAAAGGGCAGCAAAAGAGAGGCTCCTCATGGAATAATTATAATTAAAACTTAAATCTTCCCTCTGGCAAGACTACCAGCATTTATGCTTTTTTACAGCATGGCCAAGCTAGCTCACCAACACAGTCAGCACATCATTACATTACATATTACTTTTTTCCCCACAGAATTACAGGTGCTTTTGACAGCTGATGAATGGCTTAATTCCCTTTTCTGCCATTTTGAACGTCTTTTGGCAGGAGGGCAAGGGCAATTTCCAAGTAAACAGTAAGAGCTCTCCAACATTATTCAGCAAAAAAGAAATGTAGAGCCTTCAGCCATCTATGTTGTTGTTAATGCTGGAAAGCTACAGCAGGGTACATAGCAATGCACTCCTAACAAATATCTTCTGACTCTTATGGAGGCAAATGGAAGGCATTTTGATGGCAAGAGGTAAATTATCAAATGCTAAGGAATAATCCCGCTCTTAACTAGGAACTTTCCAACTTGGGTCTATTTAACATTAGGGGAAGGGTGGTGGTGAAAGGAAACATATTGTAACTACATTAATTATTAGTTGGAAGTGAACACAGTAAATATTTAATACAGGCCTGAAATGTCTGTTATTAAAAAGTGACATGAATATGCATTATGGAATTCTAGGCAAATTCATTTATCAGTTTATCATCACTTTTCTGAGCAACACAAGAAGCCATTTATAATCTCCCAACCATCACAGCAAAGCAGGTCCTCCATTCTGCTCTGTCTTGAGCACATGCTTCCTTTCAAGTAAATGTCCTTATATTATCAAGATTGATGTAGCTCCTCCCAGCAATAAGAATTATGGTTCAGAGAGTTGCCTATAAACATACTGGCTTGGATCCAAGAGAGCACTTCAGCAAGCAGAAGCCACTTCTACATATGCAAAGAAAAGTCTGCAGATTTCCATCAATTCCACACCTGCAGCCTCCTGAAAAACTTAAGGGCACCCTGGCGCTCAGGATGGCTTTTTGGGTGCCAGGAGACTGCAGCAAAAAGGCAACAGGACAGCCTGCATGCAGAACACCCATCTCACAATTCTTAAGATCCAAACCACGTTTCATTGACCTGGGAAAAAATGGTATCTAAACACCCAAATTTCAGTATTAAATATGTTCCGATTAATAATAATATTAATAAGCAGCTAATGTAAAACACCAACTACTTTTTATTATATTTTCTTGTGCAGCAATTTCAGCTTTTGGTAGGAATTACAACAGACAGAGTTTAATACCATAATACATACTTTCAGTTAGCCAAAATAAAACTTTTATTTCTTCAGTAATAAATAAATCACTCTATCCACTGCAAAATAACCTGAGATTCAGTAACTTTACTAGGTATATATATGTATTCTGGAGTGTCTGAATAACTGGTATAAACCAATTTAACAGCCAGCATTGCCAATGGCTGAGGCTGATGGGAGGCTGCTCTAGAGGAAGGGCGGGATACAAATTCAATCCACTAACTATTTCTCCTGCAAAAGCCTTGATCTCTTAGCTAGATTCTTGTACAATTTTGCTTCATTTCAGTGGTGCTTATGCAAAAGACATTTTTGGCATGCTACCTCTACATCATTACGTAGAGATGGGATATCTTTTCTGTATTATTTCTAAAATTGTTAATATTTAAAATTGGAAGGTTTGCAACAAAGCAAACTCTTCTGAAAGCTTTTGATTTTGCACTCCCATTAACCTGGTATTAGGCTGCATATTAATTTATGTTTGAGAGTACTGTTAATGTGCATTTGTTAAACTATAAGCCTGATACTGCAATCACACAGTGATTGGATTAGGTTTCTCAAAGTAACTGAAGTGTTGCCTCTGCCTTATTGTCATTACACCAGGGATCCTTCATAATAATGTCACACAGGAGCAATTAGTGACATGAACAAAATAAATGGAAAATGCATTTCCTTCTGTTGTGGACTCAGACTAAATTGAAAAATATTTTTTTAAGGTACATGGAAATACATGTTTAATGCTGTACAGTGGTAGTAAATGTGGTCATTTAATTTTGATAGAAAAGTCCCACGAGAAAGTGGAGAAAGTGGAGTCCCTCAAGGATCGGTATTGGGACCTGTACTTTTCAACTTGTTCATTAATGACCTGGAATTAGGAGTGAGCAGTGAAGTGGCCAAGTTTGCTGACGACACTAAATTGTTCAGGGTTGTTAAAACAAAAAGGGATTGCGAAGAGCTCCAAAAAGACCTCTCCAAACTGAGTGAATGGGCGGAAAAATGGCAAATGCAATTCAATATAAACAAGTGTAAAATTATGCATATTGGAGCAAAAAATCTGAATTTCACATATACGCTCATGGGGTCTGAACTGGCGGTGACCGACCAGGAGAGAGACCTCGGGGTTGTAGTGGACAGCACGATGAAAATGTCGACCCAGTGTGCGGCAGCTGTGAAAAAGGCAAATTCCATGCTAGCGATAATTAGGAAAGGTATTGAAAATAAAACAGCCGATATCATAATGCCGTTGTATAAATCTATGGTGCGGCCGCATTTGGAATACTGTGTACAGTTCTGGTCGCCTCATCTCAAAAAGGATATTATAGAGTTGGAAAAGGTTCAGAAGAGGGCAACCAGAATGATCAAGGGGATGGAGCGACTCCCTTACGAGGAAAGGTTGCAGCATTTGGGGCTTTTTAGTTTAGAGAAAAGGCGGGTCAGAGGAGACATGATAGAAGTGGATAAAATTATGCATGGCATTGAGAAAGTGGATAGAGAAAAGTTCTTCTCCCTCTCTCATAATACTAGAACTCATGGACATTCAAAGAAGCTGAATGTTGGAAGATTCAGGACAGACAAAAGGAAGTACTTCTTTACTCAGCGCATAGTTAAACTATGGAATTTGTTCCCACAAGATGCAGTAATGGCCACCAGCTTGGACGGCTTTAAAAGAAGATTAGACAAGTTCATGGAGGACAGGGCTATCAATGGCTACTAGCCGTGATGGCTGTGCTCTGCACCCTAGTCAGAGGCAGCATGCTTCTGAAAACCAGTTGCCGGAAGCCTCAGGAGGGGAGAGTGTTCTTGCACTCGGGTCCCGCTTGCGGGCTTCCCCCAGGCACCTGGTTGGCCACTGTGAGAACAGGATGCTGGACTAGATGGGCCACTGGCCTGATCCAGCAGGCTCTTCTTATGTTCTTATGAGAAAACCATGATAGAGGAGTCCCATCAGAAAACCAAGGTACTTTGGAGCCAACAAAATAACTCTGAACTTTAAGGAACAGTTCAAGCTTATTTTGTTGGCTCCAAAGTGATTATCGGTGTATTGGGCAAGTTCAGTCCCCAGCATCTCTAGGTAGGGCTGAGAGGGACTCCTGCCTGAAACGCTGGACAGCCACTGCTAGTCAATGTAGACAGTACTGAGCTAAATGGACCAATGGTCTGACTCAAGTATAAGGCAGCTTCCTATGTTCCTGTGGTCTGTTTCTGCATTATTCTGTGATTAAGAAAAAATCAGCATGAAAATTCACATTTAGGGTTCTGGTCAGTTCATATTAGAAACCCTAATCCAAGCCACACAAGACACAATTGGATTCAAATTGTATAAGTTGCAAGAGGAAGCAGATGGTATCAACAGCCACACTTTTTTATTCTATATATACAATACATGGTGACATGGGTCCTCTGCAGTAATGTGGGTTTTCCCAAAAATTTTGAATTGGAAATTTTTCCTATACAAATTAGGATAATTTGCATAGAGTAATTTGCATCAGAGAAAGACTTCTTTATGTCATTGTTAATATAATTTAAGAACCACCATACAGAATAAAACTGTAGTGTGCATGAAATATTTATCAGGCTTAGGCCATGCATCATGACCCACTAAGGGCCACAGGGCTTAGATTTAGCAATGACTCTTTCACTGCACATAGCAAGTGATGGCATGACTGGGACAGAAAAGGTAGCAAACACTTTCTTCTGTTTTGTATGCCATACATTACATGTTATTACAGTTTTATTCTACCACAATGTATGGCTGCTTCACATTAAATGTTTAGTGTAGAAGCAGCCTAAGTCCAGCCCACCGGCACTACATTTAATAATTATGGAAGAAAATGCGTTGGAATTGCATACACTTTCAGAGTTTCATTTTCAGAACATAAACAAAATTATTTCACAGCGTATCCACCACCACAATCCAATGCAAGTAAAAGCTACAAGGACCAGACTCAGTTGACTATTTCATTACTGCTTAACAATTTCATTATGACTTAAGGCTACACACAATGCCGGTAGTTTCCAAATTATTTTCAGAATGCCAAGATTCCTCAGAATCTTGTTAGGATCTGCAATAATGGACCTTCAGGTTTGATCCAGTAAGGTAGTTCTTATAATTTTCCCCAAACTCTGGCCTGGTTGATACATAATGCTAATTTGTGGTATACTGAAGCCATGGTTTGTTCAATAAGTCACAAGTTGTGTGACAGACAATCAAATAAACCACGGCTTGTTTCTCCAAAGTTGGTTTTGTTTTGTAGCCGTTCTCACCCCATGCCTTTGTAGCTTGGTGAGCGTCTGGGGTACAGGGTAACCGAACAAGCCATAGTTATTGAAGGATTGTAAGCCAACAACAGGCCATGGATTCAGATCATGATTTGTTGGCAATATACAAATCATAGTTAACCTCCTCGGCAGGATTCACACATAAGACTAAGCATATTGTTACGTATGAGCAAGGCCTCTGTACATCCAAAGCTTCAGGATATTCTATCAGAAATCTAATCTTATAGCTCTTCCAGTTACAACTACCTCTGCCGTACCTGGCATTTATAAACTTTATAGTCAACATGGATTAACATTCATGTTTGAATCACAGCTTTGCCAACCCATGATTCTTAATTGTTCCACATGAATTCCAGTCATAGCCATTTCAACCTTCTCTTTTAACAATTCCATACTTCCAGTATTTTTCTGGTTGCCAAGATCAAATGAATATTTTAGAAAAGATCTTATTACCATGGTGCTACGAAAGGAGGCCTCAATCTATAAAAAATATCAAGTTCTCTTCCAAACACCCCATTCACATCACAGATAAAAAGTACTGAGAGTAAATCAATGCAGTCTCATAGATTTTAATGGAACCAAGGATAGAATCTTATATACTAGAAACAAAGACAACAGTATTTTTTTTTAAAAAAAGACAGTGGTCCCCATCATATGTACATGCAAAGGAATCATTTCCAACTAGTACTTCTTCCCAAAGCAGCAGCTATTTTTTAAATGATGTGGTATCCAAGGGTGTTTTCCTACAAAAAGACTCCTCTGCACATGTACCTGCAAATGTAATTAGAGGTACCATGTGGCTGTGAGTTGCTTTTGAGAAACTACTTCCTCCATCTTCTAAACACCCCCCCCCAAAGTAAAGTAATTCCCTCACTACCAAATGAATGTAAAAATCCCATACTGGGAGGAAGGGCGGGATATAAATTTAATAAATTAAATAACAAAATAAATACTAATACTACTTTTCCAGCAAAAAGACCTTAAGACTTTCTAAGAAGAAATGAACCACATAAGCAGTAGACATAAATGAAAACCATCCAACCTGAAATCTCTTAAGATTTCTAATGACAAATGAGAGATCTATTTATTTTTAACCCAATAGTGCAAGTACAATGCACAAGAATAGTGTGAGCCCTTACGAGATTTGGTCCCTGCTCTCTGTCTAGCTGACTTCCACCTAGCCTGGGAGGGCAGGGCACTGAACAACTCTAACTACAACGGCTGCTCCTGTTCCTGAAAGTCCCAAGTGCAGTCTTCCTCAACCTAGTGCCCTCCAGATGTTTCAGATTGGCTATGCTGGCTGGATCTGCTGGGTGCTATAATCCAAAATACCTGGAGGGCACCAGAGACTATCAGGGTAGAGTCCTTTTTAAGGTTTGTATTTCTATTTTTACACTTTATGTGAATTATTAAAGGATTGTTTAATCTGAATTTATATTTATTAATACTGAGTTAATCAAAACACTCAATATTTGTATGCCTATATAAATTTTATTTTTTCTACCGGTTAGTGCACTAATATGAAATGTTATGTTTTTATTATGCACATTTTTCTGATGCCACGAGCTGCTCTGAGCATGGTTTACCACAGAAAAATGGTAAACAAATAATGTATGACTATGATGATAGCTTAAGTTCAACCCCTAAAAAGGAAGTATTTCCTTCCAAACTGTGAAGCCAATGTCTTTCATTTAGTTCATTTAAGCACACACTTACACGTGTCTGGTATCACTTTGTTCTGACATGAAAGGGCATTTTAGTAGCTTCAAACACCTTTCTAAAAGTCAAACATTTTCTTCATTATCCCTGCAATTTTTAAATCTGTATTATGACAGAAATGATGAATAATCAAGTATTTTATTTCTCCATTCAGTTTCACTGGAAAATACTTAATTCTAGAATTCCAGCACATTGAAGAAACATGCCTTACATCCAATTGTTCTGTTTTCCAGATGCAGTTCAACTTCCTTCTGGAGAGCCTTTATGCAATTTGAAATCTTACTGGTATGGCCTGTTTGCAACCTAGCTCCTTAATCTAATTTCCTCCATTGTGGTACAGGACATTAACCTAGTATAGATAATAGCCCGAAAAGACAGGTTTTTCTTCTCCTTTCTGATTATTTAGCCTGAGTAACAGACACAGCATACCAAATGTGTTGTGTTCTCCCAAGGCATAGGAGAAACGCAGGAACAGTTCTACCTCTCAAAACTGGACAGCAGTAGGAAAACATTTGGGGAATGGCTGCAGCTCAGTGGTAGAGCATCTACTTTGCATGCAGAATGTCTTGGGTCCAATCCCTGGCATCTCCAGGTTGGGCTGGGATAAAATCTGAAATCCTGGACAGCCTGTGCCAGTCAGTGTGGACAATACTGGGCTAGATGGAGCTATGGTCTGGCTAAGTATAAGGCAGCTTCCTATGTTCCTAATGTTCTAATACTGACCACTAGTCCCTGCCCTTCCCCACTGCCCTCTCTTTGCTGTCAGTTAACTTCTCAAATTATGACAGTGTTTATGATCACATTTCATGCTGTAACCTCCTTGGGGGAAAGTGGTTTTGTTTTTACTGCATAACCAAATGCCAAGAATAGTAACAAAACAGGTTTGAAAGTCTGTGTGCTGCATCAGTATTCACTTAAAAATACAACAGCTGCTTGCACATTTTTCTTTTTTGTTATTAAGCCTGAAAAGTTTTTTGTGCTAGTCTGGAGACATAACAAGCAAAATATAAAACTGAAAATTGATCTGGTTTTAATGTGTTTTGACATGGTTGTGTATTGTACCTATCATACATTTAAATCACGCCAGATGACTTGTTAATTGTAGCCTACTGCAAATTTTACACTGTTGATTTCCTGCATTACTAAATGTGCATACTTTTTTAAAAAAGAATGCTTATGATAGCGACATACATTTAGAGCCTATTTGAATGTTACAAGGCCATCACAGAGAGCAGTGCAAATTCTGTATCACAAATCTCTGTCTATTAGCAACATAATTACAGCTATTACTTCCTTAGATGTGTCACTGCTCATCCTTTATCCTGTGCAAGAAACTATAATTATATTGCTTTTAGCAGGAAAGTGGAAAAAATTTCCAAATGGCAGATTATTTTGTAGGGCTGACATACAGAGCAACATTTGCCTCATTCCCGATATCAGTATTTCACAGAAATTAGTTTTCAAAAATATTTCCTCATTAACAATAAGCTTACTTTTCCCTACTGAGTACTGTAGTTAGTTGCCTTAGTCGTTTCCATTGACAATTTACATGATTGTGTCCATCTGTATATATATGTGGGAGGTGGGGAATCTTCTACTGCTATAATTCTTCTCGATGCTTCTTGGAGGAACGGCAAGATATGTATACTGTTGAGAAACAGAAAATCATAATAGCCCTCTTTCTTTCAACAGCTGAAGGGGAAGGAATCTAAGGCGAGAATATGTTTACTTATCAGTAAGAATGGTTCCACCTTCAGTTCAGACTCACTTCCTTTCCTCATCAACTCTGAGCCCAACAGGAAACAAAGGGCTCAACAGCAGAGTAACATACAATATTTACAACAAACTAAATAATGCCTATGTGAGAGCCAGTGTGGCGTAGTGGTTAAGGTGTTGGACTACAACCTGGGAGACCATGGTTCAAATCCCCACACAGCCATGAAGCTCACTGGGTGACCTTGGGTCAGTCACTGCCTCTCAAGCCTCATGAAAACCCTATTCATAGGGTCGCCATAAGTCAGAATCAACTTGAAGGCAGTACATTTACATTTTTAAATAATGCCTAAACATTACAACAGATTAATTAAAAGTTAATTAAGAAAGCATTTTGCATGGAGTTTTTGCCATCATAGGGTTGTACCAACATGGAAGATATCCATGTAAAGAACAGGAGAGGGAAGCAATTTTCAGCTATTCCCCCTCACCCTACACCCTCTGAGCCCATTCCCTAAGTCTGCCCTAGAGGGTCCCCCAACCCTTCAGAGAAGTTTTTTTGGGGGGAGAGCAGCTGAAAATTTTCTCCCTACCCCCTCCTGCACATGGATTCCTTCCAACAGCAAACATAAACTATTAGATACAACCTATAATATTAATCTGTTCATTTTCTGGAGAGTTGAGACAAATATTTATCTGTTCAATGCTCAGACCAAATGTATATTTTTGTGTGTGGAGATGTTTATCTTTTTACATCTCTTCACTGTCCTGTTTGGTACTTCTTCAGTACCATATTTTTTCTTTCCTGGCAATTCCAATTAAACAAGAATCATAGGATAGTAGCAGGATGTAAGGAAAAGGTGGGGAACCTCAGACATGGGGGCCAAATGCAACACTACAGGACTAGCTGTTGGAATTCTCCCCAAGCCACACCCCTCACTGGCCCTGCTTCACACACCAAGGGCAGGTCCACACCATATATTTAAAGCTCATCCATTTAAAGCACATGGCTTCCTTCAAAGAATCATGGGAACTGTAGTTTGTTAAGGGTGCTGGGAATCTGTAGCTCTGTGAATGGAATACCACAGTTCCCAGAATTCTTTAGGGGAAGTCATCTGCTTTAAATGTGAATTGGATGTGTTTTAAATGTATGGTATCAAGTGATATTTGCCTGGCTGGAATACGTCCTCGAACTCTGATAATGACTCTTGCCTATCTAGATGAAGGAAAGAGGCATACATAAGAGTGTGTGCAGAAACACGCCTGCTTTACAAAGCTAAAATTTACATTTATTGCTTCACCCACTTTTGTCTCTGGTTCTGCCCACTACTGGCATGTGGTCTCAGAAGGTCACCCAGAAGCAAAGGTAGCCCTTAGGGTGAAAAATGTTTCCTACTGTACTGTTCTTCAACCTTGGTTCCCCAGATACTGTCAGACTACAACTTCATCAACCCCAACCAGCTTAGCCAATGGCCAAGGATGATGGGAGTTGCAGCATCTGGGAAATCAAAGCTGATAAACATTGCCCTACTCCCAAATGCAGGGGAACTAGGCAGCAAAGCAGATCTGCCTACATGTGTCACCAAAGGCAGGACAAACCTGGCAGCACAGAAAGCATTGCCCTAATTTAGCATAGGAACATAATTTTGCCCTCCTCTTGATATGGACCCCCCCTCAGTTTGGGAAGAGTGGGGGGCTTGTTCACTGCTTCAGGAAGTGTTTGTAAAAAGCAGGGCTGTGGAGTCGGAATCGTGGAGTTGGAAGCAATTTTGGGTGGAGTCGGTAGAAATGTACCGACTCTGACTCCGGCTTCAAAATAAATTTTGATTGACAAATTTTTAAAAATATAAATTCAAAATGTCAAAGAAGCTTCCCATGAAGTCAGCTGTAGTTGAGCATTTCACCATAACTCAAGATGGAAAACATTTTGTGTGTCAGTGTATGACACAGGACCCAGATGAAGACAAATGCTGTGATGCCAAGATCAGTGCATATTCAGGCAGCGATAAAAATGCTCCTATGAGAGCTTCCAATTTAAAAAGACATTTACAGCCCTTTCCAGGGCTGTGGAGTTGGAAGCAATTTTGGGTGGAGTCGGAGTCGGACAGTAGAAAAATAGAGGAGTCGGAGTCGAAGGTTTGGCATACCGACTCTACAGCCCTGGTAAAAAAGACCTCCCTTCTGGTTCAGCTCTCATCTTATACTGTATTAAGGCATTTTGTTCCATAACATGTTTCAGTTGTCACTGCAACAAGCAACAGAGCTGGAGTTTAGTCAGGACTGAACTTAAACAATTTTGTTCTGCAGACTTCTACATTAATCAGGCAAAGTTTTCTCCTTTGGGGAATTAAGGGCTGATCTGTGCATTGCCCTTGACACCTAGAAATACCTCTGCATGATGCCGCGTCATCACCACTATAACCACGGCTTTTTTGTGGCAGGAGTCACCGGTACAGAATGCCAGCACCTCTTTTTTTGCTGCCCATGGCAGTTATTTTGTGCTGGCACCCATGACACTTTTATCAAGATATGAGTATCGGCACCTCATTTTTTACTGAAAAACCACTGACCATAGCACAGTACTGATAAAACATGTCATAACACAGCACTGATAAAACATGCATTACTGCCTCATCATCTTGAGTATATTTGTGCTCGCGTTGCATGTTCCCATTGGCATTTGGGGTTGGCACATCTCATTTTGTGGAGACTTTCAGCCCCTTCAATTGTGCCCTAAAGATAACATGAAGTCAATGCCAGCACTGGAATACCAATGATTTTGCTTTGACTGCATATTTAGTGTGTTTCCTACCTACCAAGTCACTTTAAAAAAAGAGTAAATGCTTATAGCCACATCACATGCTTCATTTGTTGTTACAGAACAAATGCATATGCTTTCCCACCCCACCCTGGAAGATGCATGTGACTACTACAGAAATCAGGCAGGCTCAAATCTTATGCCATCAGCTTGCATGTAAGTTTAATGCACACAGCAAGTATAACATGGTGAGGAGAGCATATATATTCTGACCAACAAAATTCCCTCTTGCCTCTTTTACAGAATAAAAGTTTTAGCTAAGAAATAAACGGAATATTCATACAGTAATTACCTGTTTTAAAAATAAAAATATTTCACTCTAAAGCTATTGAATTAGCCAAGTATAGTATGTTTGCACAGATGCAAAAGGAGAGTCCGGAGTTGTACGACATACACAATAGGAACATGGAATGTGAGAAGCATGAACCAGGGAAAGTTAGAAATTGTCAAGCAAGAAATTGAATGCATCAACATTACAATACTAGACGTGAGTGAATTAAAATGGACAGGAATGGGACACTTTCAATCAGGCAAAATATTTTATGCAGGAAATGAGAAATTAAGAAGAAACTGGGTTGCTTTAATAGCGAGAAGTGACGTAGCAAAAGCAATTAGGAGCTATTGATGAGATTAAACGGAAAACCTATTAACATACTATCATCCAAGTCTATGCTCCAACGGCAAACGCAGAGGAAGAGGAATTGGAGAGATTTTATGCAGAGGTACAGGAAGAAATTGACCACACACCAAAACAAGATGTGTTGATTATCTTTTTTTTTATCATTAATTTTATTCAAATTTTCAAACAAAACAAAACAAAAAAGAAACAAATTAAACAATAAAATAAAATGTTGACTTCCGATTTGTCGCAAATCAGTTATAGGTCTATGATATATAGCAAACCTGTCTCTTAATATATTACAAAATCACTTTCCTCCAGTAATTATCTTAATTAATCATCAAATCTCATTAACATCACTTTATTCTTTCCGCAAAAAGTCAAAGAGAGGTTTCCACTCCTTGAGAAATATATCCATCGATTTTTCTTCAAATAAACATGTCAATTAATCCATCTCATCAAGTCTACTAGGACCAGTAATTTCAATAGCCATTTTTCCATTATCAGTGTTAATTCCATCTTCCAACTTCCATCCTTGCACCCATAATAATCTTGCTGTCATAGTCATAGTCATATAGTAAGAGTCTGATGGGAATTTCCTTCATCACAAATAGTTCCTTGCCATCAATTCTGAATGTGTTGCTGAAATATTGTTGTAAAGTCATATCTCTGTTCCTCTTTTTTATGAAATGCACTAGCACATCTCTTGAGAGTTTTTCCATTGTCACATATCTGGAATTAATTCTATAAATTTTCTCTATTTCAAGTTCCATCAAATCATTCCAGTCCAGAAATTCCATCGAAACATTGATAGCTTTATCTCTGATATCTTCATCAATTTCTCCAGGGACAACACCGAATTCCAAACAGTAATCTTTATCTCCAGGATCCACAAACCCCAAATATTTTTCCAGTTCCACACTTGATATATCTGTTCCAATCTCCAGGACTTGCATCCTCCCTTCAATTTTTGCCATAAAGTCCAAATCTTTTTCCAATTCCACATTTGATATATCTGATCCAATCTCCAGAATTTGCTCCTTCCCTTTAATTTTTTTCATATTTTATTGCTTGTCCATCTGCTTCTTTTCTCATATAATCCTTTATTTCTTTCAACTCCTGTTTCACTTTACCAAATTCAGTTGCCATCTCTTGTCTACTCTGTCCCAGTTCTTGTTTCGTTATCTTAATCTCATCCATTATCTTCTGAAACATATCCAGAGGGGAAAACCCTTCCAGGGGTACATCCAGGGTCTCTGCCACTTCTTTGATTGTCATTCTTAAAGCCGAAAAAAAACCCCTTCAAATTTCCAATATAGCCACAATTCCCAAGCAAAGAGTAATTTGCTTCTTTTTCCAGCAATAAGGGAGTTAATATTCCAGGCCTGTTGACATCTGGCCAGCACAGTTCTTATCTCCCGCACGTCCAAGAATGCAAAACAAATTTGGTTCACAGCGCCGAACAATTAGTAACATACACGAACAGCAGATTCGTCTAAAGAAAGTAGTCCAAGAAAAAGTAGCCCCAGACATATATCAATCAAATAATCATCTAAATCAGATTTTCTCTTCGGGTAAATTGCCCCTCATCCGTTTTAATCTTTATAGTTTCCAAATTCAGGCCTGCTTTTTGCCATAAAAAATAAGATAAGCTTTTTAAATTTTCTTTCCTCCTCCTTAATTCCTTGTATAAAAGAGAGAAGTGTAACTCACCCAGGTATCTTAATTGCTGATTCTTAAACAAATCTCTTTTACTGTAGTAATTTAAGCCAAATGATAAGATTAGACAGAAGAAAGCTCGCCCGTTGTGGATCGTTTAAAAGAAAAAACGTCTCGCTTTTTTTCAGCCCAGCTTGCTGGAAGTCCTAACTCTGTCCTCGGCTGCTAGGTATGCCTTCCTTTCCCAGGGAATTCCTGATCAATTCCAGCCACCGACAGCCCAACGAAGTTTCTGTGTATAATCTATTCGGTTCACCCTTGCCTGGGAGAACATTTACACCAGTCAAAGTTCCCTTTTGACTGATTTTAAACTGAAAAAAGCTTCCTCTGAGACAGAGCTCATCTCAGAGGCAGCCACAGGCGGAGCAATCTTCCGGGAAGTCACAAGATGTGTTGATTATCATGGGAGACAGGAATGCAGAAGTAGGGAACAGAAAAGAACTAGGAATTATGGGAAATGGGGCTTAGGAGATAGAAATGAAGTAGGAGAGAGACTTATTGAATTCTGTGAAGCCAATAATCTGTTTCTTGCAAACACATTTTTTGAGCAACCAAAAAGATGACTGTACATGTGGACATCACCAAATGCTCACTATAGGAATCAAATTGATTATATAAGTGGTAGCAGAAAATGGAGAAATTCCATACTTTCTGCGAAAACAAAACCAGGAGCAGACTGCAGTACAGATCATGAACTGGTCATTGCGAAAATCAGAGTAAAGCTAAAGAAGAAGAACAAAGCAATCATAATGCCAAAATACAATTTAAATAACATCCCAGAAAAACATTAAGATCAAATAAGGAACAGATTTGAGGCTTTATACTTAGCTGATAGAGAACCAGAAGAACTATGGATTGATGTCAGAGACATTACCAGGGAAGAATGCAAAAAGACAATAGTTCTAGTTAGAAAGAAAGACTTCAATGTATGACTGACGAAACTCTTAAAATGATTAAAGAAAGGAAAGCAAAAGCAAAAGGAGATAGAAACACAGTCAGCACCCTAAATGCAATCATACAGCGACTAGGATGTAGGGACAAAGAGAACTATTACAATCGTTACTGTATAGAAATAGAAGAGGACAACAAAAAAGGTAGAACAAGAGTCCTATTCCAAAAGATTAGAGAAATGAAAGGAAAATTTAAACCAAGAGTACGGATGTTGACTAATCAACAGGGGAACACACTGACTGGCCAAGATGAAATAAAAGGAAGATGGAAGCAATACACTGAAGAATTCTATAAAAGAGATGCAAGGATGACAGATTCATTCACGGAGGAACCGTGTTTTGAAGAACCAGAAATTTTAGAATGTGAGGTGAAAGCTGCTCTTAAAATACTTGGAAGAAACAAGTTACCAGGAACAAGTGGCATACCAATATTGTTGCTACAAGTTACTGAGACTGAATCTGTCCAAATTCTGACAAAAATCTGTCAACAAATATGGAAATCTAAACAATGGCCCACAAACTGGAGGTGTTCAATATATATCCCAATTCAAAAGAAAGGGGATCCCAGGGAATGCAGCAATTATTAAACTATTGCCTTAGTATCCCATGCAAGTAAAGTAATGCTCAAGATTCTACAACAAAAGCTCTTACCATATATGGAGCGAGAAATGCGAGATGTCCAAGCTGGATTTATCGCAAACATACGCTGGATAATGGAACAGACTAAGGAGTTTCAGAAGAAAGCCTTTGACTGTGTAGATCATGAAAAATTATGGAATGCTTTAAAAGAAATGGGGGTGCCACAGCATCTGATTGTCCTGATGCACAATCTTATACTCTGGACAAGAGGCTACTGTAAGGACAGAATATGGAGAAACCAACTGGTTCCCAATCAGAAAGGGTGTGAGACAGGGGTGTATTTTATCACCCTATTTGTTTATTCTATATGCAGAACATATAATATGGAAAGCAGGATTGGACCAAGATGAAGGAGTGAAAAACGGAGTAAGAAATACCAATAATTTAAGATAAAGCAGATGACACCATATTACTAGCAGAAACCAGAAATGATTTGAAACAAATGCTGTTGAAAGTTAAAGAGGAAAGCACAAAAACAAGACTACAGCTGAACATCAAGAAGACTAAAGTAATGACAACAGAAGATTTATGTAACTTTAAAGTTGACAACGAGGACATTGAACTTATCAAGGATTATCAATACCTCCGCACAGTCATTAACCAAAATGGAGACAATAGTTAAGAAATCAGAAGAAGGCTAGGACTGGGGAGGGCAGCTATGAGAGAACTAGAAAAGGTCCTCAAATGCAAAGATGTATGACTCAACACAAAAGTCAGGATCATTCAGACCATGGTATTTCCGATCTCTATGTATGGATGTGAAAGTTGGACAGTGAAAAAAGCAGATAAGAGAATAATCAACTTATCTGAAATGTGGTGTTGGAGGAGAGCTTTGTAGATACCATGGACTGTGAAAATTAGAAGCTAAAATGATGAAACTGAGGTTATCATACTTTGGACACATTATGAGAAGACATGATTCACTAGAAAGGACAATAATGCTGGGAAACACAGAAGGGAGTAGAAAAAGAGGAAGGCCCAACAAGAGATGGATTGATTCCATAAAGGAAGCCACAGACCTGAACTTACAAGATCTGAACAGGGTGGTTTATAACAGATGCTATTGGAGGTCACTGATTCATAGGTCGCCATAAGTCATAATCAACCTGAAGGCACGTAACAACAACAGTGTGTTCATTATCAGAAACGTTTTTTGTCCCAAGGACAAATGAAAACTGGAAATGTCTATGATAAAAACTTATCCAGGGTGCTCTCTGTCTCACAGCTATAACTATCTTTGGATGAATTCTACTGCCTAGAGCAAGTAGAATCTATCTGCTGATCTGCCCCAACTCTCTATGGCATGATTATAATGCATCCAGAGTACAATCTGTGTTTTTGTATGACAGAAAGATTTGTTCTCAAGAAACCCTTCCAAAACCAGGAAAATAAGCTTGCAATTAGCAATAGTAACCCTCAAAAGATATTTAGGTGTACAATTCAAGAAAGTTGGGACTATTTCAAAAGAGGCCAGTAAGACAGCTACAGCCATTTCTGGACTGGGATAGCCTGACTGCTGTCGCCCATGTGCTGGTAACCTTCAAACTGGACTGTTGCCATGCACTCTATGTGTGGCTGCCCCTGAGGTTGGCCCAAAGCTGCAGTTAGTGCAAAACGGAATAGCTCAACTGGTTCCTGGAGCAGAATATTCGCAAACTGCATTGCTGCCAACTAGCTAGTGGGCTAAGTTCAAGGTGCTGGTACTGGTGTACAAAGCCCTATACAGCTTAGGACGAGGATACCTAAAATATTGTCTCACCCTTTATAA